>NC_092721.1:131311564-131622854 GCF_047496885.1 Scyliorhinus torazame
ACACACACACAAGCCGAGACACACCTCTCCTCACGCAATCAGTCTGCGGCCACGCCATTTCCTGCCCAGAGCCAACCCCCCAGGCCGTCACTCACCTCCTCGCTGGTCGGCGTGAGCCTGGAGCACCGGGTCACGCCGATGAAAAGGAGGTTTGATTCACGTCGACGTGAACGGTCCGTGCTGGGGTGGAGGATGGGGGGGGGTCCGTGCCGGGGTGGAGGTTGGGGGGAGGGGTCCGTGCTGGGGTGGAGGTTGGGGAGGGGGTCCGTGCCGGGGTGGAGGTTTCGGGGGTGTCCGTGCTGGGGTGGAGGTTGGGGAGGGGGTCCGTGCTAGGGTGGAGGTTGGGGAGGGGGTCCATGCCGGGGTGGTGGTTGGGGGGGGGGTCCGTGCTGGGGTGGAGGTTGGGGGTTGGGGAGGGGGTCCGTGCCGGGGTGGAGGTTGGGGAGGGGCCCGTGCCGGGGTGGAGGTTGGGGGTTGGGGAGGGGGTCTGTGCTGGGGTGGAGGTTGGGGGTTGGGGGGGTCCGTGCTGGGGTGGAGGTTGGGGGTTGGGGGGGGTCCGTGCTGGGGTGGAGGTTGGGGGTTGGGGGGGGTCCGTGCTGGGGTGGAGGTTGGGGAGGGGGTCCGTGCTGGGGTGGAGGTTGGGGGTTGGGGGGGTCCGTGCTGGGGTGGAGGTTGGGGGTTGGGGGGGGTCCGTGCTGGGGTGGAGGTTGGGGGTTGGGGGGGGTCCGTGCTGGGGTGGAGGTTGGGGAGGGGGTCCGTGCTGGGGTGGAGGTTGGGGAGGGGGTCCGTGCCGGGGTGGAGGTTGGGGGGGGGGGGTCCGTGCCGGGGTGGAGGTTGGGGGTGGGGGGGGGTCCGTGCCGTGGAGGGGGATGGGAGGGCAAGTGAGTTGGTCCACCTGGCCAGGTGCCAGCCTCCAACAGTTGGACCCATGCGGTCCATGCCACCTGGCTGGGGGGAGGAGGGGATATGGGCAATGATGACATGTCGTCGTTCCCCCCCACCAGGCCGTCATGTTTTCAGATCATCCAGCGATGTTAGCCGCCGTGGTGGCAGCCGCTCATGTCTATGTTGCCCTGGATGAGGAGGAGGAGGAGGAGGAGGAGGAGCGTGCCAGAGAGGCGGCGCAGGCTGCCGCAGAGGGGCAGACGGCAGCCGCCCAGGCTGGAGGGACACCTGACCGACAGGACGAGGAGGGGGAGGAGGACGTCGCGGCCCCACGGCAACGGAGGCACCCGAGGGCGCCCCGTGTGTACCGGCCCCGGCAGTCATACCAGGACCTCACGGACCGGGAATGCAGGAGGAGACTCCGGATGAGCCGGGAAACCGTGGCACACATCTGCCACCTGCTGGCACACCTGTCACCGCGTGGCACTGGCAGGGGACACCCTCTCCCCGTGTCCGTCAAGGTTACGGTGGCCCTGAACTTTTATGCAACGGGGTCATTCCAGGCACCGAGTGGGGACCTGTCCGGCATATCGCAGACATCGGTGCACCGGTGCATCCGGGCAGTGACAGATGCCCTTTATGCCATGGCGCACCGCTACGTCCGCTTCCCCGTGGACCGGGCCAGCCAAGATACCCGGACATGGGCTTCTCTGCCGTGGCCGGGTTCCCCATGGTCCAGGGCGCGATCGATGGGATGCACGTCGCCGTGCGGCCACCTGCAGATAACAGGGCCGTGTTCACTAATAGGAAGGGGACCTATTCGATGAACGTACAGGTGGTCTGCGACCACCGCATGATGATCCTGCACGTCTGCGCCCGTCACCCAGGCAGTGTACACGACTCAAAGAACAAAGAACAAAGAAATGTACAGCACAGGAACAGGCCCTTCGGCCCTCCAAGCCCGTGCCGACCATACTGCCCGACTAAACTACAATCTTCTACACTTCCTGGGTCCGTATCCTTCTATTCCCATCCTATTCATATATTTGTCAAGATGCCCCTTAAATGTCCCTATCGTCCCTGCCTCCACTACCTCCTCCGGTAGTGAGTTCCAGGCACCCACTACCCTCTGCGTAAAAAACTTGCCTCGTACATCTACTCTAAACTTTGCCCCTCTCACCTTAAACCTATGCCCCCTAGTAATTGACCCCTCTACCCTGGGGAAAAGCCTCTGACTATCCACTCTGTCTATGCCCCTCATAATTTTGTATACCTCTATCAGGTCGCCCCTCAACCTCCTTCGTTCCAGTGAGAACAAACCGAGTTTATTCAATCGCTCCTCATAGCTTATGCCCTCCATACCAGGCAACATTCTGGTAAATCTCTTCTGCACCCTCTCTAAAGCCTCCACATCCTTCTGGTAGTGTGGCGACCAGAATTGAACACTATACTCCAAGTGTGGCCTAACTAAGGTTCTATACAGCTGCAACATGACTTGCCAATTCTTATACTCAATGCCCCGGCCAATGAAGGCAAGCATGCCGTATGCCTTCTTGACTACCTTCTCCCTGTGTAGCCCCTTTCAGTGATCTGTGGACCTGTACTCCTAGATCTCTTTGACTTTCAATACTCTTGAGGGTTCTACCATTCACTGTATATTCCCTACCTGCATTAGCCCTTCCAAAATGCATTACCTCACATTTGTCCAGGTTAAACTCCATCTGCCATCTCTCCGCCCAAGTCTCCAGACAATCTAAATCCTGCTGTATCCTCAGACAGTCCTCATCGCTATCCGCAATTCCACCAACCTTTGTGTCGTCTGCAAACTTACTAATCAGACCAGTTACATTTTCCTCCAAATCATTTATATATACTACAAAGAGCAAAGGTCCCAGCACTGATCCCTGTGGAACACCACTGGTCACAGCCCTCCAATTAGAAAAGCATCCCTCCATTGCTACCCTCTGCCTTCTATGGCCTAGCCAGTTCTGTATCCACCTTGCCAGTTCACCCCTGATCCCGTGTGACTTCACCTTTTGTACTAGTCTACCATGAGGGACCTTGTCAAAGGCCTTACTGAAGTCCATATAGACAACATCTACTGCCCTACCTGCATCAATCATCTTAGTGACCTCCTCGAAAAACTCTATCAAGTTAGTGAGACACGACCTCCCCTTCACAAAACCGTGCTGCCTCTCACTAATACGTCCATTTGCTTCCAAATGGGAGTAGATCCTGTCTCGAAGAATTCTCTCCAGTAATTTCCCTACCACTGAAGTAAGGCTCACCGGCCTGTAGTTCCCGGGATTATCCCTGCCACCCTTCTTAAACAGAGGAACAACATTGGCTATTCTCCAGTCCTCCGGGACATCCCCTGAAGACAGCGAGGATCCAAAGATTTCTGTCAAGGCCTCAGCAATTTCCTCTCCAGCCTCCTTCAGTATTCTGGGGTAGATCCCATCCGGCCCTGGGGACTTATCTACCTTAATATTTTTTTTTTTTTTTTTTTTTTGTTGTCGCGGTCATCCATCCCTGGCATGTACGAGGGACGCCATCCCCGGCTGAGGGGCTGGTTGCTGGGCGACAGGGGCTACCCATTGCGATCGTGGCTGATGACGCCTATACGGAGGCCACGCAATGAGGCGGAGAACCGCTACAATGATGCCCATGTAGCGACAAGGGGAGTGATCGAGAGGTGCTTTGGCGTGCTGAAGATGCGTTTCAGGTGCCTGGACCTCTCTGGGGGCGCCCTCCAGTATCGGTCAGATAGGGGCGGCCGAATCATTGTGGTGTGCTGCGTCCTGCACAACATAGCCCAGCAGAGGGGCGATGTGCCGCAGGCAGAGGAGGGCGGAGTGGAGGAGCAGCAGGAAGAGGCACAGTCCTCCCCAGATGAGGGGGATGGGGGCAATGGTCAGGGCAGACGGGGTAGACACAGGCGGGTGGCTGTCCACCGTTACCGGCTGGCCCAGCGGGCACGGGACAGACTGATAGACGCCCGCTTCACTGACTAGATGGGCGTGGGAACCGGGTAGTATGGCCACAGACCGCACACCATGGCAACAGCCGACCACCCACACCCCACACCCATCCACCCACCCAGCACCCTCACCCCCCTCCCCAACCCCACCCACCCCACCCGCATGCAACCACTCCCCCCCCCATTGCCGATCCACCGGCGGCACAACGGGCCGGGCTCACACAGTTGCGGGTGGACGCGTGTCTATCGCAGGCCATGGAGGATGATGACAACCCGCCCTGCGATGAGCTCCTGGCTCTACATCGTTGGACTATGTCTGACCCATGGCCACAGTACCACCATCCACCCGGACCATCCCTGCATGCGGCTGTGACACTGCAGCGCACGGTCCCGTCCTCTGCCCGGGGGATGTTGATGGCGGCCCAGGGTGAAGGGGGCAGACTCACCTGGGGCTGAGGTAAGACCACCCCTCACACACACACTTGCGCTCAACGTACATGACACGCCCGCACACTTTGGACAGAGCACAAAGGCAGCTTCGGTAGGTGTAACATTGACTTTAATAACCAAAGGAGTTCATGCACGTGCCCTAGCCCCTAAAACTCATCTGTGCCCTGCACCCGTGCCAACGTACTCAGTGTCTAATTGTTTGGCCTTACGGGCCCTTTGACTACGTCTACGTGGTTCCCCAGGCGGTACAGCAGAACTGGAGGTGGACTCCTGTGATTCCTGCCCTCTGACACTGGATCCCTTTGGCGGCCGTTTCCTGGGGCGTCCTGGCCTAGATGGGCCAGGCTGCGGCCCGGGCGACTGGGATGGCGAGCTGCCAGCCTGTCCTGCCCGTTGCCCACCCGATGCACCTGGGACGGAAGGGGGGGAGTCCGAGGTGTCGCGGTGTACCGGGACCTCCCCTACAGAGGGAGCCGGGACGGACCACACCACCTCCTCCTCCCTCAGGGTGCCCGATGGCCCCCAGGCCACTACATGGGTGGGGGATGCGAACGGAGTGGCCATCCGATGCCCCCCCGACATCTGGCGCTGCCAGTCCTGGAGGCCCGTGCTGGTATCGACAGGGGTCTGCAGGTTTGCAGCCATGGAGCCCAGGGTGTTGGCAAACCCTGTCTGTGACAGTGCGACGCCGGCTCGCACATGGCCACTGGCGCCGATGCCCTCAGCGATGGCCTGCTGAGACTGGGCCATGGCCTGCAGAGACTGGGCTATGGCGTTGAGCGCCTCTGCCATCTGGCGCTGGCACTGGCTCATGGCCTCCTGTGAGAGGGCAGCCATTTCCTGGGCCACAGACGCCGCCTGCACGGAAGGCCCCAGGCCTCGCAAACCGTTCCCCATGTCTGACACCGTCGCAACCATTGCCTCCACCGCGGACGCCACCCGTGCGGTGTCAGCCTGGGTGGCACGCATGACCGGGACCACTCCCAGCTCCTGGACGCGGGTGGACTCCTCCACCTGCGACCGCAGCCGCCGCAAGCCGCCCGTCACCCTCTTCGCTCGTCTCCGGGTCGGTGGTTGCATCGGATCTATGTGTGGGTGTGGTAACTGCAGGAACCCGGGATCCATCTGGGCGGCAGATGTTCGCTTGGCCTGGGCTGCCCTCCGACCGCCCGGCCCCTCTGCTGCTCCTACCTCCACCTGCTGTACCGGGACGGCTGTGTTGTGCGCACCAGTGAGTGTACCAGACGCCTCATCACTAAAGTGCCCAACCGTGGTGAGTGTTTCTGCGATGGTGGAGGGTGTTGATGACAGCATTGGCATTGTGTCGTGCTGTTCGTCCCACTCTGAGTCCATGGCCCTTTGGGGTGGGGGTTCGTCTCCACCCATCCACTCTGAGTCACTGTCCGGTATTTCGTCTTCCTGGGTAGTGCTGTCCCGGGTAGTGCTATCCCGGGTAGTGCTGTCCTGGGTAGGGGTGTCCTGGGTAGTGGTGTCCTGGGTAGTGGTGTCCTGGGTAGTGGTGTCCTGGGTAGTGGTGTCCTGGCTCGGATGTGACGGGGGCCTGTGGCTGCCCCCCTCATCGCTGGGTGGTCGCTCCCGCACGTGACGGGGGTGTCATCTCCCTGTTGCTCCAGGTCTCTCCGTCTCCCGTGGTGTGCGAGGGGCATCCTGCGGGCGTCGCATGCTGGAGGGTCCGGGTCTCTCCGCCTCCCGTGGTCTCCGAGGGGCATCCTGCGGGCGTCGCATGCTGGAGGGTCCGGGTCTCTCCGTCTCCCGTGGTCTCCGAGGGGCATCCTGCGGGCGTCGCATGCTGGAGGGTCCGGGTCTCTCCGTCTACCGTGGTCTCCGAGGGGCATCCTGCGGGCGTCGCATGCTGGAGGGTCCGGGTCTCTCCGTCTCCCGTGGTCTCCGAGGGGCATCCTGCAGGCGTCGCATGCTGGGGGGTCCGGGTCTCTCCGTCTCCTGTGGTCTCCGAGGGTCATCCTGCGGCGGTGTGCATCTGCGGGGAAGGGTGCCTGGACGTTTGGTCCTGCGATACACAATGAAGCATGCATGGTTAGACATCAGGCAGTGATCAGGTGATACGGGGGAGGGGGATATAGGGGAAGGGGGATATGGGGACGGGCTGTCGGTGGCTCACTTGCTGGTGGGCCCCCGACCTCTGCATCAGCAGCCTCCCGGTCCTCAGCTCCGCCAGCCAGTTCCAGGGCCCTTTCCTCGTGTACGGTCAGTGGCCTCTCATCAGCGGGGCCTCCTCCAGTCCTCACATGCTCCCTATTGTTGTGTGCGCGCTTCTCCTGTGGGGGTGGGGGGGTGGTGGTGGCCGGGGTAAAAGGCAACAGTGTTAGGCAGGTATATGAATGCACGCCATCGGTTGCGCGTGCATTGCAGAGGTTAAGGTTAGGGCTGGATTCACTTGGGGATATGGGGGATATGGGGGAGGGGGGATATGGGGGAGGGGGGATATGGGGGATATGGGGGAGGGGGATATGGGGGAGGGGGGGATATGGGGGAGGGGGGATATGGGGGAGGGGGGATATGGGGGATATGGGGGAGGGGGGATATGGGGGAGGGGGGATATCGGGGAGGGGGGATATGGGGGAGGGGGATATGGGGGAGGGGGATATGGGGAGGGGGGATATGGGGGCTATGGGGGAGGGGGGATATGGGGAGGGGGGATATGGGGGCTATGGGGGAGGGGGGATATGGGGGAGGGGGGATATGGGGGAGGGGGGATATGGGGGAGGGGGGATATGGGGAGGGGGGATATGGGAGAGGGGGGAAATGGGGATATGGGGGAGGGGGGATATGGGGGAGGGGGGATATGGGGGATATGGGGGAGGGGGGATATGGGGGAGGGGGGATATGGGGGAGGGGGGTTATGGGGGAGGGGGCATATGGGGGATATGGGGAGGGGGGATATGGGGGAGGGGGGATATGGGGGATATGGGGGAGGGGGAATATGGGGGAGGGGGGATATGGGGGATATGGGGGAGGGGGGATATGGGGGAGGGGGGATATGGGGGATATGGGGGAGGGGGGATATGGGGGATATGGGGGAGGGGGATATGGAGGAGGGGGGATATGGGGAGGGGGGATATGGGGGAGGGGGGATATGGGGAGGGGGGATATGGGGGAGGGGGGATATGGGGGAGGGGGATATGGGGGAGGGGGGATATGGGGGATGCTCACCCTGCCTGCTCTGACGAGGTCGTTCACCTTCTTGTGGCACTGGGTGCCTGTCCGTGGTGTCAGGGCCACAGCGGTGACGGCCTCTGCCACTTCCCTCCACAGACGCCGGCTGTGGCGTGGGGCAACTCTGCGGCCGTGCCCGGGATACAGGGCGTCCCTCCTCTGCTCCACCGCGTCCAGGAGCGCCTCCACATTGCGTGACTCGAACCTCGGGGCTGAGCGACGGCCAGCCATCCAGTCGGGTGTTGCGGTCGGGTGTTCCGGTCGGGTGGGGGGAGCAGCGCGGCCTTACGAGCTGTCACGCCGTGCAGCGCGTATGACGCTGCACGGCGTGAACCACTGCGCAAGCGCGGATCCCGTTACGTCGCTGCTAGCCCATTTCGGGCCGGAGACTATCTACCCATTTTTCCGACGTGACGTAAGTCGGATTTGCGCCGGTTTTTGCGCCGAATGGCGGACTTTCCGCCGATAACAGAGAATTTCGCCCCGTAACTGGGGCAATCAAGGCTGCAGCCTGTCTATGCTATCAAACTCTCCCAGGACAGAGCCATGTTGCAGCTTCTCTCATGAAAGTCAATTTCACCCCCTTTGACTGTGAGCAGCCTCTAGCTTCAAAGGCTATTTCAAATGAGCCATTAACCATGTTAGTTGTGATAGCACTTCTCGCTCCCTGAACTCTCAAGTGCCCTCTCAAAGGAAAAGGTGCCCTGTCTGAGAGGATAATTAGTAGACTGGATGTCCTGCAAACTTTGATGCCTGAACAGGAGCACAGCGACATAGAGGCAGCTGGCAACAATCGTACACTAAAGAGCAGAGCCTCACCATTGAGGACCCTCTCGCGGCTAAAGGGCAAGTGTTTGGATGAGCAGAGGACAGCTGAGCACAGCCTCTAATGTTTCTGGCAGAGGTCCAGGATCCAGGAGTTCCCGGTCTGGCTGGGAGTGAGTATGCAGAGCGAGGTTTGTCAGCACAACTGGCTCGCTGGATGGAACTCTGAGAGAAGGCAGGACAGCCATGGTAAGCGTGGGGGAGGCCTGGGGGATTTGAGGGCCCGAGATGGTAGCCTTAACTGACTGTCGTCTCTCGCCTCCAATTCCTTCCAGAAACCAAAATGTTTGCTGGTGTGGATCCCTCGCTGTGCGTGTAGCAACTGAGGTGGGCAGACACCGAAGAAGGCAACAAGGTCACCAAGTTCTTCAGCCTGATGGGCGGCACCACGCTGAAGACCTGACCGCCCATCAGGCTGAAGAGATGCCAGAAGGGGAGGCCAGCAACGTGCCATGGTGTACAGACATCGTTGGTCCTTCCATGAGCTGACGGATAGCAGATGTCGCAGAAGACTGAATCTCTCAACAGGGAGACAGTGCAGCACCTGTGCTACATTGTCGAGGACATGGCACCCTGTGGAGGTGGACACCCACCCAGTGGCCGTGAAGCTCAGTGCAGCACATAACTCTTACATCACTAGGTTATTCCAGAGCTCGAGCGGGGACCTGTGTGACATATCATAATCTTCAGCCCACAGGTGCATCCGTGATGTGACAGATGCTTTGAATGCCCGGTCCTCAGACTATATTTCATAAGACCTGGACCAGGCCCACCAAGAAGTTCCAGGTTTCACCGCTGTATTATTCCTCGTCTCTGAATAAAGCTCGTAGTCTTACCGTTGAAGTAGATGCTTTATTTCTATGAGTTTGTTCTCTCTCCAGCACTTATACTATGTTACATCGCGATTTCCAGCATTAAACCTTTCTGTTCTGATGATTGTTTGAGTTTCGCAACACTCATTCCCTGTGCAATTTGGTCTCTGAGCATTGAATGTCTTAAAGCAGCCTTGTTACTGGTGTTATAGTAATCTTCAAATTTTTTAAGTATTACTTCTAATTTGGTGTTGTCCTCACATTTCAAGTAATTAAAGCAGTTATAGATTTCTCTAGCTTCATGTCCTGCTGGTAGAAGTGCTATTTTCATTTCTGCTGAGGCTGTGCTCAACTCATTAGCTACAATATACAGTTCGAACGTTTGTTTAAAGATTTTCCATCTGTGACTTAAATTACCGGTTGTTTTCAGCTGCGGTGGAGTTCCAACGAGTTTCATCGACTCAGCGAAGTCTCCCCACGTAAGAGTTTTCTTCTGTTTTCGATCTTGCTTTGTCTGCATCTTGTGTAACATTCTAGTAAGCATTCTGAAGTCACCTGGTACCATGTATTATTCCTTGTGTCTGAATAAAGCTCGTAGTTTTACAGTTGAAGTAGATGCTTTATTTCTATGAGTTTGTTCTCTCTCCAGCGCTTATACTATGTTACATCCGAGCTGCCTGTATGTGTCCTGCTCACCAGCTGCCGTTCCTGTGAAGAGAGCCGACTTCCTGTTATCAATGTATATATATATCTCTGGTGCTCCCTCTAATGGTTACTTAGTTGTAGTGTATCTACCTTAACCCCCTGTGTATATACAGTGATGCATATCACCACAACCGCCATCGCCGGGATGCCCCAGGCCCAGGCGCCCATCAATGGCATGCCTGTCGCCCTGTGAGCACCGGGGAATCAGGGAGTGCCCTACAGGAAGTGGTTCCACTTCCTGAATTATCAGATTGTGTACGACCACCACCTCATCATGCACGCGTGTGCCCACTACCCAGGGACCATACATTACAGCTACATTATGGGGCACTTTGAGATACCCAGGGTCTTTGAGGCCCACCCCAGGTGACTCCAATCAATGGGAATCATATGGGCTATCTTTTCCTGTGGGGACATAGAGAAGACATTGTTAGCCACATGCTCAATGGGTCAGTGGGGTCTATAGCAGGTGGCATGTGTGGGCAAAGCACATTGACACTAAGGGGTTGTGCTGGTGGGTGCCAGAGTGTTCTGAGGAACAAGCTTGAAGATCAGATGTTGAGAAGGTGTGACATGTCAGCCAGTGGATTGACCGGGAGGGGGAGGAGTTTGAGAATTTGAGGGTGGCAGGCAGACAGATGCCATGAGAAAGGTAGTAACTTATCCTTGCAGCTCTTTGAAGGTTGGTAATCTTCTTCCGACATTGATGGTGGTCCTCCATGTCATGCTGCCCGTGCTGACAGCTGCTGCCGCTGCCTCCCAGGCAGTATTGCCTACCCTGCTGCTTCTTTCACACCCTTGAGGGAACAGAATGCCCCGCCTCTCACTCACAACGTTGAGAAGCCTGGTCAAGTCAGCAATGCCAAAGCGAGGAGCAGGTCTCCGCACTGCTCGCCTCGTTTCTTGACTGGAAATGAATGCTGAAGGACCATTTAAAAGCAGCTCCCCCTTGTTAGCGGCGAGCTGCTGAATGCGAGTTGGGCGAATCAGATGGTGAGGGAGGCAGGCATGGCGAGATTCATGTGGGGGCGTATTTTTGGAACTCAGTGCAAGTGAATAAATACAAGCCACGGTCTTGCCCATTGCAGCCAATGCAAAACACCCCGTCAAACTTGCTCAAAACGATACTTTGAATTATTTGGGGTGAATCGCGCTCATGGCCATTATCTTCGTCCTCCACCAAAGTTGCTGTACCCTAGCCAAACAATTAGTCTCCCCTTCTAGTTTCTGTCTCGGGTAAAACGAACAGTGTGCAACCTTGACATTCTTTTTGACCCTATGCTGAATTTCCAACCCTATATTGTCACAAAGACCACCTGCATACACTTCTCTAACACCTCCAACCCATCTGTTACTGAAGCCTTCTAGTATATTAATGTCACCATCTGACTTGACCATTGCAAACTTAGTCAGACAAGCCTCCCACCCTCCATTCTCAATAAGCTTCATCCAAAACACAGTTGCACTTATTTGATATTTCACCAAGTATTGTTCACACATCAGCCCTGTCCAGATACATATTTATATAGCTAACCTATGTTGGTTGTAGTCCCCAGTCCTTCCAATTTAAAATTCTTAGCAGTCTTTACAGTCCTTCATGGCCTCATATCTCCCTGTTTCTGCTCCCACATGCTCTGGCTATTTGTGGCAGGCAATGTTTCCTTTATTTCTAGTTGGGCCAGACGGAATCTGGACTTACAAAAATATTCCAGTCTGCTGCTAACCTGCCTCAAACCACCATGGTGACCACCCCACTCTGCTCCAGTCATCGCGTCAGCCAATTTCCTTTCCTCCCACAATCAGTGATGCAGATTGTTCTTTAGAGGCATGTTGAGGTGTAAAAATGGCTCAAAAGGGCAGGCCTGTGAAATTATGGGCATGTTCAGAATACAAAGGGTTAATGTCATATCATAATTAACCACTGGATGGAGCTAGATGCAGGACTATAGAAAGCACTGACTCACAGATGTCTGAGAGAGCTGGAGGAAAGCTAGAGAGAGCAGTGATAGAGAGGACAGTACAGTTATAGATAGAGTGTAGAGACTAGCGTTAATTGAGTCTAGATTGTGGATTACTAGACTATTGTTTACTATAGGAGTAAGTGGTCGAGCTTTAATAAGTAATGTAAATAAACGTTAGCTTTGTTAATGAAATTAGCTTCTGTGGTCTTTGTGAACACTACAACATCCATCCTGAGAACAAGAATCACAAAGAACGCCACAAGGACGGAAGTGCTCACTGTTCTGTCTGAAGTTAATTGGGCCTTTTGGACTATATATATGTTTTTGTGAAACTAGAGACCACAAAAATAGAAGCACATATTTTATGGATTTACTTTCCTGGCATATGATTTGCATGTCAAATTCACAAATCAGAAATTCAAGAACGTGCTCTGCATGATTTTCCATCTGTCGATTTTAATGGATGGGAGATCAAGAGGAGCAGGCTGTGCCAAAATTCCATATTTGTTCCAAACATGCAGTTCCACATCAGAAGTGTGAATTTAGGGCGCCAGAATTAACTGTCGAAAAGAAGAATGAAATCCAACAAGTTTCAGGTCATGGAAGGAGCAGCAGCTCAAATGGAAACATATTTGACAAATGTTTTTCTTTGCTTTATGAACAATGCAATAATGCAGTGGTCTGCACCAAAATATTGTGTCATTTGCACATATTTAGCAAAATGATCCTCTGCTTTTCTCATTCCCCAAAGACATTTTCATGATGGCAGCGACTGTTTGTGAGGCAATGAAACTACATAGATTGGACCACTGGACAATGTGGCTGGAGAAGTAATAATAGGAAACAAAGAAATGGCAGAAGAACTGAATAGTTACTTTGCATTAGTCTTCACGGTGAAAGACACCAGTGGGATGCTAGAGCTCCAGGATAATCAGGGGGCAGAGGTGAGTGCAGAGACCATTACTAAGGAGAAGGTTATGGGGAAACTGAACGGTCTGAAGGTGGATAAGTCACCTGGACCGGATGGACTACACCCCAGGGTCCTAAAAGAGGTAGCTGAGGAGATTGTGGAGGCATTAGTGATGACCTTTCAGGAATCATTGGAGGCAGGAAGGGTCCCAGAGGACTGGAAAGTGAGTAATGTAACACCACTGTTTAAGAAGGGAGGTAGAAGACGGCAAATTATTGGCCGGTTAGCCTGACTTCAGTCATTGGTAAGATTTTAGAGTCTATTATTAAAGATGAGATCGCGAAGTACTTGGAAGTGCATGGTAAAATAGGACTGAGTCAGCATGGCTTTGTCAAAGGGAGGTCTGACAAATCCATTAGAGTTCTTTGAGGAGGTAACAAGGAAGCTAGACAAATGAAAACCAGTAGACATGATTTATTTAGATTTCCAGAAGGCCTTTAACAAGGTACCACATAGGAGACTGTTAAATAATTTAAAAGCCCATGGTGTTAAGGGTAAGATCCTGGCATGGATAGAGGATTGGCTGATTGGCAGAAGGCAGAGAGTGGGGAGAGAGGGGTCGTTTTCAGGATGGCAGCCGGTGACTAGTAGTGTGCCTCAGGGGTCTGTGCTGGAACCACAGCTTTTCACAATATACATTAATGATCTGGAAGAAGGAACTGAAGGCACCACTGTTACTAGGTTTGCAGGTGATACAAAGATCTGTAGAGGGACAGGTAGTATTGAGGAAGCAAGGGGGCTACAGAAGGATTTGGACAAGCTAGGAGAGTGGGCAATGAAGTGGCAAATGAAATACAAAGTGGAAAAGTGTGAGGTTATGCACTTTGGAAGGAGGAACTTAGGCATAGACTATTTTCTAAATGGGGAAATGCTTAGGAAATCAGAAGCACAAAGGGACTTGGGAGTCCTTGTTCACAATTCTCTTAAGATTAACGTGCAGGTTCAGTCGGCAGTTAAGAATGCAAATGCAATGTTAGCATTCATGTCAAGAGGGCTAGGATACAAGACCAGGGAGGTACTTCTGAAGCTGCAAAAGGCTCTGGTCAGACCCCATTTGGAGTATTGTGAGCAGTTTTGGGCCCCGTATCTAAGGAAGGATATGCTGGCCTTGGATAGTGTCCAGAGGAGGTTCACAAGAATGATCCCTGGAATGAAGAACTTATCACATGAGGAACGGCTGAGGACTCTGGGTCTGTACTCGGAGTTTAGAAGGATGACGGGGGATCTTATTGAAACTTACAGGATACGGTGAGGCCTGGATAGAGTAGACGTGGAGAAGATGTTTCCACTTGTAGGAGAAACTGGAACCAGAGGACACCACCTTAGACTAAAGGGATGATCCTTTAAAACAGAGATGAGGAGGAATTTCTTCAGCAAGGGGGTGGTGAATCTGTGGAACACTTTGCTGCAGAAGGCTGTGGAGGCCAAATCACTGAGTGTCTTTAAGACAGAGATAGATAGGTTCTTGATTAATAAGGGGATCAGGGGTTATGGGGAGAAGGCAGGAGAATGGGGATGAGAAAAAATCAGCCATGATTGAATGGCGGAGCAGACTCGATGGGCTGAGTGGCCTAATTCTGCTCCTATGTCTTATGGTCTTATGGTCACAGCACGGACATCACCGCAATGACAAAGTTGCAGTTGCGTTCACTCACCTCACAGATTTCTGACAGTAAAAAACAATGTCCCAACAAACTTTGTAATGTTAACCGGATCCTCCATGATTTTCCCATGCTCCCAACACAAGGATGTTGGCCAGTGACACTTTTCATTGAGGAACTGCAAATTCTGGTGAGCCAGCTGCTCTTTATGTCCCTGCTTGGTGACGGACAAGTAATTGGAAGCACAATTAGTGTTGTGAGAACAGGCTGTGCTTAAACATCAAGATAGAAATGTGTGCAACAAAGCATATGGGAGTGCTGCCCTCATTTTCAGAGATGTCATTGAAGGTCCTGTTGCAGGATATGACGGAAATGTGGGTGGTTCTTCCTGGAAATGAAGGCTACCCACCTATTAAAGAGGAGTCCACTCTGCATGCTGTAGATGCTGCGGCCACAATGTAAGTTTCCAGGCCTGCAGGACCTGAGGTGAAAGAGTAGCAACTTACAGAACATCCCAGGCTAGGTGGTTAGCACTGCTGCCTCACAGCGCCAGGGACCTGGGTTCGATTCCGGCCTTCGGTGACTATCTGTGTGGAGTTTGCACATTCTCCCCATGTCTGTGTGAGTTTCCTCCGGGTGCTCCCGTTTCCCCCCACAGTCCAAAGATGTGCAGGTTAGGTGGATTGGCCATGATAAATTGCCCCTTAGTGTCCAAAGATTAGATAGGGTTACAGGATTACGGGTATAGGGGGGGGGGGGGGGGGGTGGAGGGGGGGGTAGGCCTCGATAGGATGCTCTTTTAGGGTCGGGGCAGACTTGATGGGCCGAATGCCCTCCTTCTGCACTGTAGGGATTCTATGGTTCTATGCTTTGATTCCTGTGTGAGGCCAAGAACAATCCAGTCTGAGTTTGTTGATTCAAAACAGAAAGAAACTTTATTTACAAAGATATATACACAGCAGTAGTGGTTCACCACTGCTTTCTTCTCTAGCTGGTACCACACTGGCCAGCTCTATTTATACAAGTGTAAGTGTTAATGATTTCCCTGTCCCCTCATTGAGGGAGCTCATAAGGTGTGGGATAACCAATAGTCCCCAGCCAATAGGATTCAGGCGGGTTATAACAGATTCATTCAGGCGTTATGAAACAAAAGATGGCAACAAGCAACACAGGAAATATTGGATCAAATGACCAAAGTATGGTCAAATGGGACATTCCCTAGGGAGTGTCTTAAAGTAGGAAAGTGAGATAGAGAGGTGGAGAGGTGTCAGGAGAAAATTCCAGAAATTAGGTCCGAGGGAAAGTGAATGAAGCATGTTAGGAGAAGCGACAGTTTAAGTGTTTGTACATTTGAATAAATTATTACTATTTAGGCGGTCTGGGTATATTGTACGCAGACAGTTGCATGTCCTCGGAGATGACATGCAAGTATGGAGATAACTTCCTGCCTCTTTTTCTGCAGCCATTTATTGTGCAAAAGCTGTAGGAGCTAATTCTCCCTGATGGTGCAGATGGTGTGCAGCAAACACAAATATCATGTAGAATTCTCTGAAATGTTTTCAGGTGTTTGAGGTACTTGAGCAATTTTCGATAACTTCATGAATTGTACTGCCCATAACCAAAAAGAAAGTGGACAGTTATTAGGCCTGCTGCATTAAATAGTTTTCACAATTTTGTGGAGATTGGCCTGCTTTTGACATAAAATGTTTAGGGTAGAGTGAGTGTGAACTGGTAATATCTCCAAACTGCAATTATTCAGCATCAATGAGCTTTAAGCATGAATAAATGCAACTCCAACAGCACAGGAAGCTCAACACTATTTAGGACAAAACGTTCACTTAATCGGCACCCCATCCACCAGCTTAAACATTTACTCCCGTCATCACTGATGCACAGTGGCAGCAAAATACATGGCAGCAACTTGCAAATTCCTCTTTGACCAGAAACTTACAAACCCACAACCTATATTACCGTTCTTTCACTGTCTCTGGCTCAAAATACTGCAAATCCTTTCCTAACAGCATGATGGGTGTACCTATATCACGTGTTTTTTTCAATGTATTTGTGGGATGTGGGCTTCGCTGGCTGGGCCAGCATTTATTGCCAATCTCTAATTGCTTTGAAGAGGTGGTTGTGAGGTTCCTTCTTGAACCTCTGCAGTCCATGTGGCGTAGGTACACCCAGAATGCTGTTAGGGATGGCGTTCCAGGATTCTAACCCAGCTGCAGTGAAGGAACAGCAATATGTTCCCAAGTCAGGATGGTGAGTGGCTTGGAGGGGAACGTCCAAGTAGTGGCGTTCCCATGTATCTGCTGCACACATCCTTCTTGATTGTAGTGGTCATGGGTTTAGAAGGTGCTGCCTAAGGAACCTTGATGAGTTTCTGAAGTACATCTTGTAGATGGTGCACCCTGCTGCCATTGCGCATTGTTGATGGAGGGAGGGAAAGTTTGCGGATGGAGTGCCAATCAAATGGGCTGCTTTGTCCTGGACAATTTTAAGCTTCTTAAGTGTTGGTGGAGCTGCACTCTTCCACGCAAGTGGAGAATATTCCATTACACTCCTGTCTTGTGCCTTGGTAGATGGTGGACAGGGTTTGCAGTGTTAGGAGTAAGTCACCACACGATTGCAAGCCTCTGACCTGATTTGGTAGCCACAGTATTTATATGGCTAGTCCAGTTATATTTCTGGTCAATGCGCCCCCAGGATGTTGATAGTGGGGAATTCAGTGATGGTAATGTCATTGAATGTCAAGGACTGCAGTTAGATTCTCTCTTGTTAGGAATGGTCATTGCCTGGCACTTATGTGCACAAATGTTAATTGCCACTTGTCATCCCAAGTCTGCATATTGTCCAGGTCTTGCTGCATTTAGACATGGACTTCTTCAGTATCTGAGGAGCTGCAAATAGTGCTGAACATTGCAAATCATTAGCGAACATCCCCACTTCTGACCTTATGATGGAGGGACGGTCATTGGTGAAGCAACTGAAGGTAGTTGGGCCCAGGACATGACCCTCAGGATATCATGTGCTAATGCCCTGGAACTGAATGATTGAACTCTAACAATCCATGACCATCTTTCATTTTACCACGTATGAATTCCGCCAGCAGAGTTATTCCCCCGATTCCCATTGACTCCAGTTCAGCTAGGGCTCCTTGATGCCATATTCGGTCAAATGCTGCCTTGATTTCAAGGGAGGTCACTCTCACATCGCCTCGGGAATTCAGCTCTTTTGTCCATGTTTGAAACAAAGCTGTAAAGAGGTGCGAAACTGAATGACCCTGGCAGAACCCAAACAGAGCATCAGTGAGCAGGTTATTGTAAAGCAAGTGCCGTTTGATTGCTTTGTTCATGACCCCTTCCATCGCTTTTCTGATGGTCGAAAGTAGACCTATGGGGCACTAATTGGATGTGTCCTGCTTTTTGTGTACAGGACAAAGCTGGGCAATTTTCCACGCTGCTGGGAAGATGCCAAGATGCCAGTATTGTAGCTGTACAGAAAAAGCTTGACGAGGGACCAGGTGGGCTACATCCTAGAGTTCTAAAGGAGATAGCTGAAGAAATAGTGCAGGCTTTAGTTATGATCTTTCAAAAGTCACTGGAGTCAGGGAAAGTCCCAGAGTATTGGAAAATTGCTGTTGTAACCCCCCTGTTCAAGAAGGGAACAAGAAAAAAGATGGAAAATTATAGGCCAATTAGCCTAACCTCGGTTGTTGGCAAGATTCTAGAATCCATCGTTAAGGATGAGATTTCTAAATTCTTGGAAGTGCAGGGTCGGATTAGGACAAGTCAGCATGGATTTAGTAAGGGGAGGTCGTGCCTGACAAACCTGTTACAGTTCTTTGAAGAGATAACAAATAGGTTAGACCAAGGAGAGCCAATGGATGTTATCTATCTTGACTTCCAAAAGGCCTTTGATAAGGTGCCTCACGGGAGACTGCTGAGTAAAATAAGGGCAACGGTATTCGAGGCAAGGTACTAACATGGATTGACAATTGGCTGTCAGGCAGAAGGCAGAGAGTTGGGATAAAAGGTTCTTTTTCGGAATGGCAATCGGTGACGAATGGTGTCCCGCAGGGTTCAGTGTTGGGGCCACAGCTGTTCTCTTTATATATTAACGATCTAGATGACGGGACTGGGGGCATTCTGGCTAAGTTTGCCGATGATACAAAGATAGGTGGAGGGGCAGGTAGTATTGAGGAGGTGGGGAGGCTGCAGAAAGATTTAGACAGTTTAGGAGAGTGGTCCAAGAAATGGCGGATTAAATTCAATGTGGGCAAGTGCGAGGTCTTGCACTTTGGAAAAAAGAATAGAGGCATGGACTATTTTCTAAACGATGACAAAATTCATAATGCTGAAGTGCATTATGGGAGTCCTTGGGAGTCCTAGTCCAGGATTCTCTAAAGGTAAACTTGCAGGTTGAGTCCGTAATTAAGAAAGTAAATGCAATGTTGTCATTTATCTCAAGAGGCTTGGAATATAAAAGCAGGGATGTACTTCTGAAGCTTTATAAAGCACTAGTTAGGCCCCATTTAGAATACTGTGAGCAATTTTAGGCCCCACACCTCAGGAAGGACATACTGGCACTGGAGCGGGTCCAGCTGAGATTCACGCGGATGATCCCAGGAATGGTAGGCCTAACATACGATGAACGTCTGAGGATCCTGGGATTATATTCATTGGAGTTTAGGAGGTTGAGGGGAGATCTAATAGAAACTTACAAGATAATGAATGGCTTAGATAGGGTGGACGTAGGGAAATTGTTTCCATTAGCAGGGGAGACTAGGACCCGGGGGCACAGCCTTAGAATAAAAGGGAGTCACTTTAGAACAGAGATGAGGAGAAATTTCTTCAGCCAGAGAGTGGTGGGTCTGTGGAATTCATTGCCACAGAGGGCGGTGGAGGCCGGGATGTTGAGTGTCTTTGTGACAGAAGTTGATAAATTCTTGATTTCTCGAGGAATTAAAGGCTATGGAGAGAGAGCGGGTAAATGGAGTTGAAATCAGCCATGATTGAATGGTGGAGTGGACTCGATGGGCCGAATGGCCTTACTTCTGCTCCTATGTCTTTTGGTCTTATAGGGACACGGCAAGTTCTGAAGCATAAATCCTCGTATTATTGCTGGAATATTGTCAGGGTCCATAGCCTCTGCAGTATCCAGTGGCTTCAGCCGTTTCTTGATATCACGTGGAGTGAATTGAATTGGATGAAGACTGGCATTTCTGATGCTAAGGACCTCCAGAGGAGACCAAGATGAATCATCCACTTGGTACTTCTGGCTGTTGCAAATGCTTCTGCCTTATCTTTTAGACTGATGTCCTTGCCTCCCCCATCATTACGGTTGTGGACATTTGTGGAGTTTCCTCCTCCAGTGAGTTTTTAATTGTTGACCACCATTCATGACTGGATGTGGATATACTGCAGAACTTAGATTTTATCCTTTGGTTGTGGGATCGCATAACTCTGTCTGTCACTTGCTGTTTATGCCTTACCGTCTAAGGTTATTCATGAAGCCCCACCTTCTCAACCTTGCCCCTTGCTTGAGGTGTGGTGATATCAGGTTAAATCACCACCAATCAGCTCTCCCACTGAAAGGGGAAAGCAGCCTGTGGTCATCTGGGACTATGGCGACTTTACTTACTTTATGCAGTTTGGTACGGAAATAGTCTTGTGTTGTAGCTTCACCAAGTTGACACCTTGGGCTGGATTCTTCACACCCCGACGCCGAAATTGCGTTCGGCGACGGAGCGGAGAGTCCGTTTTCCCGCATGAAATCGGGACCGCCGCTGGTTCTGCTATTCTCCAACCCCTGAAAAGCGGCGTATCCGGGGAGTGTGGGAGGTGAGGGTGTGGGGTATGGTGGTGTCTGTGCCCCTGGCCAGTGACCCCCATCCCCCTATGCTGTGAACCGTGTCACAATGAGTGCGTCCCGTGCGCACTGGCGCTGGCGGTAGCACTGTGTGGCCTCCGTGCACTGGAGGGCCCCTCCAGAGTGGTCCAGGCACCTGAAGCGCATCTTCAGGACCCCGAAGCACCTCTCGACAACACCTCTGGTTGCTGTATGGGCATCATTGAAGCGGGCCTCCGTATAGGCGTCATCAGCCACGACCGCAATGGGTAACCCCTGTCGCCCAGCATCCAACCCCGCAGCCGAGGGGGAGGGTGCCCCTCGAACATGTCGGGAATCACCGAGTGCGCCAGTATGAATACGTCATGCACACTGCCCGAGTATCTGCCGCAGACGAGCATAATGCGCATTTGATGATCGCAGACCAGCTGTATGCTCATCAAATGGTACCCCTTCCTGTTCGTGAACAGTGGCCTGTTATCCACCGGTGGCCGAAGGGTGACATGCACCCCATCGATGACCCCCGGGACCCGAGGCATCCTGCCAACAGCAGCGAATCCCGCTGCCTTGGCATCCTGGTGGGTGCAGCCCACAGCATAGTCAATGTATCGCTCTGCCTGCGTATACAGGGCGCCAGTGTCAGCGCAGATGTACCTGTGTGCCGATGCCTGGAAGATGCCGGACAGGTCCCCACTCGGCGCCTGGAACATACCCAAAGCATAAGATTTCACCTTGACGACCACTGGGAGAGGGTGTCCTCCCCCATACCCATGCGGTGCCAGGTGTGCCATCATCTGGCAGATGTGTCGCACTGTCTCCCTGCTCAACCGCAGTCTCCATCTGCATGCCCGGTCCGGAAGGTCCTCAAATATCATGCGGCGCTGGTGACATTGGGCCTCATCCGCCGCCTCCTTGGTACCTCCTCCTCCTCCTCCACCTCCTCCTCCTCCACCTCCTCCTCCTCGTCCTGTTGGGTGGCAGGCCCTCCAGCCTGAGCCACTGCCACCTGCCCCTCTGCAGCCCGCTCCTCTGCTGCAGCCTCCGCCTCCTCTCTGAGTGGCCTCCGCTCATGCTGCCACAGGCCTTCATGCAGGGCAGCAGCCATCGCCTCGGCGGCCAGCATCACAGGTTGATGTCCGAAAGCCATTATTTTCTGCAGGGGATGAAAGGCAAACATGTTATCATTGCGCATACACCAGGTGCCATGGGCTACACGGTGGCCCCTTTTGGGACCGTGAGCCCCAACCACATTAGAAACACGGCGTCGGGAATTTGTCCCATCCGAGGCCAAATGCTGAGGCCCCGAAGAATCTGTCGTCAGGCCCGCTAATGATATGCCTACTGTACGTTCAGGCCGCGTGGCAGGCGCCATGATTACCTCGCTTTTGGGGAGCCGGAGAATCTCGATTTGGCGTCAAATCGGCGTCTAGCTCGATTTCGGCATCGGAAGCTATTCTCCGCCTGATTGTGTGTTGCAATTTCGGCTAACGGGGAATCCAGCCCCACAGTTTTCAGAGTCCCAAAAACGGAGAATCCAGCCCCTGATTTTTAGGTATGCCTTGTGCTGCTCCTGTAATGGTTCAAAACGTTGGCTCACCAACCACGTTCCCAGTGGCAATTAGGGATGGCCAATAAACGCTGGTCATGCCTGCTATGCTTACATCCCATGCTTCAATTTAAAAATATCAATCTTTTTCCTATTCTCATACTTTTTCTCAACCATGACTGAAGATTTGGGGCCGGATACTCCCAGTATCCAGTGCTGGCGGAGTAGGAAGGGGGTGACAATGGGATGGGCCGTGGGGTTGGAGTGTCCCTCCGGGACCCAGGTGTTCAGGCACAGAGCGCCATTGCTGCGTCCTGAAAGGCAGTCATCTTGTTCTGTACCCCACTGACCACCCATGAGGCCCATGGTTGCGCAGAGCAACACCGGCTGTATGTGTGCCCTGATTACCCCTCCACTACTCAAAATCGGGCACCACCCTGCCGGCGAGGCATCACATGGCCCACCCAAGCGGATGCCTCCAATAGATCCTACAGGAGCGCACTGGACGGAGGCTGCAGAGTGTACTGCTGGCATGGGGAGCGCAAGCCACTGGTACCTCTGCCGGCATGGACGGGTGCCGGTGCAGAGGCCCCCACAGTACGAGCACCGATGGGGCCAGAGGTGCTGTGCGGGGGGCATAATGCTGGGGGGCATGGCTTTGAGGGGTGAGAAGTGAGGGGGGCATGTGGGGGCAGGGGCTGCAGTGCAGGCCTGGTCATTGTGTGGCCCATTGAACCTGGTTGGACACGGGGGTACGCATTCTGCTAACATGTCTGCCTTTCACCCCCTGCAGACAATGGATTTCGGTATCCAACCAGGAATGGTTGGTGTCTGCCCTGCCACCGCAGCCCTGGTGGTTGCACTGAAGCTGTATGAACTGGAGCTGCTCGGGGAGGGCCCTGCCACAGCAGAGACTGCCCCAGCCCCAGAGGAACAGAAGCCAGCCGGTGAGGATGGAAGGCCAGCCTCCCAACAGGCCGAGGAGGAGGTGGGAAGGAGGCGCCGCATCAGGCCCCATGTTTACCGGCAACGCCTGTCATTCGAGGAACAGCCGGACTGAGCATGTTGTCGAAGACTCTGGCTGAGCAGGGAGACTGTATGGCATTTCTGCCAGATCACCTGGAACTGCGGGGTGGGGGAGGTTACCCACTCCTGGTGGCCATCAAGGTGACGGTTGCCCTGAACGTTTTCGCCACGGGTCCCTTCCAGGCGCCAAGTGGGGACCAGTCTGGGATCTCACAGACCTAGGTACACAGGTGCATCCGTCTCGTCACAGAGGTACTATATGCCCGGTTGGCATAATATAATAGCTTCAATGTGGAACAAGCCCACCAGGTTGGCCGGATAACAGGGTTCGCCACCATCGTTGGGATGCCCCAGGTCCAGGGAGTGATCGACGGGACGCATGTGTCCCTAAGAGCACTGGCTGACGAGAGACTGGTGTTCCAGCATAGTGCTAGGACAGTCTCCCACATCATGCTGGCATGCTGCACCCTCGACAACATCGCGCATCAGAGAGACAATGTGCTAGAGGAGGGGGATGAATGTCAGGAGGATGCGGATGAAGGCCAGGATGGGTGGCCTGGGCGGCCACAGGAGGTCACAGAACGCATGCACCAGTGCCGCTATACATGGGACGCTCTAATCGCCTCCATGTTCACCAACTAGGGGACCTGGCCAATGACGGCACGGATATCCCATCTCATAGGGCTCCCCCACCTGTCTCACCATGGGTGCGGGCCCTGGGTTGGCAGTCACAGCGGGTCTGGGCCATGGGATGGAGGATGATGATGACCCGCTCTGTGATGAGCTCTGCTGCTGTGCATCTTTTGCCAAAGTCTGACTCCTGCACATGGCAGCACTTTCCATCGTCAGCCTGGGTGGTGCTGGACTGGGATGATGCACCCCATCACCTCCACCCAGCAGGGTCTCGAGCTCCGCATTTGCAAACTGGGATGCCATCTTCTTGGCTGGAATGAGTGTGTGTGGGGAGTATAGTGCTTATTACGTGCAGCTGCAGATGTCAGGCCCTCGATAGCCAATCCTGACCCCAGTGAATTGGATGCTGTTTTGCATTGGAATTGCAGTCATTCCACTAGTGCAAGTGCTGGCCCATTAACGGATCCTGAATTGTTCTGGGGCTGGTGCTGCGTTTGGATCGTAAAACACCACCGATTTAGTCCCAGTGTCAGCACTCAAGCTGAGAATCCAGCCTCTGGTCTTTATAGAACAGGAATGTAACATAAAATATGTAATTTTAACTCTCTTTGAAGGTATTACATTTGACTAGTGGGAGGTCCAAAACATAACTTGTGCACCTTAGACCTGGTAGGAGAAGATCTAAAGTTGCGAGTGTTCTTTTAAGTGGAGTTGTAAATTACTCTTTCATATAAGATTGCAGAAAATATTTGGGAGAGGCGAGTTTCCCTTCAGGAGAGGTAAAGTGCCCTTGGGATTATGAAACATAGATATGACTGTTCATAAAAATTGTATAAATTCATTGGAACTCTCAAGAGAGCTGTCAGACAAACTGTCGAAAAATTGTCAAGAGAACAGTCCAGCTGTCAAGGTATTTAAATGCCCTGCCCTCTATTAGAAAAACTGCCTGTTAAAATAAATTACAGGATTAACGCTGCATGACTGCTTTCACACCCTATCATTATCACAGTGGAGTGCCTGTCAGTTCACAATTTGATTTTCTTTTATTCATTTACGGGATGTGGGCTTCATTGGCTAGGCCAGCATTTATTGCTCATCCCTGGTTACCCTTGAGAAGGAGGTGGTGAGCTGCCTTCTTGAGCCACTACAGTCCCTGAGGTGTTGGTATACCCACAGTGCTATTCGTGATTGACTAGTCCAAGTAGTTATAAACGTTTTGAAGGGAACTATAAAAACAAATGCTTGTTTTCGTAAGGGAATAAAGGAAGTTAACTATAGTAAATGGTTTTTTTTATCAAACAGAGTATATTTTTAATGGTGAAAGCATTAATAGACACTTTAAAAATATTTAACCTCAGCAGTGGTCCTGACATCTGCCCTGGGTGGATACTGGGTGAGTTGGCATCATAGATTATCATAGAATTTACAGTGCAGAAGGAGGCCATTCAGCCCATCGAGTCTGCACCGGCTCTTGGAAAGAGCACCCTACCCAAGGTCAACACCCCACCCTATCCCCATAACCCAGTAACCCCACCCAACACTAAGGGCAATTTTGGTCACTAAGGGCAATTTATTATGGCCAATCCACCTAACCTGCACATCTTTGGACTGTGGGAGGAAACTGGATCACCCGGAGGAAACCCACGCACACACGGGGAGGATGTGCAGACTCCGCACAGACAGTGACCCAAGCCGGAATCGAACCTGGGACCCTGGAGCTGTGAAGCAATTGTGCCATCCACAATGCTACCGTGCTGCCATGGTAGATGTAAGGGACAAAGGTGATCAATGGGAGGCATTAGTTGGCATTAAATTGACATGGGCTATAAAGGGCTATGGAGGGGTGGGTTGGGGGATATAGGTTTTCACAGAGTATGACATCCCATGGGGGTTTTGTGTGGGGAATGCAATGGGATGGATTGGCATGGATGAGGCATAGAGAGCATGTGGGGATTGAGGGGTTGTGGGGGGGGGGGGGGGGGGTGAGAACTGGAGAGCTGTTTTTTTGTTTGGTTTATTTTTTGACATCTTTGGCAAAATGCGGGAGCACCAAAGATTTCAGCTTTCCACCGAGCCTGCCTTAGCACCTGGGAGCCCTTGACGTCATTCTGCAGTCACTCACCATGGCTCCCATTTTCATCTGCATGAAAATCTAAACTTCAGGGTTACCTTTTTCCCGATCGGATTTGCGGAGCTGGGAGTTGTCCCGACTCTGCAATCCTGATCCAGGAGCAGAGATTCAAGTGTTGGCATCTGCAAATCTACCCAGCTCACATAAAGCATTGATAAAGTGGCAGAGAGAGAAGGCACTTTGCATTGCTTGAGCTATTGGAAGGCATGTCCTGATGTTGCATCCAGAGGTTTAATGGCACTGTTATATCATATCAGCCCCTGCAACATTGTTAGGCTTCCCATTCAGAGTACCAGATAACAAACTAACCATACAGTAGCATGAAGCACAGCTTGGAGAATCACAAGGGGAAATACAGTGGGAATAATTTAAAGGACTTTAATAATATAAATAACGTAAAATAAATGATTATTTTACTGATTAATGAGTTCAGTTTGTTGGGAAGGACAAAAGAAAGGTAACAAGTGATGGAAAAGGACCAAAGAATGGCTGCTGAACCTTAAGCAAATGCAAAATATATTCTTAGGGGGATAATGTGTAGTTTTGTTGCAGTGAAAATGTTGGTGAGGCGCCTGATGCATGAATTAGTAGCTGTAGCAATTTCAGAGATCAGCGGCAACCTCCCAAAATGGATATCAGTCCTCCTCCTCTTCCACAACCTCCTCCTGTGTGCCAGGCAATTTATGAACCCTCTTTATTCTGTGTCTTTGGATGCCAAATGATGCACCACCCTTTCAGCTGATGACAATTATTTCAGAGAGTTTGAGTCGACTGCGCAGCAACATCCCAACTGAGCAGTCCATTGAACAGAATTATTGCTTTAATATCCCAAAAGAATGTTCAACAGTCGCTCAGGCTGTGGGATTGAGTTCATTACTTTACTGCTACACAGGGACTTGCAAATGGGATTATCAACCATGGCTGCAGAGGCAGTCAATGTCTTCCAACAGCCAAATGCTCATTCTCTCAAGATCAAATGGTGTGGATGTCATAAAATGCAACATAATAAAAGTACCATGGGAGCTGGCTGGAAATGTTATTTGTGGAATGTAATAGTCACAATTCAGTAATCTAGATAGTAATGTTTTACTGAAATCCGAGAGTTTTTACTTGATGTTTTTAAGGACAAAACACAGATATCGTAGTGCACTCTTCTTGTGGTGTGTTCGTTATGGTCGTTATCTCTTTCAAGATATTAAATAAATTACAAATTTGGGGGAAAGTCATGCAAATTCCATTAATCCATTAGGAAGAGTGCATTCAACAGCTGAACACTTTTTTTCACACCAACTTTTCTACTGAATTAATTTGTTCTTCCATTTTTACCACCCTCAACGCTACAAATTCAACTATTTAATCAACTTGGGAAAGTAATCAGCAGATTGGTTTGTGCACCTATCCCCGTATAAAATCGTTCACAGTGAGTATACTATTATAATATTAGTATGAGCAATCTGACTTTGACAAGGATGGGTGGTTCACATAATTTGAAATGACTTCAACTCTTCCTTTATCATCATTATTTATGTTGTCAATATATTTTGCATGCCTCATTAAATGATTTGTATCTATTTAGATTGTGTTAGTTAGGAAGAGTAAATATACATATTGGGAGGGATTCTCCAACCCCCCGCCGGGTGGGAGAATCACCGGGGGGCGGCGTGAATCCTGCCCGCTGTCCCGACGCCGGCTGCCGAACTCTCCGGCGCCGGGGTTTTGGCTGGCTGCGGCCCCCCCGGCGACTCTCCGGCCCGCGATGGGCCGAGCGGCCGCCCGTTTTTGGCGTAAATCAAACCTGGTCAGTACCGGCGGGACCTGGCTCTACGGGCAGCCTGCGGAGTCCTCGGGGTGGGGGGGCGGGGGGGGGGTGCGGGTGCGTGGACATCACTGTGGCCTGGCCCGCGATCAGGGCCCACCGATCCGCGGGGGGGCCTGTGCCGTGGGGATACTCTTTCCCTCTGCGCTGGCTGCTGTCAACCTCCGCCATGGCCGGCATGGAGAAGAACCCCCCTGCGCATGCACTGGGTTGATGCCAGCACACGCTGGCGCTCCTGCACATGCGCCAACTCGCGCCGGCCGGCAGAGGCCCTTCGGCGCCGGTTGGCACGTGCCAAGCCCTTCCGCGCCAGCTGGCGCGGCGCCAGTCCCGCCGGCCTAGCCCCTGAAGGTGCGGAGGATTCCGCACCGTCCGGGCGGCCCGACACCAGAGTGGTTCATACCAGTCCTCGGTGCCAGTACGGCCTGCCCCACCGGGTAGAATCCTGGCCAATGTGTTTATTTTTACTGTCATCTTACTACTTATCGTTGTCCTCATTAGTTTTACCTTTATATTCCCCTCTCTTTAATTAAGTAAACAAAAACACCCCAAAAGAGTTAATCTAAGTTAACTGGGTTGTCAACGTCTTCTCAAACTACATGTTAAATCACGATTATATTCAAAGAGCAACAACCATGAAGTTTATTTAATCAACAACAAGTTGCTTTTATGTTGGCTTTCAACGCAGGAAAATGTTCCAAAGCATTAAAATTAGAAAGAATGACATTGAGCCAATCATAGGATGAAGGGAGCAAGAACCTAAGATCGGCAGAGCTGGAAGAGTTCTTGAAATTTCCAAGGCTAGAGGAGGTAACAAAAATAGGGGAGGGTTAAGACCACAAAGGAATCTAAACAACAAGGATAACAAATTTGACCTGTGGTTTTGACAGGCTGGGAGTCTTTGTGTGTGGGGTGAATGGGATTTGGTGCAGCTGAGGATATGGGAAACAGAGATTTTGATAAGCTCAAGGGTTTAGATGGTGGAGGATGCTGAGAGAGCATTGAAAAAGTCAAGTCTGAATTCGACAAATGCATTGGTGAGGGTTTCACCAGAAGATGGGCTGAGACGGAGAAGACAATTGATGTTACCAAGGTAGAAGTAGGTGTTCTTTGTGATGGAGGATTTAGATTTGGGCAGCACGGTAGCATACTGGTTAGCCCAGTTGCTTCACAGCTCCAGGGTCCCAGGTTCAATTCCCGGATGGGTCACTGTCTGTGCAGAGTCTGCACATCCTCCCCGTGTGTGCGTGGGTTTCCTCCGGGTGCTCCGGTTTCCTCCCACAGTCCAAAGATGTGCGGGTTAGGTGGATTAGCCATGAAAAAATGTTAAGTGGGGGTTACTGGACTACAGGTATATGGTAGATACGTGGGCTTCAGTTGTAAGGGCCGGTACAGAATCGATGGGCCGTATGGCCTCCTTCTGCACTGTAAATTCTATGATTGTATGATATGGGATCAAAATCTTAGCTCAGGACAAATAGGATGCCAAGGTTGTAAAGAGTTTGGTTTGGCTTACATACTTACATGCAAATTAGAAGCAGGATTAGGCTATTCGGCCCCTCGAGCCTGCTCCACCATTCAATAAGATCATGGCTCATCGGCTTGTAATTCCAACCCCACATTCCTGCCTACCCCTGATATCCTTTCACTCCCTCGTTAATCCAGAATTTACCTAACTCAGCCTTAAATATATTCAAAGACTCTGCTTCCACTGCCTTTTGAAGAAGAGTTCCAGAGACTCATGGGGCTTTGAGAGAAAGAAATCTCATCTCTGTCTTAAATGATTAAACAGTACTAGATTCTCCGCCAAGAGGAAACATCCTCTTCACATACACTCTGTCAATACTCCTCAGCGCCTTAAAGATTTTGATGAAGTCGCCTTTTACTCTTCTGGACTCCAGTAGCTACAAACCTAGCCTGTCCAACCTTCCCTCCTAAGACAACCTGCCCATTCCTGGAATTAGCCTAGTAATCCTTCTCTGAACTACTTCTAATGCATTTACATCTTTCCTTAAATAAGGAGACCAATACTGTACGCAGTACCCCAGATGTGGTCTCACAAAGATCTCTACAATTGAAGTATATGGCACGATTTTCCCAAAAAGAAACAAAGTCCCTTAATGAGTGTGTTTAGACACGTGTTTCCTGGCATTTGCAGTGCCGTGAAACACATGGCTGTTCAATGCGACTCATAAGGGGCCTGAATGGGGAACACGCGGCCAAGGCCGCAGATAGCCCGTTTTGTATACTGGGGAGCTCCGCTCTCCGGAATTCCCCATTGTAATGAGAGGTCAGAACCCCGATCTCCGAGGCTCCCAAAACAATCCCCGACCTATCCCCAGCCCAAAGGCACAGTGGAAAGGTCACCGGCCTCCCTCACATTCACCCCCAACACCCACGCCGGGCAATCCAGGTGCGGGAAAAGGTGCGGGATTGGCGGAGTTCACGATTGACACTCAGGAGGCTGACAAGCGGCAGCCACATATACACACGTCACTCCCCACACACACCATCCCAGCCAACAAGATGGCAGCAAGATGCGCAATCCCACAATCTACGGATGCCAAGCTCGAGACCCTCCTGGACGCCATGGAGGTGAGGCAGAACACCCTGTACTCCAGCCCAGGAAGGATGCTGCCAGTCGCCATTATTTGCCGTGCCTGGGCGCAGGTGGCAGAGGCGGTCAGCGCCGTCAGTTACACCAACCGGCGCGACTGCAGTGCCGGAAGAAACTGCCGACCTCCTCAGGGCAGCCAAAGTGAGTCGCAGAACTGTGCCCCTGACACCAATCCCACCCCTCCCCAACACATGTGTACATCCCCCCCCCCCCCCCCACCAGAAGGGCAGCCGAACCCCTACCCTGCAAACATGCCAGCACCCATATTGGCTGCCTTTGAAGCCACTAGCTAACCACCCCCTGGGCTGCATGCATAGGACTGTAACACTGCGTTATCTGTGTTCCCCCCCCCTCCCCCCTCCCCCCAGGAGAAGGCTGTCCATAACCGCAAGGAGCGGGAGAAGACTGGAGTGGGACCACCAGACCTGTGGCCCCTCACCTTGGCAGAGCAGCAGGCCCTTGACGTGGTTGGCAGGCCGGAGGAAAGGCAAGTCGCCAGCAAGGGGATCGGCCGTGGGCGAGGAAGTGAGACCCCGTTGAATTGTGGTTCCCTTTGGCACTTGTGTCAACCCACCCCCCAACACCACCCCCACTAGCCTCACACCACATTCACCCCCACAGCATCCTCATCCCACACCACCCTTATCCCCACCCTCACCTCCACACGACCCTTACCCCCACACCACCCCCACTACCCCCTGGCCTGCAATCTAATCATGCATCTTGCCTTGTGTCTTGCAGGAGCTGCTGGTGATGGGCTGGTCCATCATGTATCCCCCACCCGCAGCCACAGCCAGTGCAACAACCAGACCGCGCCGCCCCCCCGTGTGCCTGTTGTAGTCACCACTGTTATATTATATTGTATATACTGCACTGCACACAAGGGTATTACGGTAAGGCCTCTGTACTACAGGTACGGGGGTAGATCCCCTGCCTGCTGGCTCCGCCCAGTAGGCGGGGTATAAATGTGTGTGCTCTCCGAACTGCAGCCATTTGGGCAGCAGCTGTAGGAGGCCACACATCTCTGTGTAATAAAGCCTCGATTACTCTGTATTCTCGTCTCGTCGTAATTGATAGTGCATCAATTTATTACACAGAGATTTTACAAAGATGGATCTCCGCATCAAGCCAGATCGCCTGAAGCTGCATCCTCAAGCAGACAACGCCAAAAAGGACTTCGCACATTGGCTAACTTGCTTTGAAGCATACATCGGATCTGCGACAGACCCAATCCCAGAAGCACAGAAACTCCCGATTCTGTACATGTGGCTGAGCTCCGATGTCTTTCCCCTCGTCCAGGACGCGCTTACCTACGCAGAGGCCATGGCGCAACTGAAGGAGAATTACGCTCAGCAGACCAACAAGATCTACGCCAGGCACCTCCTGTCCATGCGGCACCAACTTCCCGGTGAGTCTGTGGAAGATTTCTGGCATGCTCTGCTCGCCCTGGTGAGAGTCTGTGATTGCCAGGCCGTTTCGGTCGCTGAACATTCTAACGTGCTAATGAGAGACGCGTACATTACGGGCATAGGGTCGGCCTACATCCGGCAGCGCCTCTTTGAAGGGGCTACGCTTGACCTCACGGCGACCAAGAAACTAGCACTCTCGCTCACAGTCGCCTTACGCAACGTACAGGCATATGCCCCTGACCGCACGGCTCACCCCTCCTGAGCATTGTGGATCCCGCCAGCGGCCACCCCATCGTGGACCTCATCAGAGACCGACCCCAGCCAACCCCACGCCTGTGCCGCGCGGCAGCCAACCAACCCCGGGGACGCAAGTGCTACTTCTGCGGACAGACAAAACATCCCAGGGGTGCCAGTTTCACGATTTTTAAGCACATGTGAACCTCGCCGTTGGGAACTTGCCACAGTGGTGGCAGAGAATCGCAGAAGCCCGGAGAATACTGGATCAGGCCTGTTCATGATATGCCATGAATGTTTACTGTATGTGCATTCTGGAATGCATTGTCGAGGTGACGGAGAACTGCGATTTGGCGTGAAACCAGCGCCCGCCACAATTTTGGCTTCAGAACCGATTCTCCGCCCAATCACGTTTCCCGATTCCGGCTTCGGTTGACGGCGAATCCTACACTACGTGTCTAATTCTGGTCACTGCACCGCAGGAATATGATGCTGAGAGTTATTGGGACTTCAGTTATGTGGAGATAAACTGGAATTCTTCTTAGAACAGAAAAAGTTAAGGGATCTGACAGATGCATTCAGCGTAATGAGCAGTTTTGCTAAAACTGTTTCCATTGTCTGAAGTGAGGGTAACCAGGGAAATTTTCTTAATGCAGAGTTATTATGATATGAAATAAACCGCCAGAGAGAGCAGTGGAGGCAGCATTAACAATAACTTTCAAAATACATATATGAATGGGGAAGAAATTGCAGAGGGGAAGAGCCAGGGTCTGAGATGGGTTGGGTATCTCTTTCACAAAGGTGCATTGGGCTTCACATGTTGCCTTCTCTTGTATTTCTATCTAATTGTCAGTGCCTGCTGGCCTGTTGCTTACAGACGGGATGACGGGCATTTGCTCCTTGGGCAGAATTTGGCCTTCGGAACCTATAATGCAGCTTTAATTTGTTTCTCTTTGCTTGGCCAGAGTCCAATGTTGTGTGGCTCAATCCAGCGTCTCTCCCCATTCAAAGTATTTATTTTCCGATTTAAAAAATTTAAACATGAAGTACTAAGATTTGAGTCTTCAATAAATGACCCTTCTCTTTTTGTTTGGAAAGTTGTGATTTTCTTACTGAATTTCTAGACTACCATATAAGGATCTGTTTCATGTAATAAAGAGCTGTGGAATGTAAAGTACCCCTCAGGCCTCAAGTGTTAGACGAGTCAATAATCTACCATATTAATGCTGTTTACATCAAACCTAATGTAAAATGTGGCCGGCAGCCTTGTGTAAGATTACTACACCTCATTGTAATGCAATAAGCGTGACCTAGCTTGGATTCGCTCGGTGCCATTTTTTTGTTCCTAAAGAAAATATTTCAAAATGTAATATGATCTGTCCTTGTAAACTAATAGTGCAGCCTGGACACTGAGCTCAAGGGGACTTGGGGAAACGTGCTAATCAATTAATGAAGCAAGGCAATTTGTCACAACTCAGGATGCGTTGAGAATTCTTTACAGAGTACATCACATTGCCCACAGCTTTCTCACCGCACTGCAGTTTTCACACACCTTTTTCATGCGTTCAACCTGACTTTTCCCCTCAGTGCCAGGGCAAGATTTTTGTTCTGCTTGGATTAGAATTGAAACATAACATTAGTAATTTTGAAAGTATTAATGTAAGGGTGACAGCTAACCCAAACCATTGTTTAAGGCATTGGCTTTGACTACTGGGACAGGGGTCAAATCCAGACCTGCCTGAAGGCCTGTTTGTTGTCGGGGTATTACATGAAATGGGTTTGGGCAACTTCAGTGCAGCGCTGACTTGGCACTGACCTGTGGCACATAACTACCCCCATTCAGCACTAATTAACATTAAATGGACAAATCAATCAGGCAGAAAGGTTTTCCATGTATTGACAATTGCTGATGATTGACACTTTGCAAAGTTTTGAGAACCAACATGTGCTTCTGCTATCCATCCCAAAGCAATGTGCATGCTTTGAGCTGAGTGTTCAATTTCCACACATGCATGTTAAATGGGTTCCCCCAGTAAGCTCTGTTCTGCAAACTGTGCAGAGACATCCCAGCATGTATAGCACAAAGAGGATATAACTCCGAAACCTGTAATTAGCTTCACTTTAAATATTTTAATTTTCTTATATCATTCTTCAGATGTCAGTATTTCTAGCAGGTCAAGTACTTATTGCTCATCCATATAATATAACTGAATGACTATCTTGTCATGTTTACTAATAACACCTTTTTATTTTATTTTTTTCATAATAGAACTCTAATTTTTAGACTAGCATGGTGAGATTTGAATTCAGATTCTCTGGATTACTTGCGTACGAATGTAACTACTGTGGTGTTCTTTGTGATTCTGTTATCAGGATGAACGCCGTAAGACCACAGAAGCTAAGTTCATTAACAAAGCTAAATTTTATTTATACTACTTAAATTAAGCTCAACCACTTATTCCTATAGGAAACAATAATTATAATAACCTACACTCAATTAACACTAGCCCCTACACTCTCACTCTAACTGTACTCTATCCTCTCTAGATCTTTCCTATGCACTCTACTCCAGCCTTCTCTCTCCCAGAAGCCTGAGAGTCAATGCTTTATGTAGTACTGCATCTAGCTCCATCTAGTGGTTAATTGTAACATGACATTAACTCTTTGTATATTGAACATTTCAATAATGTCACAGCCACTGCCTACAGAGTGATTTGTATGCATTCAATATTTCAAAATATGCATTTTTGCTGGATACAGGTTGGAAGTTGTTTTCTATTACACCATGCCTCTGTACGGACGTTTGGATGTTTTAGATGCTGCGCTGGAAAGCTGAAACCAGGACGCACAACGGATGCGTTACTATTTCCGGGCAAACAATATCACCGAAAACGAGCACCAGGTGGTCATATTGCTCACCGCCTGTGGCCCGCATACATTTGGGGTGATTAGGAGCCTTACGTACCCAGCTGCGCCGGACACCAAAACGTTTGATGGACTTGTGAATTTAGTGGGGCAACATTTTAACCCAACCCCGTCCACGATAGTCCAACATTACCGGTTTAATACCGCTGAGAGGACCCCAGGAGAATCCCTTGCCAACTTTCTATCCAGGCTACGCAGGATTGCGGAGTACTGTGACTGTGATGAGACCTTGTCAGAAATGTTACGTGACCATTTGGTTTGCGATATTAACAATGCGGCCACCCAGAGAAAGTTGTTAGCTGAGCGAACATTGACTTTTCAACAGGCCATTCCAATAGTATTGTCCCGAGAGAGCGCAGAACGAGGAGTGCAGGAGCTACAGGGAATGGAGGTGCATGCCTTGGGGCGCAACCCCTTCCGCCCGAAAGTGTCCCCCCGCACTCCTGCGGTACCTTGGGCGAGGCGACGTCCGGATCGACGCCAGTGGCCGTTGTACATTCCTCCCCGAAGGGAGCCTTACCACAACCATTGGATGAGGAGCCATGTCCGTATCAGACTTGTAGGCACCGACTCCGTCGCGGACGCCGGTCCTGGGGGAGCCAGAGGCGCCGTCGTTCCGACCGAAACTGGGAGCAGCCCAGGGGCCGTACCTTCCATGTGGATGAACCTGCGGCGACTATTCCTGAGGACGTGGAGACGGAGGACGACTGCCTGCAGCTGCATTGTGTGGCAGCTCCCCGTGTGGCCCCCATTAAGGTGACAGTACGGGTCAATGGTCACCCACTTGAGATGGAGTTGGACACTGGCGTAGCGGTCTCCGTGATTGCCCAGAGGACACTCGACCGCATCAAGCAGGGTATACAGACCCTTACTTTAACCGACACACAGGCCAGGTTGGCCACCTACACGGGGGAACCATTGGACATTGCAGGAACTACGATGACCCCTGGTGTTTATGGACGCCAGGATGGGCGTTTCCCACTTATCGTGGTGCGCGGCCATGGGCCCAGCCTGCTGGGTCGGGACTGGTTGCGCCATTTGCGGTTGCAGTGGTAGCACATCCTCCAAACAGTTTCTGGAGGGTTGACTGAGGTGCGAGGACGATACCCAGATGTATTCCAGCCCGGTTTGGGGAAAATAAAAGGGTCCGTAGCCCATATCCAAGTCGAACCAGGAGCCACGCCCTGCTATTTCCAGGCGCGCCCAGTGCCTTACGCCTTGCTCGAGAAGCTAGAAGGGGAGCTCACTCGTTTAGAGACTTTGGGTATCATCAGGCCCGTCCGTTTCACGGACTGGGCAGCACCAATTGTACCTGTAATGAAGCCAGATGCCACAGTTCGCTTGTGCGGTGACGATAAACTTACAGTGAATACGGCTTCCCGACTCGACCGATATCCAATGCCTCGCATAGAGGATCTCTACGCAGACGGAAGCTTGCAGGCGGACTCTTGTTCACAAAATTAGATATGAGTCACGCCTACCTACAGTTGGAGCTGGACCCTGCCTCCCGACCATATGTAACGATTAATACACACCGGGGCATGTATGAATATACACGTTTGCCCTTTGGAGTATCCTCTGCCTGCGCTATTTTTCAACGCGCTATGGAGGGCATTTTGAGAGGTTTACCGCGTGTTACTGTCTACTTAGATGACGTTTTGATTACAGGGTCGTCAGAGCAGGAACATTTGGAAAATCTGGAGGCTGTCCTGAGACGCTTTTCGGAGGTTGGACTCCGTTTACGTCGCACAAAGTGCGTATTTCAGGCAAAGGAAGTAGTCTACCTAGGTTATCGGGTGGACCGGGAAGGTTTGCACCCCGTCGCAGAGAAGGTGCGCACGATTCAACAGGCCCCCAACCCAACTGACACTTCGCATCTTCGTTCTTTTCTCGGCCTCGTAAACTATTACGGGAAGTTCCTCCCCAATCTGGCAACTACCCTGGCCCCGTTGCATCTACTGCTAAAGAAAAATCACACCTGGGTTTGGGGTCAGCCACAAGAAACCGCTTTCCGGCGGGTAAAGCAACAATTGTCGTCGTCTGGGTTACTAACCCACTATGATCCTGGAAAGCCTTTGCTCGTCACATGTGATGCATCCCCGTATGGTATTGGGGCCGTCCTGTCCCACAAGATGGAGAACGGGGCCGAGCGACCGATAGCTTTTGCCTCCCGCACATTGACTGCAGCGGAAAAAAAATACGCGCAGATCGAGAAGGAGGGCCTGGCAGTGGTCTTTGCGGTGAAACGCTTCCACGAGTATGTGTATAGTCGCCATTTCACTATTGTGACTGATCATAAGCCTCTGCTGGGACTTTTCAGAGAGGATAAGCCAATACCACCCATTGCTTCCGCACGGATCCAGCGCTGGGCTTTGTTGCTCGCTGCATACGAGTATTCTCTGGAGCACAAACCAGGAACGCAGATAGCGAATGCCGACGCACTGAGCCGATTGCCTTTGTCGACTGGCCCCATGTCGACCCCCACGACCGGTGAGGTGGTTGCAACCCGAAATCTTACAGACACCTTGCCTGTCACGGCATCACAGATCCGTGAGTGGACCCAGACGGAGCCAGTCCTGTCAAAGGTTCGGCACATCGTCCTGTATGGTGGGCAGCATAGACAGCTCCCAGGCGAGTTGCGGGCATTTTCCTCCAAGCTGTCATAATTCAGCGTGGAAGACGGCATCCTCTTGTGGGGTCGCGTGTGATTATCCCGGAAAAAGGACAGGAGCTGATACTAAGAGACTTGCACAATGGGCATCCAGGTGTGACCAAAATGAAAATGTTGGCCTGGAGTTATGTTTGGTGGCCAGGCCTCAACACCGACATTGAGAAGGTTGCCCAAAACTGCTCCATTTGCCAGGAGCATCAGAAGCTTCCGCCGGCCACGCCCCTACATCACTGGGAATGGCCAGGGCGGCCTTGGGCGTGCTTGCATGCGGATTTCACAGGCCCTTTTCAAGGATCCATGTTCCTTCTATTAATCGATGCCCAGTCTAAATGGCTAGAGGTGCATAAGATGCTAGGCACAACGTCCTGCGCAACAATTGAGAAGATGAGTTTGTCTTTTAGTATGCATGGCCTCCCCAAGGTGCTGGTCACGGATAACTGCACTCCATTCACGAGTGAGGAGTTTGCGAGGTTCATGAAGATGAACGGCATACGCCATATCCGCACTGCCCCTTACCACCCGGCTTCAAATGGGTTGGCGGAGCGCGCAGTGCAGACATTCAAACGAGGCCTAAAGAAGCAGTCTTCCGGGTCAATGGACACGAGACTGGCTCGCTTTTTGTTTTTGTATAGGACCACCCCCCATGCGGTGACTGCGGTAGCTCCCGCAGAACTCTTAATGGGCTGGAGACTTCGCACCCGACTTAGTATGGTTTTCCCAGACATTGGCGCAAAAGTACGCCGCACACAAGAACGGCAGGGACAGGGTTTTTCTCGGCATCGGCCGATTCGGCAGTTTGCGCCCAGTGACCCAGTGTTCGTTCGGAATTTTGCTGGTGGTGCCCAGTGAGTCCCTAGCATAATCTTTCGCCAAACGGGCCCTATATCTTACCAGGTGCAAGCCCAGGGTCGTCGCCAGCGCAAACATGTAGACCACGTTCGGTCCAGAAGACTATCCCTTCCAAAGATTCCCCACCCCCGGAGCTCATTTCAACAGCCACAGAGACCAGAGACAATGGAAAGTAGTCCTCACAATCTTCCTCTGGTGCCTCACTCAAAGCCTGCGTAGGTCGTTACAGAACCGTGCAGAGATAGAGATGCCGAGATGACGGAGGCAGCAGACTCTGACTCCGAGATGGAGACACAGGACACATCAGAGGGGAAATCCTCGGGCCCACGGGCTGTGGATGTACAGCCGTTACACCGTTTATCACGGAAGCGCCGGTCTCCATCTTGTTACACGCCGCCCGATCCAGCGCCTCGTGAAAATGGTGTCCGGCCTGCGGCAAAACAAGTCCGACGCCCTCCTTCGCCAGGGTCTTCGGTGGATTCCTTGGACTTTTGGGGGGGGGAGGGATGTTATAATCTGCCTGCTTACCATTGGCTGGGGACTAATGACAATCCCACAATCCTGTGGGAGTATGAGCTTCCCCAATGAGGGGGCCGGAGAAATCATTTGTAGACTCCCTGTATAAATAACGCTGGCCAGTTTGGAACCAGCAGGAAGGAGTGAGCAGCAAGTGAAGTTGCTGCTGCTGTTGTATATATATGTTATTGTAAATAAATGTTATTTTTTTGTATCCTTAAAACTCATGCCGGATTCTTCGTGGCCCTCACAAAACTCTCGCTCATACATCCACTTGCTTCCAAATGGAAGTACATCCTGTCTCGAAGAATTCCAGTAATTTCTGTACCACTGACGTAAGGCTCACCGGCCTGTAGTTCCCTGGTTTATCTTTGCTACCCTTCTTAAACAAAGGAACAACATTGGCTATTCTCCAGTACTCCGGGACATCACCTGAAGACAGTGAGGATTCAAACATTTCTGTCAAGGCCTCAGCAATTTCCTCTCTTGCCTCCTTCAGTATTCTGGGGTAGATGCCATCAGGCCCTGGGGACTTATCCACCTTAATATTTTTCTCAAGACGCCCAAAACCTCATCTTTCTGGATCTCAATGTGACCCAGGCTATCTACACACCCTTCTCCAGACTCAACATCCACCAATTCCTTCTCTTTGGTGAATACTGATGCAAAGTATTAATTTAGTACCTCACCCATTTCCTCTGGCTCCACACATAGATTCCCTTCCCTGTCCTTCAGTGGGCCAACCCTTTCCCTAGCTACCCTCTTGCTTTTTATATACGTGTAAAAAGCCTTTGGATTTTCCTTAACCCTATTTGCCAATGAGTTTTTGTAACTCCTTTTAGACCTCCTGACTCCTTGCCTACTTCCTACTTTCCTTATATTCCACGCAGGCTTTGTCTGTTCCCAGCCTTCTAGCCTTGACAAATACCTCCTTTTTCTTTTTGACAAGGCGTACAATATCTCTGGTTATCGAAGGTTCCCGAAATTTGCCAGATTTATCCTTCTTCCTCACAGGAACATGCCGGTCCTGAATTCCTTTCAATTCACATTTGATAGCCTCCCACATGTTAGATGTAGATTTACACTCAAACATCCGCCCCCAATCTAGGTTATTTAGTTCCCACCTAATATTGTTATAATTAGCCTTCCCACAATTTAGCACATTCACCCTAGGACCACTCTTATCCTTGTCCACCAGCACTTTAAAACTTACTGAATTGTGGTCACTTTTCCCGATATGCTCCCCTACTGAAATTTCTACCTCCTGTCCGGGCTCATTCCCCAATACCAGGTCCAGTACAACCCCTTCCCTAGTTGAACTATCTGCATATTGTTTGAAGAAGCCCTCCTGGATGCTCCTTACATACTCTGTCTTGTCCAAGCCCCTAGCTCCGAGTGAGTCCCAGTCAATATTGGGGATTAGTATTTGGAACTATGATGTTGTTGCCATCACAACAACCCTGTTGCTTTTACTCTTTTCCAAAATCTGTCTACCTATCTGCTCCTCTATCTCCCGCTAGCTGTTGGGTGGCCTGTAGTAAACGCCAAACATTGTGACTGCACCCTTCTTATTCCTGATCTCTACCCATATAGCCTCACTGCCCTCTGAGGTGTCCTCTCGCAGTACAGCTGTGATATTCTCCCTAACCAGTAGCGCAACTCCTCCGCCCCTTTCACATCCCCCTCTATCCCGCCTGAAACATCTAAATCCTGGAACATTTAGCTGCCAATCCTGTCCTTCCCTCAACCAGGCCTCTGTGATGGCAACAACATCATAGTTCCAAGTACTAATCCAAGCTCTAAGTTCATCTGCCTTACCTGTTATACTTCTTGCATAAAAACATATGCACTTCAGGCCACCAGTCCCGTTGTTTTCATCAACATCTCCCTGTCTGCTCTTCCTCAGAGCCATACTGGCCCTATTCCCTAGTTCTCCCTCAATGCTCTCACCTTCTGACCTATTGCTCCGGTGCCCACCCCCCTGCCATACTATATTTATGCCGCTCCAGTTTAGGTGCAACCCGTCCTTCTTATACAGGTCACACCTGCCCAGGAATAGCTCCCAGTGGTCCAGATAACTGAAACCCTCCCTCCTATACCTGCTGTTTAGCCACGTGTTTAGCTATTCTATCTTCCTATTTCTAGCCTCACTGGCACATGGCACAGGGAGTAATCCCAAGATTACAACCCTTGAGGTCCTGTCTTTTAACTTTCGGCCTAGTCCCTGAACTCCTGCTGCAGGACCTCATCCCCCTTCCTGCCTATTTTGTTAGTACCAATATGTACCAAGACCTCTGCCTGTGTGCCCTCCCCCTTCAGGAAGACCGCTACCCTTTCTGAGACATCCTAGACCCTGGCACCAGGGAGGCAACATACCATCCTGGAGTCTCTTTCACGTCCACAGAAGCGCCTATCTGTGTTCCTGATTATAGAATCCCCTATGACTATTGCTCTTCTGCGCTTTGATCCTCCCTGCTGAACATCAGAGCCAGCCGAGGTGCCACTGCTCTGGCTGCTGCTGTTTTCCCCTGATAGGCTATTCCCCCAACAGATCTCAAGTGGCATACCTGTTCGAGAGGGGGACAACCACAGATGATTCCTGCACTGACTGCCTGCCCCTTCTGGTGGTCACCCATCTCTCTACCTGCACCTCGGGTGTGACCACATCGATATAACTGCTATCTTTGATGCTTTCTGCCACCTGCATGCTCCGAAGTGCATTCAACTGCTGCTCCAACCGAACTATGCGGTCTGTGAGGAGCCCCAGTTGGGTGCACTTTCTGCAGATGAAGCCGTCCGGGACGCTGGAAGCCTCCCGGACCTGCCACATCACACAGTCAGAGCACTGCAACCCTCTAATTGACATTGCATTGACTAATTAATAAATTAAGTTAAAAAATATATATTTTTAAAAAGTTACTGTTTCCAAGCACTAGATTTCTACTATAAATGTAAATGCTAAATACAGTACTCTCCGGTCTCTGGCTTAGATACCCCTCTAAATTATGATTAAGTAATTAATTAATTATGTTCAATTAGTTTAACGATGTTCAATTTTGAAATTTAGTGCAGATTCCCGACCAGCCAATCAGGTCATAGCTTTCCTGTGACGTCACTTTTCAGTTCCCCCCCCAGTCGGATCACTCAGAATAGCAGAATATCTATCACTTACCTGTCCCCAAGCTGCTCCCTGGCTCTCTCTCTCTCCCGCTCCCGAAAATGAAGGCTGCTGGAACCTGGGGGTAAGATTTTATGTCATCTACCTTCCCAGGGTGCTCCCTGGTTTTCTCCCTGCTTCCCGGAATGCACTCTGGATCTCTCCCTGCAGATTAACAGTTACAAAGCCAAACAAAGAAAACCGAACAAAAGGGAAACAGCACCTCCTCCCATTCCGTGCCGCCAGGATGTGTCTCCTTCACATGCGCAAGCTTACTGAGTGTGCGCTTGATGCCTGTCTATTATATAGAACTCAGTTAAACCAAGGTGACTCACACTACTTAAGCTTCAAACAGAAGAATACAATGTACACCCTTGTGCCACTAAGCAGGCTTCAGGTGATGGGCAGATAACTGCCTCTCAGCAATAAGGGTGGGGGCAGCTTCAGCTAATCAGGCACTTAAGCTAGACACTGAACTTTTAACTGAAAAACAGGAAGATTTAAATTCACCACTTATCTCTTTAATTACAGTAAGAAGTCTTACAACACCAGGTTAAAGTCCAAATCACTTTTAAATCACTAGCTTTTGGAGCATTGCTCCTTCCTCAGGTGAATGAGGAGGTATGTTCCAGAAACATATATATAGACAAAGTCAAAGATGCAAGATAATGCTTTGAATGTGAGCATTTGCAGATAATTAAGTCTTTACAGATCCAGAGATAGGGGTAACCCCAGGTTAAAGAGGTGTGAATTGTCTCAAGCCAGGACAGTTGGTAGGATTTTGCAAGCCCAGGCCAGATGGTGGGGGGTGAATGTAATGCGACATGAACCCAAGGTCCCGGTTGAGGCCATACTCATGGACAAGCCCTCCGTATACACAGGATCTGCTCAGACGAGGAGGAGTGTAACAGTCATCTACAGAGTTTGAAAGATGCCCACGTACGAATGGGATAAGGCGCTCGACTCATCGATCGACAGTTCCAACGCGCCACAGCAAAAAGCCGCACCAACCTCCTCAGACGACAAACACGGGACACAACCGACAGAGCACCCTTCGTCGTCCAGTACTTCCCCGGAGCGGAGAAACTACGACATCTTCTTCACAGCCTTCAACACGTCATCGATGAACATAAAAATTTTGCCAAGGTCATCCCCACACCCCCACTACTTGCCTTCAAACAACTGCGCAACCTCAAACAAACCATTGTTTGCAGCAAACTACCCAGCCTTCAGAGCAGCGACCTCAACACCACACAACCCTGCCATGGCAATCTCTGCAAGACGTGCCAGATCATCGACATGGATACCACCATTACACGTGAGAATACCACCCACCAGGTACGCGGTGCATACTCGTGCGACTTGGCCAATGTTGGCTACCTCATATGCTGCAGGAAAGAATGTCCTGAAGCATGGTACATTGGCGAGACCATGCAGACACTGCGACAACGGATGAACGGACATCGCGCGACAATCGCCAGGCAGGAATGTTCTCTTCCAGTTGGGGAACACTTCAGCAGTCAAGGGCATTCAGTCTCTGATCTCCGGGTAAGCGTTCTCCAAGGCGGCTTTCAGGACGAGCGACAACGCAGAATCGCCGAGCAGAAACTTATAGCCAAGTTCCACACACATGAGTACGGCCTCAACCGGGACCTTGGATTCATGTCGCATTACATTCACCCCCCATCATCTGGCCTGGGCTTGCAAAATCCTACCAACTGTCCTGGCTTGAGACAATTCACACCTCTTTAACCTGGGGTTACCCCTATCTCTGGATCTGTAAAGTTTTAATTATCTGCAAATGCTCGCATTCCAAGCATTGTCCTGCATCTTTGACTTTGTATTTATAAATGTTTCTGGAACCTACCTCTTCATTCACCTGAGAAAGGAACAGTGCTCCGAAAGCTAGTGATTTGAAACAAACCTGTTGGACTTTAACCTGGTGTCGTAAGACATCTTACTGTGCTCACCCCAGTCCAACGCCGGCATCTCCACATCATGGCTACCTCTTTAATTACCACACTGCCCCAACTTACCAAGTTCCAATTCCCGCTCTGGCTGTGTCTCACTCAAGAAGTCTCTCCTTCATGTGCGCAAGCCCCTTAATTTTATACAATTCAATCATGTCTCCCTCAGTCTCCTCTGCTCCAAGGAAAACAACTGCAGTCTATTCAATCTCCCTTCATAACTAAAACTCTCCAGCCAGGCAATATCCTGGTAAATCTCCTCTGCACCCTTTCAAGTGCTATCACATCCCTCCTATAATGCGGATTCCTGAACGTGAATGTTGTTCCTTTGTTTAAGAAGGGTAGCAAGAATAATCCAGGGAACTACAGGCCGGTGAGTCTTATGTCAGTGGTAGGGAAATTACTGGAGAGAATTTTTCGAGACAGGATCTACTCCCACTTGGAAGCAAATGGACGTATTAGCGAGAGGCAGCATGGTTTTGTGAAGCGGAGGTCGTGTCTCACTAACTTGATAGAGTTTTTCAAAGAGGTCACAAAGATGATTGATGCAGGTAGGGCAGTGGATGTTGTCTATATGGGCTTCAGTAAGGCCTTTGACAAGGTCCCTCACGGCAGATTGGTACAAAAGATGAAGTCACGCGGGATCAGGGGTGAGCTGGCAAGGTGGATGCAAAACTGGCTAGGTCATAGAAGGCAGAGAGTAGCAATGGAAGGGTGCTTTTCTGATTGGAGGGCTGTGACTAGTGGTGTTCCGCAGGGATCAGTGCTGGGACCTTTGCTGTTCGTAGTAAATATAAATGATTTGGAGGAAAATGTAACTGGTCTGATTAGTAAGTCTGCAGACAACACAAAGGTTGGTAGAATTGCGGACAGCGATGAGGACTGTCAGAGGATACAGAAGGATTTAGATCGTTTGGAGACTTGGGCGGAGAGATGGCAGATGGAGTTTAATCCGGACAAATATGAGGTAATGCATTTTGGAAGGTCTAATGCAGGTAGAGAATATACAATGAATGGTAGATCCCTCAAGAGTATTGACAGTCAGAGAGATCTAGGTGTACAGGTCCACAGGTCACTGAAAGGGGCAACACAGGTGAAGAAAGTAGTCAAGAGGGCATACGGCATGCTTGCCTTCATTGGCCGGGGCATTGAGTATAAGAATTGGCAAGTCATGTTGCAGCTGTATAGAACCTTAGTTAGGCCACACTTGGAGTATAGTTTTCAATTCTGGTCGCCACACTACCAGAAGGATGTGGAGGCTTTAGAGAGGTGGCAGAAGAGATTTACCAGGATGTTGCCTGGTATGGAGGGCATTAGCTATGAGGAGCGGTTGAATAAACTCGGTTTGTTCTCACTGGAACGACGGAGGTTAAGGGGCGACCTGATAGAGGTCTACAAAATTATGAGGGGCATAAACAAAGTGGATAGTCAGAGGCTTTTTCCCAGGGTAGAGGAGTCAATTACAGGGGGCATAGGTTTAAGGTGCGAGGGGCAAGGTTTAGAGGCGATGTACGAGGCAAGTTTATTCCATAGTGGGTGCCTGGAACACGCTGCTGGAGGAGGTGGTGGAAGCAGGGACGATAGTGATATTTAAGGGGCATCTTGACAAATACATGAATAGGATGGGAATAGAGGGATACGGACCCAGGAAGTGTAGAAGATTTTAGTTTAGCTGGGCAGCATGGTCGACGCAGGCTTGGAGGGCCGAAGGGCCTGTTCCTGTGCTGTACTTTTCTTTGTTCTTTGTTCTTTGTTCTGCACACAATAATCTCGCTGTGGCCTAACCAATGTTTTATACAGTTCCAGCATAACCTACCTGCTCTTAAAACTCTATGCCTTACTAATAAAAGCAAGTATACCGTATGCCTTCTTAACCATTGTATCCAACTGCTCTGTGACCTTAAGGGTCTGGTGAACATGGCCTCGGCACTTCCCCGGGTTCTGCCATTTATCATCTATTCCCTTGCCTTGTTTGTGCTACCCAAGTGCATTTCTTCACACTTATATGGATTGTTTTCCACGCCATTAATCAGCCCATCTGACCAGCCCGCCTTTCCCACCTGTAATCTAAGGCTATCGTCCTCTCTATTTACTACTCCACCAATTTAATATATTCACAAACGCTCTGATCAATCCTCTTACATTCATGTCTAACTCATTTATATAAACCATAAACAGCAAGGGCCCCAAAGCCGATCTGGACACAGGCTTCCAGTCAGAAAAACACCCCTTGACCATCAACCTCAGCTTCTTGCCACTCAGGCAATTTGGGATCTAATTCGCCAAATTTCCTTCGATCCCATGGGTTCTTACCTTAGTTATCAGTCTCCCATGTGAGACCTTATCAAAGCCTTGCTGAAGTCCAATAGACAACGTCAAATGTATTTCCCCCATCTACACCCCTGGTTGCCTCTTCGAAAAATTCAATCAAGGTGGTCAGAAATGATCTCCCCTTAAAAAAACCATGCTGACTGTTCTCAATTAATCCCTGCCTCTCCAAATTCATACTAATTCTGTCTCTCAGAATCGCTTCCAATAGTTTCCCCACCACTATGCCTAGACTGACTGGCCTGTAGTTTCCTGGTTTACCCCTTCCTCCCTTCTTGAATAATGGTACCACTTTGGCTATCTTCCAGTCCCCTGGCGCCTCTCCTGTGGCCAGAGAGGAATTGAAAATTATTGCCAGAACCCCTGTTATTTCCTCCCTTGCCTCTCTCAACAGCCCGGGACAATTTCATCTGGCCCTGGAAATTTAAGCCTGCCAGACCACTCAGAACCTTCTCTCTATCTATGTTAATCTCTTTAACTTTATCGCAGTCCTTCTCCCTGATTTCTATACCCACACTGTCCCTCTCACGAGCGAACACTGTCACAAAGTATTCATTTTGAACTCTACCTATGTCCTCCGGCTCCACACACAAATGGCCGCAGTGGTCCTTAATGGGCCCTACTCTTTATCCGTTTACCCTTGATGTACTTGTAAAACAACTTTGGATTTTCCATTATTTTCTCTGCGAGTATCTTTTCATGTTTCCTTTTTGCTCTCCTAATTTTCTTTTTATGTTCCCATTTGCACATTCTATACGTCTTTCGGGCTTCTGCTGTTTTGAGCCCTTGATATCTGCCATAAGCCTCCTTTTTTCTCCTGATCCAATGCTGTATATCCTCGATATCCAGGGTTCACTGGTTATGTTGGTCCCAACCTTTTTCTTGATTGGAACATGTTGGCCCTGTATTCTCCCTGTTTCCTTCTTGAATGTGCCTCACTGTTCTGTCACAGATTTACCTAAAAGGTCTTCTCCTAGTCCACTCTGGCCAAATTATACCTGATCTTATTAAAATCGGCCGTCCCCTAGTTTAGGACTTTGATCTCAGGCCCATCCTTGTCAGATCAGTGAGCAGATGTATTATGGTTGAACTGTATTTATTGTGGGTTAGGTTGTGGCAACAGAATTTTGGTGAACTTAGATTTATGGAGGAAGGAGGATGTGAGACATTAGAAAACATTTTAGTAAATGATTTTATGGAAAGGATTTCCAGAAGGCCTTTGACAAGTTTCCGCATAGAAGACTGTTAAATAAGTTAAGAGCCCATCGTGTTAAGGGTAAGATCCTGGCATGGATGGAGGATTGGCTGACTAGCAGAAGGCAGAGAGTGGGGATAAAGGGGTCTTTTTCAGGATGGCAGCCGGTGGCAGGTGATGTGCCTCAGGGGTCTGTGCTGGGACCACACCTTTTCACAATATACATTAATGATCTGGAAGAAGGAACTGAAGGCACTGGGCAGCACAGTAACATAGTGGTTAGCACTATGGCTTCACAGCACCAGGTTCCCAGGTTTGATTCCCGGCTTGAGTCACTGTCTGTGCTGAATCTGCACGTTCTCCCCGTGTCTGCGTGGGTTTCCTCCGAGTGCTCTGGTTTCCTCCCACAAGTCCCGAAAGACGTGCTAAAGACGTGGTAATTTGGACATTCTGAATTTTCCCTCTGTGTACCTGAACAGGCGCCGGGATGTGGCGACTTTTCACAGTAACTTCATTGCAGTGTTAATGTAAGCCTACATGTGACAATAAAGATTATTATAAAGATTATTATTATAAGTTTGCAGATGATACAAAGATCTGTAGAGAGACAGGTAGTATTGAGGAAGCAGGGGGGCTGCAGAAGGACTTGAACAGGCCAGGAGAGTGGGCAAAGAAGTCGCAGAGGGAAGACGATGTGGAAAAGTGTGAGGTTGTGCACTTTGGAAGGATGAATGGAGGCATCGACTATTTTTTAAATGAGAAGCACAAAGGGACTTGGGAGTCCTTGTTCTACATTCTCTTAAGGTTAATGTGCAGGTTCAGTCGACAGTTAGGAAAGAAAATGCAATGTTAGCATTCATATTGAAAGGGCTAGAATACAAGACCAAGGATGTACTTCTGAGGCTGTATAAGGCTCTGGTCAGACCCCATTTGGAGTATTGTGAGCAGTTTTGGGTGCCATATTTAAGGAAGGATGAGATGGCTTTGGAAAGGGCCCAGAGGAGGTTCACAAGAATGATCCCTGGAATGACGAGCTTGTTGAATGCGGAACGGTTGAGGATTCTGGGTCTCTACTCATTGGAGTTTAGAAGGATGAGGGGGGATCTTATTAAAACTTACAGGATACTGCGAGGCCTGGATAGAGTGGACATGGAGAGGATGTTTCCACTTGTAGGAAAAACTAGAACCAGAGGACACAATCTCAGACTAAAGGGATGATCCTTTAAAACAGAGATGAAGAGGAGTTTCTTCAGCCAGAGGGTGGTGAATCTGTAGAACTCTTTACGGCAGAAGGCTGTGGAGACCAAATCACTGAGTGTCTGTAAGACAGAGATAGATAGGTTCTTGATTAATAAGGGGATCAGGGGTTATGGGGAGAAGGCAGGAGAATGGGGATGAGAAAATATCAGCCATGATTGAATGGCGGAGCAGACTCGATGGGCTGTGTGGCCTAATTCTGCTCCGATGTCTTATGGTCTAAATCATTGTGATACTGATTTATTACATTGATTCCGTTGAAAGCATTCTCAGGGTATTATATTGCTCTTACTATCTTGGCATCAGAAATCTTGTGATTTATCTGTATGTATTTTTGGTGGTTTATTATAACTAAAAATGACAAAACCACGATTATAAAATGGCAGTATCAAATGCATACTGATGGAGTTTCTTGCTTTCATTTGCTGCTCTAGTAAGCATAATCAAACTTAATTTCAGTAACCAGCAGTGTGATGCAGAAAGTGAGCTAAAACGTTATAATGAATGGGATTATGCATACTCAATGGTACTATTTAGATTTTTCTGTGCTGATATTTAAGTTGGAAAAAGGAATGGTTTAAGAAGTGAAGTACAATTGATACTTTATGTGTACATACCTCCATGTCTTTTTTTGGAAGTGTATGTTTTTAAAACATTTAGTAAGGCGTGGAGAGCATTAACACCCTGGGGACATGAAGATCACAGCTAAAATCATTCAGTGCACAAAGCGTACATTGTTCGCGGAACGCTCGATTCACAGCCTCCAGGGAGGTGGCCATGAAGAAAGTGTGATTGTCATTTGGCATTTACCTTTGGATGGAAACCATGCTGCCTCAGCAATATTGTCCTAAACTACACCTACATGGAGTCCACAAACAGCAGCTTAATGTCACCGAAAGTTATTAAAACATCATTAGCCAAGGAACATGAAAGTTCAGCTGCAAAAGAGATGGGAAGCCTTTTTTGTATGTGTCTGAGCAGCAAAGTTGAAAATGGATTCTTTACTCTTTTGTTGGACATATTGGAAATGGATTTAGCAAAAATAATTAAATGAGGGTTAAGCCAACAAGACCACTCGTTTGGTTTGAACTTGCTACCTACTTCTGTCTTGTACTAGCAATCAAAGCAGACCGAGGGATACACTTGCCTGAGCCTGCACTTGGGCAAGTAAGAGATACATACCCAGATACAGTCAGCTGGATTCTCCATTGGCGGGATCCTCCACTTCGCCGCAGCGCACACACGTCCGCGGATTTCCCAACGGCGTGGTGGTGCCCACAGTGGGAATCCCCATTGGCCAGCTGCGAGAATGGAGGATCCCGCTGCCGGTGGGGGCTCGCCAGAAAACGAGGTTGTCAGGATGGGGAATCACGCCCAGCTTGTTTAGTGGGAGGAGGTGGTGTAGTGGTAATGTCACCAGATTCGTAGACAAAAGCTCAGGCTAATGCTCCAGGAACAGAGTTCAAACCCCAACACGGCAGCTGGCGGAATTTAAATTCAGTGTACAAAGCTAAAATGAGAAAGCTAGTCTCAGTGACAGTGACCATGAAACCATTGTCAATTGCCATTAGAAAATCTGCCATCTTTGCCTGTTCTGGCTTACATGTGACTCTTCAAACTCACAGTAATGTAGCTGACTCTTGAAATGGTCTAGCAAGCTACTCAGTTATATCAAGACCACTGCAACGCCAACAGAAAGGAGTTAAACCAAACAATACATCGACCTGTGCACGGGAAATGAAAACGGAAAACCCAGCCCTGTCAACCCTGCAACGAGCTCCTTCCTAACATCTTGGAACTTGTGGCCAAATTAGGAAAGATGTCCCACAGGATAGTCAAGCAACAGCCTGACATAGTCAGTTTCATAGAAACATACCTCGCAGACGATGGCTGGGATTTTCTGCTCCTGCCCACAATGGGCATAAAGATGGGCAAGAGAGAGGATAGCGTCAGTTTCTCAGCAGCGTAAAGGCAGGTTACGGTTGTCTGTGCCTGCTCTCAATGGAGGTGCGCTTTCCTGCTATGCCATGTCAGGAACATCATTTAAATACATTAGAATATCAAAAATGCACCTGTAGTGAGATTGAGGTGCCCTTGCCCTCTCTCGCGTAGCCATTATGGGCAGAATGCCACCAATGTTGTCAGCGATGGTGTGCAACTCCTGTAGCAGTACATATGCAATACCCTGGACCAAGATCCCCATGGTGGCTGCCATCCATCATGTTGACCTTAGTGCGTTGGTGTGCTGGTGCTATAACCTCAGTCTGAACATGGTCAGGCCCTTCCATCATACATTGAAATCTGTGGAATGCAGTTGACAACCCTTCCTGATATTCCCTTGCAAGTAGCTGGAGCTTCAACATCTGCACAAAGACTGAGTCCACAGGCTCATTATCTGACTAGGACGCAGCAGAATTCCGGCCTCCAGCAGTCCTCAGAGTTAGTGACCTTAGTTGCCTCTGTTTCCCCCTGTTATGGATCAAAATCTGTACTGTGCTCACCAGATTGTAACACCAAGCCTACACTAGATCTAGCTCCCACTGTGTGTCTCTGCACTAGTGCAGGTATGGGTGAGCACTGTGATGGGTCTTCCACAATTGGGTCTTCAAGATCCTCATCTGAGATGTCTTTGTGGTTGGACATGAGGGGTTGGCTCTCGATATGCCTGGTGCACTTGGCTGCGGAGCCTATGAAAGAGCATATAGATACTTAGTCCAAAGATGTGCAGGTTAGGTGGATTAGCTGTGCAAAATTGCCCTTAGTGTCCAAAAAAGGTTTGGCGGGGTTACGAGGATAGGGTAGAGGTGTGGGGATGGGGTGGAGGTGTGGGGTTAGGTTGGGTGCTCTTTCCAAGGGCCGGTGCAGACTTGATGGGCCAAATGGCCTGCCTCTGCACTGTAAGTTCTATGATTCTATATTTTGTGCATGCCAACAGACTCCAGTACATCACAGACTCACAGTCTCACCGTTTGAAGGATCAGCTGGTGCAGAGTCCTGGAGGTGACCACTATCAGAAAATGAACTGGACCATATAAATACTGTGGCTACAAGAGCAGGTCAGAAGCCAAAAATTCTGCATTGAGTAATTCACCTAACTCCCCAAAGCCTGGTGATCGCCATAAAAGGCACAAGTCAGGAATGTGATGGAATACTGTCCACTTACCTGGATGAGTGCAGCAACAACACTCGAGAAACTCAACACCAACCAGGGCAAAGCAGCCTGCTTGATTGGCACTCCATTCACTACCTTCAGCATCCACTCCTCCACCAACAATACACAGTAGCAGCAGTGTGTACCATCTACTAGATGAACAGCAGCAACTAACCAAGGCTCTTTCAACTGCACTGCCAAACCCACAACCACTAACACCTAGAAGGAAAAAGGCAGCAGATAGCTGGGATCACCAAAATCTGCAAATTCCCTTCTAAGTCACATACTGACTTGGAAATATATTGCCGTTCTTTTATTGCCACTGGGTCAAAACCTACCTGGGTGTACCTACACCACATGGACAGCAGCGGCTTAAGAATGTGGCTCACCACCACTCCTTCTCAAGGGCTAAAAAATGGCAGCCACATCCCGTGAAAGAATAACACAAAATGCAGCCTGCTTGATTTAAGTTAATGTACAGAAAATAAAGCAGAATCACTTCCGACATGCAATCCTCATTCTTCAAATTTGTTAATGGCCTGTGCTCACATAATCCATTGTGCCCAGTGTAAGAACCTGCTCTGAATCTCTTATGAACTGATGGACTGTCACCTTGTATATGCAATGAGTTAGAGTGTGTACAACATTGCTAAAAATTAACTATTAATTACAGTAGATTGGACCAAAGTCTTCTTCTTCTCTAAGGAATGATAGATATCACACTGTTAGACCATTATGTTCAAGCCAAAACTGATAAATTCATTTCAAAATAACCCATTACACGGAAGCAGAAAGGCGAAGGAAAAAGCTACTATCCAACACTTTCCTTATACTACATAAAAGAACAATTTGACAACAATCCCAAATACTTTTAGGTTCTTTTCAGTAGCTTTTGATTAAAGCACTGATGAGTGCTACCTAGAAAATGGCTTGTATGGAGCTCGTGTTAACCATCTTATATGATAGACAGAGTATATATAGGGAGAGACTGAAGACCAAAGAGCACTAGTGACCCTTTTTTTGTTGTGAAGATGGATGCCCTCATTATTTGTTTGCCACAGTTGCCAGTTGGTCATTAAACCTCCAATTCTGCGATATTTCTCAATGCTTTCAAACAATGCACAGCATGAACTATAGAACAAAGCTGCCTTGATGGTTTTGTCTTTCAAAATGTAACAAGTTTGTATTCTCACATACTTTGAAAGTACTTACAGTAGACCTGTTAAAGTCCCAGGAGTATTTTTGCTGAAAAGAAACCTGTTTGAAAATCAATTGAAAAGAAAACTTTGGCTTTGTCTAAGTCACAAATCCAAATGTGCAACAAAGATCATAGAATTATCATAGAATTTACAGTGCAGAAGGAGGCCATTCGGCCCATCGAGTCCGCACCGGCTCTTGGAAAGAGCACCCTACCCAAGGTGAACACTGCCACCCTATCCCCATAACCCAGCAACCCCACCCAACACTAAGGGCAATTTTTGACACTAAGGGCAATTTATCATGGCCAATCCACCTAACCTGCACATCTTTGGACTGTGGGAGGAAACCGGAGCACCCGGAGGAAACCCACGCACACACGGGGAGGATGTGCAGACTCCACACAGACAGTGACCCAAGCCGGAATCGAACCTGGGACCCTGGAGCTGTGAAGCAATTATGCTATCCACAAGGCTACCGTGCTGCCCTCATGTTTGGGGCTTACTACAACATAGACCATTGGGTATCCAAATCAAATTATGATTTCTACCAGTACTACAGGTCAAAATGTCAAACATACCTTTAAAGAAGGGCTTTGCGGAAACATTATTTTGGAGGATAGAATTATGCTGCATGATATTCTGAAATGTTGTATATTTTATATCTTGGATCTATGCAGAGATGACATGAGGTTCTATATGAAAAAATGGGTATTATTTATGGTGCTTTAAAGAGCTGGATTTCCATCCTGGAAGTGGATAGCAGGAATCAGGAAAGTCCCTGGCTTTGGGAGAAAGAGCCCACAGGGATAGAATTTTCATTGTGGAGGGTTTGGTGCAGACTGCAGACAGGCCAGCCGACCCGGAGGAAAAGTTTAGGGGCAGCCAGCTGTGGAGGTAGGACATTCAAAAAGCTGTGGGATGTCACCCCAGTTAGAATCAAAACAGAAAGGCCCTTACCCGCTTACACTCGCCATGTCCCATCCAGCCCACCTCTTGTCCCGAAACAACTCCTCTGGCCCCTCAAGCCTGCCATGCCAAGGTATGCCTCCAACCAACCCCTTTGGTCCCACGTGCCAAGGTATGGTCCCTCATTCCCCCATGCCAAGCTATGACACTTCCATTCCCATTTACACACTTTAAACTGTATAGAACGAATTAACGCTATAGTGAAAACCTTTTTAAAAAATTAAATTAATTGATACCTTTTCATTTTCTTAACAAGAACACCTTTTACTGCAGCCCAATAAAAGTACCAATCATCCAGACCCTTTAAAGTACCAATAGCTGAAACTGCAAGTACTTGAAAACTCTTAAATCTGTATAAATAAACATTGTGAAATTGACAGGATAGATCAGAGAGCCAGAGCTGCCAATCAAGCAATGTCTACCCTGAGGCTCAGCTATTTTAGTACTCTAATGGATTTCTGGGTTCTCAGCCAAGTATATTTACATTCACCCTTTGAGTGAAGTAATTTCTCTTCATCTTAATCCTCAATGATCAGTCCCTTAGCCTGAGAATGTGTCCCCATGTTTTAGATTCCCCTACCAACAGAAGCAATCTCTCAATGCCCACCCTAACAGCGCCTTCAGAATCCTGTATGTTTCAGTGAGATCACGTCTCTTTCTTCCAAACTCCAGTTGATACAAGCTCAATTTACTGAGCCTCTCGTGATCAGACATCTACTCATCCTAGGGACCCATTTTGTGAATCTTCACTGTATTGCCTCCAGTGCAAATAAATTATTTCTTAAATGTTGCAACCAAAACTGAACACAGTGCTCCAGATGTGATCTCTGGTCACCAATACCCTGTACAACTGTATTGCCTTTGTAATAAAGGCTAACATTCCATTTGCCTTCTTAATTGCTTGCTGTACCTTCAGGCTAATGTTTTGCACTATTGTACAAACACCCCCCTGTCACTTTGAACATCAACATTCACAAGTTTCTCATTTAAAAAAAAATATTCTGTTTTTTCATTCTTATGACTAAAGAGTATAACTTTGCATTTTGCTACATTCTCCTCTATCTGCCATCTTGTTGCTCACCTGTCTATATCTCTTTGCATCCTCTCAGTATTCTTACCACAGCTTACCTTTTAACCTAGCTTGGTATCATCATCCAACTAGATACAGTCTCTCCACCTCTTCATCTAAGTCATTCATATACATTGAAAATATCTGCGGCCCCAGCACTGATCCCTGTAGCTACTCACTGCCTGCCAACTTGAAAAAGCTCTGTTTATCTCCACTCTTTGTTTTCTATCCATTAAACAAAGCCTATATCAAAGCTGATATATTACCCCTAACTCCATCAGCCCTTATCTTACTTTTTAGCCTTTTGTGCAGCCTTATTGAATGTTTTTGGAAATACCAGGGGCGGGATTCTCCCTGAGCCGATGGCGAAATTGGGAAAGGGGAAATCGCAGCAGGCGCCGATTTGATGCCAAATCGCAATGCTCCAGCATCTCAACAGCGGTGTCAATGTGGCCCAGAATGCACATACAGTAGACAGTGTTTGCGTATCATTAGCGGGCCCGATCCAGTATTCTCCGGAGCCTCCAGGACTTTCCCCCTCCGATGGGCCGAGTTACCAATGGCGTGGTTCACTTGTGCTTTTAAAAATCATGAAACCGGCATGGCGGCTGCTGAGGGAGAGAGAGGGGATACAGAAGGTGTCCAACAACGCCATAGTTTGCTGACAGTTGTGTCGCTGGCTGGGGGGCTCCTGCCAGGGCAGGGGGGAACAGTAGAGGTGGCCAGAAGGTGGGCTGTGGGGTCGGGGTGGACGGGCATGGACACCATTGCCGCAGCTGGCAAGGCAGCCATGCAGCTGCACACACAGCTAACAGCCCACTTTGAACTTAGTGCCGCAGGTCATAGAGGTGTCCCCCAGGGCACCCCCCTGGGTGCCCTCTGCCCCAGCCGCCCTATCAGCTGTATGGGCTGGCTCCAGCGCAACCAGAGCCATCTTGTTGGATGGGATGAGTGTGTGTGGGGATTGTAATGTGTATATGTGGCTGCAGCTTGTCAGCCTCCCGAGTGTCGATCACGGACCCAGCGAATCCCACAATATTTTTCACTGGAATCGATTGTGTTCCATGCGGCGCTAATGCCAGCCCATCAACGGTAGCGCAAACGGTCCAGGTGCGGCGCCGGCTTTTCTCGTAAAAGTCCACGGATTCTGCGTTGGCATCAACACTTAGTTTCAGAAACAGATGCAGTCGCACAGCCAGCGACTACATGAGGGGTTGTCAGCGAGCATCCAGCACCTGCAGGCGCAGTTGGAGGAGTCCAATCGCCTGCAGCAGCATCCGGTCATGCCGACCATGCTTGCCATCCAGGCCAACACTGCACAGGTGACGTCCATGGTGAATCCATTGGGTGTGATGGTGTTGGCTACGGATCAGCATGTCCAAGGACTGGGGCATTCTGTGCAGATGCTGGATGAGGCCCTGGGCAGGGTTGCCACCTCACAGGCAACCATTTCCCCAGAGCCACCTGGAAATCGCAGCGGTGCTCCTGAGCGTGGCCCAGTCACAGCAGGCCATGGTTTGGAACGTCGGCGGCATTGCCAGGCACTGGCCAGCAAGGCGCAAACACAGAGGGAGGTGGCCCAGTCCCAGAGGGAGATGGTTCAGTCACTGGCTGATGTGACACAGTCAAAGTGTAATGTGGCGCAATCCCAGATGGAAATGGTCCATTCCCTGTGCTCCATGGCCGCGAGCATGCAGACCGCGGTCGAGAACAGAGCACCTCCAGGACTGGCAGCACCAGGTGGCGGGGGAGCTCTGCTTGCACCCCCATACCGTGGTGTAACCCCTGGCCATCGGGCACCCTGAGGGAGGAGGAGGTGATGGGCCCGTGCCGGTGACTCTCGCAAGGAAAACCGCTGCTCCTAGGACTCCTGTCCCTGGTGCATCTGGTGGGCAGGGGGAAGAACAGGGTGGCACCATTCCACCTGGGACACTAGAGCAGCAGCCAAACCCATCTAGGCCCAGTTGCCCCAGAAGCAACCGCCAACGGGGACTCAGGTGGCAAGGCGGGAATCCACAGCAGGCCGCCTCCACTCCTGCTGTGCCGTATGGGGACCCACCATGACGTAGCGTTAGAGCCAGTAAGGACAGAAAGTTAGTCATTAGTTAAGTCGGCACGGGTGCAGGGCATACTTTAGTTATAGAGTCGAGGGCACAAACCTGTATATACGCTATCACATTAAACATATGTTCATACTGTTTCAACCTGCCACGGTGCTCTGTTGGATGGGTGTGAGGGGTGGGCTGGTCTAAGCTGGCTAGAGAGGGGGGGACATTATGGGTGGACTGGACCCCCCCCACCACACCCACCACAACCGTCACTCTAGGGATTTGATGGGACTGTGTGATGGAATGGCCAGCTCGCATGCAGGTATCACCCAGGTGGACGGTGGAGAGTGCTACCGTGGGCAGGGGGACGATGTTGTCAAATGGCGTGGAGCATCAGAGCTCACTGCAGAGTGGGTTGTCATCATCCTCCAGCCCATGGACCAGACCCGCTCATACTGCCAACCCAGGGCCCCCACCCCGTAGTGCAGCAGGTAGGTATCAGCAAGGGGTTGCAGTCGAGGAGGTGCCGGGGGGCGGAGGGGAGGCGATGTGTGTTGGGGCGGGATGTGGTGTCCGTACCCATGGTCAGTCCCCCCCCCCCCCTAGTTGGTGAACCTGGAGGCAATCAGAGGGCCCCATGCGCATTGGTCCTGACGCACACGATATGCAGGCTCCCGTGCCTACCTGGGCCCCATATCCTGCCCATCCTCCACCTCTCCCGCATCCCCCTTCTTGGCGTCCCTCCTCCTCCAACACGTCACCCTTCTGCTGTGCGATGTTGTGGAGGACGCAGCAGGCCGCGTCATAATGGATGACCCCTCCAGAGTGGTCCAGGCACCTGAACCACAAAGTCAGGAGGACGAAGCACCGTTCAATCACGCTACTAGTTTCTACATGGGTGTCATAGCGTGTCTCCGCGTCGGTCTCTGGCCTCCGGGTAGGCGTCATCAGCCACAACCTCAGTGGATAACCTTGGTCACCCAGGAGCCAACCCCCTGCCAGGGCGTCTTGAGCATGTCAGGAATAGTGTTGGGATGAAGGCGTCTTGCACACTGCACGGGTATCAGCAGCAGACGTGCATGATGCACAGCTGATGGTCACATATCAGCTGCATGTTCATCGAGTGGAACCCCTTTCGGTTTGTGTAGAGCGGCCTATCATCTGCAGGTGTTCGTAGGGGGAGATGCATCCTGTCGGTCACCCCCTGGACTCAGGACATCCTGCTGATGGCAGCAAACCCCACTAATCGGGCATCTGGGTGGGCTTGGTCCACATTGAAGTGGATGTACTGAGGCGCCTGGGCATATAGGGCCTCCGTGACGGCACAGATCCGAGGTCTGTGAGATCCCAGACAAGTCCTAACTCGGTGCCTGGAAGAACCCTGTGGCGTAAATGTTCAGGGTGACCCAATAGTCCACATTCGCGCCTGTGTCCTACCATCCCTCTCTCCATCATCAGCCACGATGCCGGTTTCATGAATTTTAAAAGCACAAGTGAACCACTCTGTCGGGAACACGGCCCATCGGAGGTAGAGAATCGCGGAGGCCCCCGGAGAATACCGGGACAGGCCTGATAATGACATGCAAATGGTGTCTACTGTACGTGCGTTCCTGACCGCATTGACACCGCTGGTGAGGTGACGGAGAATTGCAATTTGGCACCAAATTGGCGCGGAGAATGGCCGTTGGCCGCCGTGAATCCTGCCCCCGCCGAAGTCTCCGCTCCCGGAGATTGGGCGGGGGCGGGAATCGGGCCGCGCCGGTTGGCGGGACTCCCCGCTGGATTCTCCGGCCCGGATGGGCCGAAGTCCCGCCCAGGAATTGCCTGTCCCGCCGACGTAAATCAAACCTGGTATTTACCGGCGGGACCAGGCGGCGTGGGCGGGCTCCGGGGTCCTGGGGGGGGGCGCGGGGCGATCTGACCCCAGGGGGGTGCCCCCACGGTGGCCTGGCCCGCAATCGGGGCCCACCGATCCGCGGGCGGGCCTGTGCCGTGGGGGCACTCTTTCCCTTCCGCCTCCGCTACGGCCTCCACCATGGCGGAGGCGGAAGAGACTCTCCCCACTGCGCATGCGTGGGAAACTGACAGCGGCCGCTGACACTCCCGCGCATGCGCTGGGAAACTGACAGCGGCCGCTGACGCTCCCGTGCATGCGCCGCATTTCCGCGCCAGCTGGCGGGGAAACAAACGCCATTTCCGCCAGCTGGCGGGGCGGAAATCCCTCCGGCGTCGGCCTAGCCCCTCAATGTTGGGGCTAGGCCGCCAAAGATGCGGAGCCTTCCACACCTTTGGGCCGGCGTGATGCCCGTCTGATTGGCGCCGGCTTTGGCGCCAGTCGGCGGACATCCCGCCGTTGGGGGAGAATTTCGCCCCATAGTTTTAAGATAAAGGATAGCAGATTTAAAACACAGATGAGGAAAAATTACTTCTCTCAAAGGGTAGTGAATCTGTGGGATTCACTATGCTGAGTGCAGTGGATGCCAGGACTTTGAGCAAATTTAAGGAGGAAATAGACAGATTTTAAATTAGTAATGGGTTGAAGGGTTATGGAGAATGGGCAGGAAAGTGGAGCTGACGTCAAGAGGAGGTCAGCCATGATTGTACTGAATGGTGGAGCAGGCTCGGGGGGGGCTGAATTGCCGACACCTGCTCCCAGTTCTTATGTTCTTATCTCTGCTGATATTAATTTTCCGAATTACCTTGCTTTTATTAATGCCCAGGCCATCATCCATTTCTGGTATAGACCATCTGGCGCCTAGAGTGGAGACAGACACAAAATATTGTTCAATGTCTCTGCAATTTCCCTATTCCCCATCATCATTTCTCTTGTCTCTGCTTCTAGGACCCCAATGTTTACTTTAACTACTCTTTTCTTTGTATACATATGAAAGTTCTTACAATTTCTTTTTATATTTCTGGATAATTTACTCTTATATTATACTTCTTTCCTGTCATCAACTTTTCAATGGCCTTTGCTGGTTTCAAAGCATTTTCAGTCCTCAGGCTAGCTATTGTTCTTTGCTACATTGTAAACCTTTTGTTTTAGTCGAATACTTTTGTTAACTTCCTGAGTGAGACACAGGTGGATCCTTCTTGATGAGTTTTTGTTCTTCAAAGAAATGCATTTTTATTGAACATTTTGAATTGTTTCTTTAAATGTGTCTGACTCTTCATTGACCTCCATAACTTTAATGTATTTACCCAAATAAACTTTAGCCAGTTCTCCCCTCAGGCCGATGTAATTGACTTTGTGTCAGATTAACATTCTTTTGCAATTGGAGTGTGCCACTTTTAAATGAATTGAATGGTATTATGATCACTATTTCCCTGTGGATCTTTTGCTATTACACAATACACAGTGGTTGGTACTGCTGCATCACAGCATCAGGACCCGGGTTTGATTCGGATGGCTGGATGTGTGGAGTTTGTATGTTCTCCTCATGTCTGCATGTGTTTCCTCCAGGTGCTCCAGTCCAAAGATGTGCAAGTTAGGTGGATTGGTCATGACAAATTGCCTCTTAGTATCCAGGGATGTGCAGGTTAGGTTATGGGGTTGCGGGGATAGTGGGAGTGGGCCTCGGTAGAGTGCTCACTCAAAGGATCCGTGCAGACTCGATGGGCCGAATGGCCTCTTTCTGACAATTAGATCTGAATCATTTACCTCTACTTATGCAATTAGTTCATCTATCTTATTGCAGATGATTTGTATATTCGGATAAAGAACCTTTAATTTCATTTTTTTAACTTCTATTTGCTGATGTACATGTGTTAAACTTTCTTTGAGAATGTATTTAATTCTCTAATCTCTAATCCCCGCTCTGATTAACTTTGATGTTTTATACTTTAATATGAATCCTAATTTGCTGATGAGCATGTGGCTCAGATAATAATGGAGATTTTTTTATTCACTCACAGGCTGTGAGCTTCGCTGGCTGGGCCAGCTATGGTTGTCAATCTGAGAGGACATTTAAGAATCAACCATATTGCTGTGGATCTGGAGTCACATGTAGGCCAGACCAGGTTCGGGTGGCAGATTTTCTTCCCTGAAGGACATTAGTGAGCCAGATGGATTTTTATGACCATTGACAATGGTTTTGTCATCATCATTAGACCATGCGTTCAAATTTCACCATTTGCAATTTGAACCTGAGCTCCCAGAACATTACCCTGGGTCTCTGGAATACTAGTCCAGCAACAATGCCACTACACCACTGCATCCCCGTTCTGATTAACTTTGATGTTTTATACTTTAATATGAATCCTAATTCCTCAAATTCTCTTAGCAGAACATCATTCCTGATTCTACTTCTTTCATTAATTCTCACATGGACAATAACAACTGGATTCTCACCATCCCAAGTTCCTCTCCAGCCACGAGATGTCCTTAATGCTGATACAACCTTTGGAGCTCCCTGTTATAGCTGTAGAGAACAGTATTTATTCCCCCTGACTATATTGTCTCCTATAACTACTACATTGCTCTTCCCTCCACCCACTTGAATGTCTCCTTCATCATGATGCCATGGTCAGTCTGCTTTGCAGTCCTTTCCTCATTCACGCAGGCTGCAAGCATCTTGTACCTGTTGGACAAAGCCAAGGGCTGATCTCCTCCATCGCTACATGCTAGGTACCCTTACCTGCTTGACCAGCAGTCATCCTCTTGTCCCTGACCATCGACCAACTCTAAAGTTCTGCGTAGCATAAGGGGTGTGACAGCCTCCTATAATAAAATGTCAAATGAATTAACACTTTGCTTCACAGCGCCAGGAACTCGGGTTCGGTTTCAGGCTTGGGTCACTGTCTGTGAGGAGTCTGCACGTTCACCCAGTGTCTGCGTGGGTTTCCTCCGGGTGCTCCGGTTTCCTTCCACAAGTCCCGAAAGACATGCTTGTTAGGTGAATTGGACTTTCTGAATTCTCCCTCTGTGCAACCGAACAGGTGCCAGAGTGTGGCGACCAGGGGCTTTTCACAGTAACTTCATTGCAGTGCTAATGTAAGCCTACTTGTGACACTAATAAAGATTGTTATTATTATTTTATTTATCATTGTAAATTGGGCCAATCTTGTGAGTGTAAATCTCACTGTAGACTCGAATGCATAATCAACGCAGACATTTCACAATGCAGTACTGAAATGAATCATCGCACGTATGTCGCCCTGAGATCATGCAGGCATCAGGGAGTGCCTTATATTAACAGGAAAGTGTTCCTCTCCCTGAATGTTCAAATCGTGTGCGACCGCTGTCTCCAAATCATGCACGTGTGTGCCCGTTACCCAGGGAGCGTGCTTGACAGCTGCATCCTGGGGCACTTGGAGAACCTTGGTGTCTTCGAGGTCCACGTTGCCACCTGTGCTGACACTGATTGGGCAGCTCAAGATGCCATTGCAATGCCTTGACTGCTCTGGTGCCCTGACCGCTCTCTCCTTGGGCAACCCTGAATTTCCATGGCCCATTCCTCATAGCGGGTGAGGACGCAGATCTCTGGGATGTCTCCCTACATCTTGACTCTCGCCCAGTTATTATGGGCCATCTTTTCCTGTGGGGACAAAGAGAGGGCATTGTGAGCCGCATGCTTGATGGGCCAGGGGGGTCTATAGCAGGTGGCATGTGTGGGTACCACACGTGGATATGAAGGCATTTTGCTGGTGGGTGCCAGAGGGTAATGAGGAACAAGCTTGAAGATCAGACGGAGGGAGGGTTCAAGGTGTCAGGATTGGGGGTGCGGCGGTTTGGGAATTTGAGGGCTGGCAGACGGAACTGATGCCAAGAGAGAAGTGGTAACTTACCCTTGCAATTCGTTGGTTTTCTTCCTACTTTAGATAGCGGTCCTCCTGGACATGCTGCCTGCACAGACAGCCAATGCCCCCCAGGCAGCATCGCTGACCCTACTGTTGGTCCTCCAAATCCCTCGGGGAAAAAGGGTGCCCCACCTCTCCTCCATAGCATCGAGAAGCCTTGTGATGTCACCATTGCCAAAGCGAGGAGCAGATCTATGCGATGCCATGCTCATATGTTGACTGGGAGTGAGGAAGCGCTGAAAAGAAGCTCCCCCTTGTTAACGGCGAGCAGCTGAATGCAAGTCAGACGAATCAGATGGCGAGGGAGTCAGTAATGTCGAGATTCTTGGCACTAAGTCCTGTTGAATGCTGGCCGTGATCTCACCAAAGCAGCGGTAATGAACCTCCCTGCCAAATGCACCCAAAACCAGACTTTGGTCCTCCGAATCGCGACCCTCATGTTTTCATAATCAGTGCTTTTGAGTAAAATGTGGTTGAGCTCCAGGCTAGTAAAGCAGTAGCTTTGAAGTGGAAAGCATGGTGGCTTGAGATAGAGGTTTTGACGGCACTGAAGTTATTTTTTCAGTTTGCATCAATTTATGTGTCTCCTGCCTCAGGTGAGGGTAGCTGGAGCAGAGTGCATACATTCACAATTCAAAAACAATAGGAGCCATACTAATGGAGGGAGTTGAGTTGCAGTCATGTCAGAACTAGCTTTGATAATACTTGACAAGCCAAGCAATAGTGGTTTAAGAAGGCAGCTCGGTTGGCTGCATGACTGGTTTGTGATGTGCAGTGATGCCAACAACGCGGTTTCAATTCCTGTACCGGCTAAAATTATTCATGAAGGCCCTGCCTTCTCAATCTCGCCCCTCGCCTGAGTTACGGTGACCCTCAGGTTAAATCACCACAAGTCGGCTCTCAAAGGGGAGAACAGCCCATAGTCCTCTGGTACTGTGGTGGCATTCACATTTTAAAGTTTATCAAGAAAAGAAAATAGCTTTCTCTTGTACACAGTCTAATAATAATAATATGTGCTGCTATTGTTTTCACAGGTGATCAGTTATGGTGAAAATTGATCAATTGGGGTAATTCAAAAGAATTCAATTAAATCACAACTTGTCAAGACTGACTGCCCATGACTACCGGTGGCGGCCATGATGTGAGTGGTTGCACACAGGGCAGCTCCTGCTCAAGAGCGCAGAAAAATGCTATTTTTACCAGAAAACGGGAGAGATTTTGACAGAAAAGTGCAGCTGAAGGTTGGAGAAGTTACCCCCGGGTGTAGCATGTTTGCTGGTTCCAAACCCGGCAGAAGAAGGTGAAAGACCTGGCCAAGGAGTTTGAAGGGACCTGTGATGCAGCAGTTATTGGAACGATGGTGGAGGGGGAAGGGCCAGTGTAGGTTGGAAAGCCCGATGGAGGAGTTGATGGCTTTCATTGTCATAATATACACCAGTATATCATGGTGCAGACACACACTGATAGACACACAGTGGGACCAATCAACACACAACACCGCAGCCAATCACCAGTTAGAGCACACGCACTATAAAGACAGGGGGCATCAGAGTTCTCGCTCATTCGAGCTGCAGCTAGATAGTAGGACAGAGCTCACAGCCTGCAGCACAGACATTCACCAAGTGCTGAGTGCATCGACTGGTTAGGACAAGGCAAAGGTCTTTAGTTAAAGCTAGTATCGTGTTAAGTGGGCAGCACGGTAGCATTGTGGATAGCACAATTGCTTCACAGCTCCAGGGTCCCAGGTTCGATTCCGGCTTGGGTCACTGTCTGTGTGGAGTCCGCACATCCTCCCCGTTTGTGCGTGGGTTTCCTCCGGGTGCTCCGGTTTCCTGCCACAGTCCAAAGATGTGCAGGTTAGGTGGATTGGCTATGCTAAATTGCCCTTCGTGTCCAAAATTGCCCTTAGTGTTGGGTGGGGTTACTGGGTTATGGGGATAGGGTGGAGGTGTTGACCTTGGGTGGGGTGCTCTTCCCAAGAGCCAGTACAGACTTGATGGGCCGAATGGCCTCCTTCTGTACTGTAAATTCTATGATCTATTAACCCATAGTGAGAGAATGTTAAACAGTTAATGATTCAATAAAATAGTGTTGCACTATTTCAAGTGTTGGTGACCTGTTTGTGTTCCACGGATCCAGAGCACCCAACACATCATGATACCAGCAGTTGAAGGATATTAGCACTTCTTAGACCTACCTGCAAGTGATCTGCCTTCCGCCAGCATTCCGTCATCCTGCAACATGGCCAACATCTGCCCGCCGCCGCCGCTCCGCATCACCGGTAACCTAGGGGCCAACTGGAAGATATTCAAACAGCGCTTCCAGCTCTACCTTGAGGCCACAGACAGGGAGGACGCCTCGGATACCAGGAAGATTGTTCTCCTCCGATCCACGGCCGGGGACCATGCCATCCACATATTCAATTCTCTCACCTTTGCGGATGATGAAGATAAAACAAAGTTCAAGATGGTCCACCTCAAGTTTGACACTCACTGCAGCGTAGAGGTGAATGAAAGTTTCGAGCGCTACGTGTTCCAACAACGTTTGCAGGGTAAGGATGAACCTTTCCAATCCTTTCTCACGCACTTCCTCATCCTTGCGCAGTCTTGCAGCTACGGACCCACCTCCAACTCCATGATACGCGACCAGATCGTTTTTGGTGTTCAGTCGGAACCCCTACGACAGCAGTTCCTCACAGTAAAACAGCTCACCCTAGCGACCACCACTGAGACCTATGTCCGACACAAAAACACCACGTGTCAGTTTTCCCACATCCAAGCGGCTGAAACGGCGCGGCAAGGTCCCCGCGAGGCGAAACGGGTCCAAGCAGTTGAGCAACAAAGGGCCTCAGCCTGGATGAGGGCGGCCATTTTGCGCACTTTTCATGGACTCCCGTGCTTGTGCGCACCAAACGAGGGGACGGCGACGTCGAAGAACGTAATGCGCAGGCGGGCACCACGCACGACCGCACCGCGCATGCGCGGTGGCGCAGCGAACGTGCTGACGCTACGACGTGCGGCAACTGTGGCTCCGCCCATTTAAAACGGCAATTCCCTGCCAAATCTCGACAATGCCTAAGATGTGGCAGACTTGGCCACTGTGTTGCCTTCTGCCGAGCAGCTCAGCCTGCCTACTCATATCGCTTCAGCCAGCCTCGCAGGAATGTCCGGGCAATTCAACCCACGGTCACCGAGTCCGATGCGGACCTCCCACACAGCAGTGACACCGAGGACCCGAAGGCGCCTTTTTGTGACAAAACACAGGGTGTCCCCGAAGCAAAGACACCAGCCGCTGTCGGTATACAGCATCGATCCAGACGATGAGTGGTGTGCCACCCTGACGGTCAACCGGTCCCAAATACGATTCCGCCTGGACACTGCCAATCTCATTGCACGGTCTGACCTCCAAAGCTTCATGTCAAACCAGCCATCCTCCCATCAACCTGCCAGCTATTGGATTACAATGGCAAGGCCATTGATGCCAGCGGCTCGTGCCAACTTGAAGTGACGCACAGGTCACGCAAAGCCATCCTTCTTTTTGAAATCGTGGGCTCCTCGAAAGCCTCCCTGCTTGGCGCGCATGCATGCAAGCTGTTGAACCTTGTTCAGAGAGATCACTCTCTCTCCTGATGACACGTCTGCCTTTCAGGACACTGACTTCAGGGCGCAACTTGACGCCATCATCAACCAGCACCACAACGTCTTCGAAGGCTCCCATATACCTACAAGATCTCATTGAAACAGAATGCCACGCCTGTGGCGCACGCACCTCGCAGGGTCCCAGCACCCATTAAGGACCGCCTCAAGCAGCAGCTGCAGGACTTCCAGGACCAAGGAGTGATTTCCAGAGTCACAGAACCAACCGACTGGGTCAGTTCCATGGTATGTGTAAAAAAACCTTCCAGCGAGCTGAGAATTTGCATTGATCCTAAGGATCTAAATCGCAATATCATGAGGGAGCATTATCCAATTCCCAAGCGCGAAGAGATCACATGTGTGATGACTCGCACCAAGCTCTTCACCAAACTCGCGCCTCAAAAGGATTCTGGCAAATCCAGCTCGACAAATCCAGCAGGAAACTGTGTACATTCAATACCTACTTTGGCAGATATTGTTACAACAGGATGCCGTTTGGGATCATATCTGCTTCAGAAGTGTTCCATAGGATTATGGAACAAATGATGAAAGGCATTGAAGGTGTTCGCGTCTATGTCGACGACATAATCATTTGGTCCACCACCCCGCAGAAGCATGTCAGTCGCATCCAGCATGTATTCAAACGCATACGTGAGCAGGGCCTACGCCTCAACAGGGCCAAATGCTCTTCTGGTCAGACGGAACTCAAGTTCCTCGGGGACCACATCTCCCAGTTGGGTGTGCGGCAGGATGCGGACAAGGTGGCTGCTATCACAGCCATGAAAACGCCAGAGGACAAGAAGGCGGTCCTCCGATTTCTGGGCATAGTCAACTTTCTAGGAAAGTTCATCCCTAACCTCGCCTCTCATACCACGGCTCTCAGGAACCTGGTCAGGAAGACGACAGACTTCCAATGGCTCCCTGCCCACGCGCGAATGGAGAGAACTCAAAACCAAACTCACCACGGCCCCGGTCTTAGCTTTCTTTGATCCAGCAAAAGAGACCAAAATTTCAACCGATGCCAGCCAATCCGATATTGGGGCAGTGCTCCTGCAACGCCTCATCATGGGCCCCCATTGCATATGCGTCACGCGCCATGACCCCCACGGAACAGCGCTACACGCAGATAGAAAGGGAGTGCCTGGGCCTTCTGACAGGTGTGGTTAAATTTCACGATTATGTATACGGACTTCCTCAATTCACCGTCGAGACCGACCATCGCCCGCTGGTCAATATAATACAGAAAGACTTGAACGACATGTCGCCTCGCCTCCAGCGTATTCTTCTCAAGCTCCGGCGATATGACTTCCAGCTGGTAGACGTCCCAAGCAAAGACCTCATCATTGCTGACGCTCTCTCCAGGGCAGTTAACACTCCATGTGACCCAGCGGGATTCGTCTGCCAGGTTGACGCCCATGTGGCATTCGTGGCCTCCAATCTACCTGCCACGGATGAACGCCTCGTCCAAATTCACCGTGAGACGGCGGCTGAACCATTGCTACAGCGTGTCATGCGCCACCTAACAGATGGGTGGCTCAAAGGCCAATGCCCTCAGTTCTATAATGTCAGAGAAGATCTGGCGGTAGTAGACGTGGTTCTTCTGAAACTGGACCGCATTGTCATCCCGCATAGCATGTGCCAGCTCGTCCTGGAACAGCTACACGAGGGCGAGCTTGGCGTGGAAAAGTGCCGCCGACGGGCCCAAGAGGCAGTGTACTGGCCCAGCATTAATGAGGACATAGCCAATACAGTGCTCAACTGCCCCACTTGTCAGCGCTTCCAGCCGGCCCAACCACGTGAGACCCTGCAGCCCCATGAGTTGGTCACGTTACCATGGACCAAGGTGGGCATCGACCTGTTCCACGCGCTGGGTAGAGACTATGTCCTGATCGTGGACTACTTTTCAAATTACCCGGAGGTGATACGGTTGCACAATATCACATCGTCTGCAGTCATCCGTGCCTGTAAGGACACCTTTGCTCGACACGGCATCCCACTCACGGTTATTTCGGACAATGGCCCTTGCTTTGCAAGCCAGGAATGGTCCAACTTTGCCAGGCGGTACAATTTTGCACATGTGACGTCCAGTCCCCTGTACCCCCAATCCAACGGCAAAGCGGAGAAGGGCGTCCACATAGTCAAACGGTTCCTCTGCAAGTCTGCCGATGCTGGGTCCGATTTCTAACTTGCCTTGCTGGCCTATCGCTCCGCCCCACTTTCCACTGGCCTGTCGCCAGCCCAATTGCTCATGAGTCGCACCCTGAGGATGCCGGTGCCGTCCATTCATGTCCCAGACTTCGGCCACGTTCCGGTCCTTCGACGGATACAGCTGTCTCGTGCACAGCACAAGGCGGCTCATGACTCCCGTGCAGCTGAACTCCCTGCTCTGGCTCCAGATGACAACGTCCGCATCCATCTTCCGGATGGTGGCTGGTCTGCAACCTTCGGCAGGTGGCCCCCCGCTCGTTCCTGATTCGCCTACCGGAAGGCTCCATTCTGCGCCGCAATCGACGCGCCCTTCGTCTCATTCCACGCTCGCTACGTGATCCTCCACTGTTGCTTCGCCCTCCTGCTGACCCTGCCACGGACTATGCAGAGATCCCGGTCACTCTGCACCCTCCTCACTCTGACGCAGTCCAGCCCGCTCCTCAGCCAGCGGCTCCCTACCCACCCTTGAGGCGGTCAACCAGAATTAATCGCCCACCTCAGAGACTTAATTTGTGAACTCTGTGGACTTATAGACTTTCTGAATTGTTCTGTTCTTCCTTTTGATCGTTTACATGGTTTGTACATAGTGTTCATCTCGTTATTCTTGTTGCATACTGTTTTTCCGCACCAGGCGCCTTCCCATATAAATAGCTTAGTTCTCATGTACATAGTCCTGTAAATATGTCTTTCGCACACATGTAGTCAGGGACATTCTCACCATACACTATTTATTGCCACACATGTACATTCTTTCATAAAAGGGGGGATGTCATAATATACACCAGTATATCATGGTGCAGACACACACTGATGGACACACAGTGGGACCAATCAACACACACAACACCGCAGCCAATCACCAGTTAGAGCACACGCACTATGAAGACAGGGGGCATCAGAGTTCCCGCTCATTCGAGCTGCAGCTAGATAGTAGGACAGAGCTCACAGCCTGCAGCACAGACATTCACCAAGTGCTGAGTGCATTGACTGGTTAGGACAAGGCAAAGGTCTTTAGTTAAAGCTAGTATCGTGTTAACCCACAGTGAGAGTATGTTAAACAGTTAATGATTCAATAAAATAGTGTTGCACTATTTCAAGTGTTGGTGACCTGTATGTGTTCCACAGATCCAGAGCGCCCAACACGACATTCATCAGGGAAGAGTTCCATTAACAAAGGAAAGAAATGCAGGAGGATCGCTCGAAGGCCATCAAAGGGGTTGCGGCACCCCTGAAGGGCTCGATGGAAAGAGAGAAGCCAAGAGCAGGGGAGCCGCCACGGGCAGTGATCGTAAGACTCCACAAGTTCATGGAAAAAGAGAAGATCCTGCAGTGAACTAGGGAAAATGGAACTTTGAATGGGAGGGGAACAAGGTTTGAATGTACCAGGACACTGGAGCTGAACTGGCAGAAACAGCGTGCGGGATTTAACAGGGCCAATGTGGTGTTGTATCGACGGAAAATCAGGTTTGGGATGCTCTACCCGGCAAAACTGTGGGTGACTTATGAAAGCTGGGAATACTACTTTGAGACCACTGCAGCAGCCAATGACTTTATTAAAGAGCACAAACTGGGGGAGCACTTAAATTTATTGGGGGACGGAGGTGCTGGCATTTTGAAGAACAGAAGAAAGTGGGGGATGGAGGGTGGGGGGGGGGGGGGTTGTTCTTTTCCTTCCAGGTGGAGGGTTTTTCTTTTTGTGTTGGGTAGACAATATACAGCAGGGGTGAAACGTTTGTAAGGGTATGGCTGCCACCCACCACCTGAAGAGAGATGGCTGAGGGGGATGGGGGGGTGGGGGGGAGATGTGATTGGCAGGGTTGGAGAAGAAGCACGGTCAGGGCAGAGAGGTGAGCCTTCGTGGATGGGTCCAGCAGAGGGTGAAATTAGAGGGGGCAGAGCCGAAAGAGGATGATGGTGGAAGTCGAGGTGAATGGAGGCGTAAGCCCCATGGTAAGGCTTATGAAATTAAAATGAAAATCGCTTATTGTCACAAGTAGGCTTCAAATGAAGTTACTGTGAAAAGCCCCTAGTCACCACATTCCGGCGCCTGTTCGGGGAGGCTGGTACGGGAATAGCATGGAACGTGCAAGGGTGAAAAGAGTCTTTGCACACCTCAGGAGTTTGAAGGCAGGAGTGGTCTTTCTACAGGAGGCACACCTCCACGTGAGGGATGTCAAGCTGAGAAAGGGATGAGTTGGTCAGGTATTTCACTCGGGGTTTGACTCGAAGTCGCGGGAGGTGGCCAATTTGCTAAGCAAGAAGATAGGGGGCGGAATTCTCCCCCCCCACGCCGGGTGGGAGAATCACCCGGGCGCCGCGCGAGTCCCGCCACACCGCCCCGATGCCCGTACGCGATTCTCCCACCCCCCCCAAACCGGCGCGGCGCAAATCACGGCTGGCCGCTGGGAGAATCGCTGCTTGCCGTTGGTAATGGGCGAGCGGCGATTCTCCGGCCCGGATGGGCCGGGCGGCCTTCCCAACACGACAGGTTCTCGCTGGCGCCATCCACACCTGGTCGCTGCCGGCGGGAACAGCGCGGGAACGCTGGGGGGGCAGCTTGTGGGGGGGCGAGGGGGGTTCCTGCACCGGGGGGGGGGCTCAAAAGAGGTCTTGCCCGCAATCGGTGCCCACCGATCGGCGGGCCAGCCTCTCTGAAGGAGGACCTCCTTTCCTCCGCTGCCCCGCAAGATCCATCCGACATCTTCTTACGGGGCGGCCCGGGGAGGACGGTAACCGCGCATGCGTGGGTTGGTGCCGGCCAACCCGTGCATGCGTGGATGACGTCATTTAAGCGGCGCCGGTCGCGTCATTTACACGGCGCCGCTTTTATGCGGCGCCAAGGCCCGGCGCGCGTAAATGACGCTGCGCCGCTCCTAGCCCCCCGGGGGCGGAGAATAGGGGGCTGGGAACGGCCTCCGACGCCGGAGTGAGACACTCCGGTTTTCACTCCGGCGTCGGCACTTAGTCTCCCGATGGGAGAATTGCGCCCCCGGTTTGTGAGTGCGAAGGAACTGAGGGACCGGCGGGGGAGGGATATGTGATGGTGAGTGGGGTATTGAAGGGGATGCCGGTGGTGTTGGTGAATGTATACCCACCGAATTGGGAAGATGTAGGGTTTATGAGGGGGTTGCTGGCAGCGATCCCAGAGTTGGATACGTACTAATTGATCATGGGAGGAGACTTTAATTGTGTGCTTGAGCAGAGTGTGGACAGGTCGAACCCCAGGTCAATGGAAACGATACGGATGGCAAAGGAGCTGGGAGGGTTCATGGAAAGGATGCGCATGGTGGACCCATGGCATTTTAAGAACCCAGGGGAGAGGAATTATTCCTTTTTCTCACACGTTTACAGGGTATACTCCAGAATTGATTTTTTTTTGTGGTGAGCCATGAGGCATTGGTAGGGGTGGAGGGGGCAGAGTACGCGGGGATAGTAATTTCGGACCACGCATCCCACTGGCTGGAGGTTCGGCTTAGACCGGGATGGGAGCAGAGGCTGGGATGGAGGCTTGATTTGGGGTTGTTGGCATACAAAGGGTTTTGTGATAAGGTGCTGTTGCTAAATGTGTTCTCTTTATTTAGCTCTGAATATGGCGGTCAATATGGTCGCCTTCCTTAATTCTAATTACGTTTCGCTCCAGAGTCGCCAGGTATTTTTTGATACCGTCACAAGGTTCAAACCGAATCCTGATCAAAGACTCGATACACCAGTTAGTTAGTTCAAAGTCAAATGCTTATTTATTTACACACACAGTTCAATATACTCATGCACAAATACTATAGACTAAACTATCACTTCTGCTAAAACCTATACTTAGCTTCAGGCGCCCGCTCAGTCAGAGGAACAATGGCCATTGTTCGGTTCTGAGGCTGCTGGGGTTTAAGTGGTGAAGGGGAACAGCTAAGGTCGTCTGTCTGGTAGCGTGCGTTGACCTTGGACTTACTTGCTTCTGGTGCAGCTGTTGGGCAGGTCTCTCCTCGGTGAGAGCCAGAGCCAAGTGAGCGATTCTCTCTTGGAGGATCCTTCTTATACCCAAAAGGGGCTTTGCGCGCTTTTCAGCGGGCCTTGAACTTGGCCCCAATTAATTGGGCCGTTTCTCGATCGTTCCTATCGATTTTCTCCAATAAAGGGGTGGGTGCCTTGATGACTGGGCGGGTCCTAGGTGGCCGTTGGCCTGCTTTGTTCTGGTCTCCTCTGGCGCCAGGGTGTCTGCCTTAGTATCGGTTACTCAAATGTTACTCTTTTGTTCCCGGAGATGGGCCATTAATATGCTAATGGGCCAACAGTTTTGGTCTTGTCTGGGAGCTGCGGCTCCAATATGCAGACAAACCCTGAACCTGCTTGTTTTCTCAGCATTGTCCATTTTCCCTGCAATCTTTGCAAAGTGTCCATTTTGTAATCGGGAAGTGGCCATCCCAGATGGCTACAGTGCGGTGGGTGATTAAAGATTATGTGGAGTTGAACCAGAACAGGGAAGTATCGGTGGCCACATTTTGGGAGGCACTGAAGGTGGTGGTCTGAGAGGAGATTATCTTGTTCAAGGCACATGAGGATAGGAAAAGGAGGGAGGAGTACGAATGTTTACTGGGCGAGATAGTCGAGGTAGACAGGGATTATTCGAGGGCAACCACCACGAATGAATTGGCGAGAAGGAAATATCGAATTGCCAGATAGGTTGACGACAGGGAAGGTGATGGGGCAGCTGCGCAGGGCGAGGGAGGTACCGTATGAGTATGGGGAGAAGGCAAGTCGAATGTTGGCACACCAGTTACGGAGGCAGGCCGCATCTAGGGAAATTGAGGATACGGACAGAGACAGGGGAGGTGGTGTTGGAGCCGGGGAAGATAAATGAGACGTTTAGGGAATACTATAAGGAACTGTACAAGGCGGACGCGGAAGGTGAAGAAGGGGACATAGGGCGGTTTTTGGATGGGCTGGAGTTTCCGCAGTTGGAGGAAGAGAAGAGGCAGGCGCTAGAGGAGTCATTGAGTCTGAGGGAGATTTTGGACAGCATGAGGAGTACGAAGTTTGGGAAATGCCCCAGGGCCGAATGGATACCCGGTGGAATTTTATAAGGATTTTGCAAAAGAACTGGCAGCGCATCTACTGGGGCTGTTTAATCGGGCGCTGGAGAAGGGGGAGCTGCCGGAGACGATGATGCAGGCGATGGTCATATTAATACCAAAGAAGGGGAAGAACCCATTGGAATGTGGGTTGTACAGGCCCATATCTTTGTTACATATGGATATAAAAGTTCTGGCCAAATTGGATGTGGGAAGGATGGAAGTTTGTGTCCCGAGGGTGGTTGTGGAGGATCAAGCAGGTCTTGTAAAGGGCAGGCAACTCTCCAGTAATATATGACAGCTGTTAAATGGAATTAAGACTCCATCGAGAGGAAGGGTAACAGAGGTAGTGGTGCCCATGAATGTGGAGAAGGCATTTGACTGGGTGGAGGGGCTGTACCTGTTCGAGGTCCTGGGGAGGTTTGGGTTTGGGCCAAAGTTTGTGGCATGGGTGCGCCTGTAATTTGTGGCACTGGTGGCGAGCATACGGACCAACGATATGAGTTCACAAAATTTGGGTTTACACAGGGGAAGAAGGCAAGGGTGCCCGCTGTCGCCTCTGTTGTTCGCGCTCGCAATAGAGTCCCTGCAATGGCCCTCACGGGATCGGCAGAGTGGCAAGGGATTACGAGGGCGAGCAGGGAGCATCGGGTGTCGCTATATGTGGACGACCTGTTACTGTACATATCGGACCCACTGGAAAGCATGGGGAGGATTATGGGCCTTTTAGAGAGGTTTGGGGCGTTCTCAGGATACCAATTGAACGTAGGAAAAAGTTCCACCAATTGAACGTAGGAAAAAGTTCCCGGTGAACTAATTGGGCCAGAGAGGCAGCCAGAATGGGTTAGGATGGAGGAATAATCCTACAGGGGGTCTGGCCTGAGGGCTGTGGTGATGGCGGCATTGCCAATGGATCGAAGAAGATATACGGAGAGCCCAGCGGTGCAGTCCACAACAAAGGTGTACAACCAGCTGAGGAGGCATTTTAGGATAGAAAGGATGTGGGTGTTAAAAACGGTTGTGCGAAAACCACGTATTTGAGCCGGGGAAGGGGGTGGGGGGGGGGGGGACAGGCGGTATGTAAAGGAAGTGGAGAGAAGTGGGACTGGTGACGGCGAGAGATCTGTACCTCAAAGAGAGGTTTGCTGATATAAAGGAACTGAAGGAGAGGGTAAAGCTCTCAAGAGGAAGTGAATTTTGGTATTTAAAGGTGAGGGATTTTGCTTGGAAGGTCTGGAAAGAGTTTCCCAAGCTGCCAAATTATGCCTTAGTGGAGCAGCTCCTGCTCCCATAGGTGGAAGGGGAGGGCAGGATCAGAGACATACATGGATGGCTGGGAGAACAAGGGATGAGCAGGTGGTGAAGAATAAGGAGAAGTGGGAGGGGGAGATCAATTGGAGAGAATGAAGTGAGGCGCTACGTAGGTTAAACGAGACCTTTTTGCGCAAGAATGAACTTGATACAATTCAAGGTGGTACACAGGGTACATTCTTGCCCGAGTCAATGAGTGGGTTCTCCCAGGGAGTGGCAGACAAGAGTGAGAAGTGTGGGTGCGGACCAGCAAACCACACACATATGTTCTGGGGCTGTGAGAAGCTGGAGAGATACTGGGCGGGAGTGATCGCGACACGAACAGACTGTGGGGGAAGAGGTCGGGCCGGACTTTATGGTGGTGATTTTTGGGATATCAGAGAAGCCGGAGCTGATGGAGGGGAGGAAGGCCGATGTCGTGGCCTTCGCCTCTCTGGTTGCCTGGTGAAGGACCTTATTGGAGTGGCGGTCGGCAATGCCGCCGGGGGTGGCGGCCTGACTAGGAGACTTATGTGACTTTCTCTGTCTAGGAAAGATTAAATATGAACTGTGGGGTTCAGCGGAGGATTTTGAGGCAAGGCGCGAGCTGTTCATGGCCATGTTTGAGGAGCTATGTGTCGCGGGGGGGATGGGGTGGGGGGGATACAAATGGGGAAACATTTGTACAAACTGTGTAACTATGATGGGGAGCATGTTCCCTGTTCATGTTTTGTAACTCTCTGACTAAGATTGGAATAAAATACATTAAAAAAAGGACTGACTACCCACAGGCCATCAGTCAAACGGGTAAGCATTTGGCTATACTTTTGACAACACATTGTCACATTGTGAAGAAGAATCTGCAACAGTTACTTCCCAATCATAATACCTAAGGGAAAATGTGAAGGAATGATTAGTGCTCTTAAAAGTGCACAAACTAAATGAAACACCCTTTTAAAACTAAAGATACACCCACAGCAATTCTAAGTTACTCAAGACAATTCAATCAATCATTATTCCATTTGTCACTTCACTTCTAAGCCAAAAGTAGAGATAATGTAGTTGTCATTGCACTATGTACTTCTTTTGTGATGAATGAAGTAATGATTGAATGCGTTAAATACAAAATAATTCAACCAAAATTAAAGCTTTGTATGAGAACAGACAGCGTACAGATGACCAGTCAATGTTCTCAACAATTTGTTGAATAGATTCTGTAGTTGCTTTGTTACAGATCACTGAGGATGATACAGCAGCATCCATAGCACTATTGAAAGCAATTAATACTAGAGTGATACATTTCAGAGCCCATTGCATACAAAAGCAACTTCCAGACAATTGAAAATTGTCATCCTTAACTCGATGGGAGCCATGGAAGTACAGGCACATGTGAACAGGATGAGATGAGGAGGAAGTCAACATGGAGGGGTCTAATTCACAAACAGGGAAGTTGCATCATTGAGATCGAGACTCAGATCCAGTAATTGACACATACTGGCACGCAACTGTTTTGCCATTGACCTGGAATCCACCATGATCCATCCTTAGCTCCCTTCTAATTCCCATCTACATGCTGCCCCTCGAGGGCATCACCCAAAAACACAAGTGTGTTTCACACATATGCTGACAACATCCAACTCTGGAGCACTCAGAAGAAACCCACTCAGACACGAGGAGAAAGTGCAAACTCCACACAGTCGCCCGAGCCCCTGGCGCTGTGAGGCAGCAGAGCTAACTGCTCTGCCACCATGCCATTAATTGTCATTAATTTCTGCTCAGCCAGTACAGAATGTTGGATGTGCAGCTTGACAAACCAAAGACAGTGGAGGGGTTAAGATAAATAATATAACACGTGTCCAAAATCTTGATCAAAAGGAAGGTTTTAAATACTTTCTTAAAGGAGGAGAGAGACTTAGTGAGGTGAAAGAGGTTGAGGGAGTTAATTCTCCCTTAGATTCTGGACAAATGAAGGTGAAGGAATAGGGTGAAGGAAATCAGGGATGCGTAACAGGCCAGTAAAATATCCAGTCAACCTTACTTAAAATCATTAATTATATTGGATACTGGTTTTCACAGTGAATAGCCATGCATGACACAAACTGCTTGGAGGGCCTTGGACAGATCAGATGGGGAGAATCCATTCCCATTAGCAGAAGGGTTGAGAACCAGAGGATGCTGATTTATGGCAAATGGCTAAAGAACCAAAGGCAAACCTTTTTTGGTAACAAGTGTTTAGGATCTAGAATGCACAGCCTGAGAGTGTGGTGAAGGCAGGTAGAGTTATAATTTTGAAAGGAAATTAGATAAATAACTGAAAAGAAAAAGGGGCCTTGGGAAATGCATGTTAGGCAGCACGGTAGCATTGTGGATAGCACAATTGCTTCACAGCTCCAGGGTCCCAGGTTCGATTCTGGCTTGGGTCACTGTCTGTGCGGAGTCTGCACATTCTCCCCATGTGTGCGTGGGTTTCCTCCGGGTGCTCCAGTTTCCTCCCACAGTCCAAAGATGTGCAGGTTAGGTAGATTGGCCATGATAAATTGCCCTTAGTGTCCAAAATTGCCCTTAGTGTTGGGTGGGGTTACTGGGTTATGGGGATAGGGTGGAGGTGTTGACCTTGGGTAGGGTGCTCTTTCCAAGAGCCGGTGCAGACTCGATGGGCCGAATGGCCTCCTTCTGCACTGTAAATTCTATGATAATCTATGAGACTAGGGGAAATGTTCTTGGAGAGATCCAGCATGGGAGAGGAGTGCTGGGAGAGGTGAGTGCACAAAAGGTGTGGCAGGAGTGCCTTTAGTCACGGAGTGCTGATTGGAACAGAGTGCATCTGAGTTTAGATGAGTGACTGAGTTCAGGTGAGTGGCGAGAGAAGGCTGTGTTTTTGTTGGTGTTCGGGTTTATCCTTGAGGTTCTATTAAAAAAAAAAAATTATTTAAATTAATTAACTAGTTGAATATGGCTGGACAGGTGATGTGCTGTTGCTGTATGATGATGGAATTGGTGGATCCCATTGAGACCGTCAGTGACCACATCTGCAGCAAGTGTTGGCTGCTCGAGGAACTTTGACTCAGAATTGATGAGCTGGAGACCGAGCTGCACACACTGTGGCACATCAGGGAGGGGGAACATTACCTGGACGCTTTGTTTCAGGAGGCAGTCACACCCGGTAGAATAAGTTCTGTTAATTCGGACAGTGGCCAGGGACAGAGTGGTGTGACTGCAAGGGAGGCAGGTAGGGGGATTCTGAGTTTAGGAGTTGAGGAGCCTCAGCCCTTGACCTTGTCCAACAGTTATGAGGTACTTGCTCCCTGTGTGGATGAGGAAGAGGGCTGTAGGGAGGATGCGTTGACTGACCACTGCACCGTGGTACAGGAAGTCATTCAAGAGGGGGGAGCAAAAAGACAAGTGGTAGTTGTAGGGGATTCTATAATTAGGGGGATTGATGGCATCCTTTGTAAGCCCGATTGAGAGTCCCGCATGGTATGTTGCCTGCCCGGTGCCAGGGTGAGGGACATCTCTGATCGGCTTGAAAGGATTTTGGAGAGGGAGAGGGAAGATCCAGTTGTTGTGGTCCACGTTGGGACTAACAACATAGGTAAGACTAGGAAAGAGGACCTGTTTGGGGATTATCAAACACTAGGGACTAAATTAAAGAGCAGGTCCTCCAGGGTTATAATCTCTGGATTACTACCCGAGCCATGTGCCAATTGGCATAGGGTTGAGAAAATTAGAGAAGTTAACAATTAGCTAAAGGAGTGGTGCGGGAAAGAGGGATTCCATTTCATGGGGCATTGTCATCAGTACTGGGGCAGGAGGGACCTGTACCATTGAGACGGTCTTCACCTGAACCATTCTGGGACCAGTGTTCTAGCGAATAGGATAAATAGCTTGGTCACAAGGACTTTAAACTAGCAAGTTGGGGGGAAGGGAAGTGTAAAGCTATGGACAGTATAATGGTTAATGGAGATCAAGGCAGCAGGTTACGTGACAGGTTATCATGTAGAGATATGGGTTCAAAGACAAAGAAAATTAGGAGAAAGGGTAAGAGGAAAAATAAATTGCGAAAAGTTACTGATCAAGGTGTTAGGATTCCTGGGCGTCATTCTCCGCCCCCCCAGAGGGTCGGAGAATGGCCGTTGGCCGCCGTGAATCCCGCCCCCGCCCCCGCCGAAGTCTCCGAAGGGAGAAAAGTCGGCGGGGCGTTAATGGCGCCGCTGCCGCGGAGGATGTCACGGGTCTGCGCAAGGCAGCCGATTTTCGGCCTGCCGATATTCTCCCTCCCGGGTGGGCCGAAGGCCCGTCGACGTTATGACCGTTAACGTCGACGTGAATCAAACCTCCTTTTCATCGGCGTGACCCGGTGCTCCAGGCTCACGCCGACCAGCGAGGAGGTGAGTGACGGCCTGGGGGGTTGGCTCTGGGCAGGAAATGGCGTGGCCGCAGACTGATTGCGTGAGGAGAGGTGTGTCTCGGCTTGTGTGTGTGTGTGTGCGGCGGGGAGGGGGGGGGGGGTGGTTAGAGTAGGCTGGGCTCCGGGGGAGTGCCGGGAGGGGGTCCGTGCCGGAGTGGAGGTTGGGGGTTGGGGGGGTCCGTGCCGGGGTGGAGGTTGGGGGTTGGGGGGGGTCCGTGCTGGGGTGGAGGTTGGGGAGGGGGTCCGTGCCGGGGTGGAGGTTGGGGGTTGGGGGGGTCTGTGCCGGGGTGGAGGTTGGGGGTTGGGGGGGGTCCGTGCTGGGGTGGAGGTTGGGGAGGGGGTCCGTGCTGGGGTGGAGGTTGGGGGTTGGGGGGGTCCGTGCCGGGGTGGAGGTTGGGGGTTGGGGGGGGGGGTCCGTGCCGGGGTGGAGGTTGGGGGTTGGGGGGGGTCCGTGCTGGGTTGGAGGTTGGGGAGGGGGTCCGTGCTGGGGTGGAGGTTGGGGGTTGGGGGGGTCCGTGCTGGGGTGGAGGTTGGGGGTTGGGGGGGGGGGTCCGTGCTGGGGTGGAGGTTGGGGAGGGGGTCCGTGCTGGGGTGGAGGTTGAGGGTTGGGGGGGGTCCGTGCCGGGGTGGAGGTTGGGGGTTGGGGGGGGTCCGTGCTGGGGTGGAGGTTGGGGAGGGGGTCCGTGCTGGGGTGGAGGTTGGGGGTTGGGGGGGTCCGTGCCGGGGTGGAGGTTGGGGGTTGGGGGGGGTCCGTGCCAGGGTGGAGGTTGGGGGTTGGGGGGGGTCCGTGCTGGGGTGGAGGTTGGGGAGGGGGTCCGTGCTGGGCTGGAGGTTGGGGGTTGGGGGGGGTCCGTGCCGGGGTGGAGGTTGGGGATTGGGGGGGTCCGTGCCGGGGTGGAGGTTGGGGGTCGGGGGGGGGCCGTGCTCGGGTGGAGGTTGGGGGTTGGGGGGGGTCCGTGCCGGGGTGAAGGTTGGGGGTTGGGGGGGTCCGTGCCGGGGTGGAGGTTGGGGGTTGGGGGGGGGTCCGTGCTGGGGTGGAGGTTGGGGAGGGGGTCCGTGCTGGGGTGGAGGTTGGGGGTTGGGGTGGTCCGTGCTGGGGTGGAGGTTGGGGGTTGGGGGGGTCCGTGCTGGGGTGGAGGTTGGGGAGGGGGTCCGTGCTGGGGTGGAGGTTGGGGGTTGGGGGGTTCCGTGCCGGGGTGGAGGTTGGGGGTTGGGGGGGGTCCGTGCTGGGGTGGAGGTTGGGGAGGGGGTCCGTGCTGGGGTGGAGGTTGGGGGTTGGGGGGGGTCCGTGCTGGGGTGGAGGTTGGGGAGGGGGTCCGTGCTGGGGTGGAGGTTGGGGGTTGGGGGGGGTCCGTGCCGGGGTGGAGGTTGGGGGTTGGGGGGGTCCGTGCCGGGGTGGAGGTTGGGGGTTGGGGGGGGTCCGTGCTGGGGTGGAGGTTGGGGAGGGTTTCCGTGCTGGGGTGGAGGTTGGGGGTTGGGGGGGGTCCGTGCCGAGGTGGAGGTTGGGGGTTGGGGGGGTCCGTGCTGGGGTGGAGGTTGGGGGTTGGGGGGGGGTCCGTGCCGGGGTGGAGGTTGGGGGTTGGGGGGGTCTGTGCTGGGGTGGAGGTTGGGGAGGGGGTCTGTGCTGGGGTGGAGTTTGGGGGTTGTGGGGGGTCCGTGCCGGAGTGGAGGTTGGGGGTTGGGGGGGGTCCGTGCCGGGGTGGAGGTTGGGGGTTGGGGGGGGTCCGTGCTGGGGTGGAGGTTGGGGAGGGGGTCTGTGCTGGGGCGGAGGTTGGGGGTTGGGGGGGGTCCGTGCCGAGGTGGAGGTTGGGGGTTGGGGGGGTCCGTGCTGGGGTGAAGGTTGGGGAGGGGTCCGTGCTGGGGTGGAGGTTGGGGGTTGGGGGGGGTCCGTGCCGGGGTGGAGGTTGGGGGTTGGGGGGGTCCGTGCCGGGGTGGAGGTTGGGGGTCAGGGGGGGCCCGTGCTCGGGTGGAGGTTGTGGGTTGGGAGGGGTCCGTGCCGGGGTGAAGGTTGGGGGTTGGGGGGGGTCCGTGCCGGGGTGGAGGTTGGGGGTTGGGGGGGGGTCCGTGCTGGGGTGGAGGTTGGGGAGGGGGTCCGTGCTGGGGTGGAGGTTGTGGGTTGGGGGGGTCCGTGCTGGGGTGGAGGTTGGGGAGGGGGTCCGTGCTGGGGTGGAGGTTGGGGGTTGGGGGGGTCCGTGCCGGGGTGGAGGTTGGGGGTTGGGGGTTGGGGGGGGTCCGTGCTGGGGTGGAGGTTGGGGAGGGGGTCCGTGCTGGGGTGGAGGTTGGGGGTTGGGGGGGGTCCGTGCTGGGGTGGAGGTTGGGGAGGGGGTCCGTGCTGGGGTGGAGGTTGGGGGTTGGGGGGGGTCCGTGCCGGGGTGGAGGTTGGGGGTTGGGGGGGATCCGTGCTGGGGTGGAGGTTGGGGAGGGGGTCCGTGCTGGGGTGGAGGTTGGGGGTTGGGGGGGGTCCGTGCCGAGGTGGAGGTTGGGGGTTGGGGGGGTCCGTGCTGGGGTGGAGGTTGGGGAGGGGGTCCGTGCTGGGGTGGAGGTTGTGGGTTGGGGGGGGTCCGTGCCGGGGTGGAGGTTGGGGATTGGGGGGGTCCGTGCCGGGGTGGAGGTTGGGGGTCGGGTGGGGTCCGTGCTGGGGTGGAGGTTGGGGGTTGGCGGGGGTCCGTGCCGGGGTGGAGGTTGGGGGTTGGGGTGGGGGTCCGTGCCGGGGTGGAGGTTGGGGGTTGGGGGGGGGTCCGTGCTGGGGTGGAGGTTGGGGAGGGGGTCCGTGCTGGGGTGGAGGTTGGGGGTTGGGGGGGTCCGTGCTGGGGTGGAGGTTGGGGAGCGGGTCCGTGCTGGGGTGGAGGTTGGGGGTTGGGGGTTCCGTGCCGGGGTGGAGGTTGGGGGTTGGGGGGGGGTCCGTGCTGGGGTGGAGGTTGGGGAGGGGGTCCGTGCTGGGGTGGAGGTTGGGGGTTGGGGGGGGTCCGTGCTGGGGTGGAGGTTGGGGAGGGGGTCCGTGCTGGTGTGGAGGTTGGGGGTTGGGGGGGGTCCGTGCTGGGGTGGAGTTTGGGGAGGGGGTCCATGCCGAGGAGGGTGATGGAAGGGCAAATGAGTTGGTCCACCTGGCCAGGTGCCAGCCTCCAACAGTTGGACCCATGCGGTCCATGCAACCTGGCTGGGGGGAGGAGGGGATATGGGCAATGATGACATGTCGTCGTTCCCCTCCCCCCCACCAGGCCGTCATGTTTTCAGATCATCCAGCGATGTTGGCCGCCGTGATGGCAGCCGCTCATGTCTATGTTGCCCTGGATGAGGAGGAGGAGGAGGAGGAGGAGCGTGCCAGAGAGGCGGCGCAGGCTGTCGCAGAGGGGCAGGCGGCAGCCGCCCAGGCTGGAGGGACACCTGACCGACAGGACGAGGAGGGGGAGGAGGACGTCGCGGCCCCACGGCAACGGAGGCACCCGAGGGCGCCCCGTGTGTACCGGCCCCGGCAGTCATACCAGGACCTCACGGACCGGGAATGCAGGAGGAGACTCCGGATGAGCCGGGAAACCGTGGCACACATCTGCCACCTGCTGGCACACCTGTCACCGCGTGGCACTGGCGGGGGACACCCTCTCCCCGTGTCCGTCAAGGTTACGGTGGCCCTGAACTTTTATGCAACGGGGTCATTCCAGGCACCGAGTGGGGACCTGTCCGGCATATCGCAGACATCGGTGCACCGGTGCATCCGGGCAGTGACAGATGCCCTTTATGCCATGGCGCACCGCTACATCCGCTTCCCCGTGGACCGGGCCAGCCAAGATGCCCGGGCCGTGGGCTTCTCTGCCGTGGCCGGGTTCCCCATGGTCCAGGGTGCGATCGATGGGATGCACGTCGCCGTGCGGCCACCTGCAGATAACAGGTCCGTGTTCACTAATAGGAAGGGGACCTATTCGATGAACGTACAGGTGGTCTGTGACCACCGCATGATGATCCTGCACGTCTGCGCCCATCACCCAGGCAGTGTACACGACTCATTCGTGTTGTCGCGGTCATCCATCCCCGGCATGTACGAGGGACGCCATCCCCGGCTGAGGGGCTGGTTGCTGGGCGACAGGGGCTACCCATTGCGATCGTGGCTGATGACGCCTATACGGAGGCCACGCAATGAGGCGGAGAACCGCTACAATGATGCCCATGTAGCGACAAGGGGAGTGATCGAGAGGTGCTTTGGCGTGCTGAAGATGCGTTTCAGGTGCCTGGACCTCTCTGGGGGCGCCCTCCAGTATCGGTCAGATAGGGTCGGCCGCATCATTGTGGTGTGCTGCGTCCTGCACAACATAGCCCAGCAGAGGGGCGATGTGCCGCAGGCAGAGGAGGGCGGAGTGGAGGAGCAGCAGGAAGAGGCACAGTCCTCCTCAGATGAGGGGGATGGGGGCAATGGTCAGGGCAGATGGGGTAGACACAGGCGGGTGGCTGTCCACCGTTACCGGCTGGCCCAGCGGGCACGGGACAGACTGATAACCGCCCGCTTCACTGACTAGATGGGCGTGGGAATCGGGTAGTATGGCCACAGACCGCACACCATGGCAACAGCCGACCACCCACACCCCCCACCCATCCACCCACCCAGCACCCTCACCCCCCTCCCCAACCCCACCCACCCCACCCGCATGCACACCACCCCCCCCCATTGCCGATCCACCTGCGGCACAACGGGCCGGGCTCACAAAGTTGCGGGTGGACGCGTGTCTATCGCAGGCCATGGAGGATGATGACAACCCGCCCTGCGATGAGCTCCTGACTCTACATCGTTGGACTATGTCTGACCCATGGCCACAGTACCACCATCCACCCGGACCATCCCTGCATGCGGCTGTGACACTGCAGCGCACGGTCCCGTCCTCTGCCCGGGGGATGTTGATGGCGGCCCAGGGGGAAGGGGGCAGACTCACCTGGGGCTGAGGTAAGACCACCCCTCACACACACACTTGCGCTCAACGTACATGACACGCCCGCACACTTTGGACAGAGCACAAAGGCAGCTTCGGTAGGTGTAACATTGACTTTAATAACCAAAGGAGTTCATGCACGTGCCCTAGCCCCTAAAACTCATCTGTGCCCTGCACCCGTGCCAACTTACTCAGTGTCTAATTGTTTGGCCTTACGGGCCCTTTGACTACGTCTACGTGGTTCCCCAGACGGTACAGCAGAACTGGAGGTGGACTCCTGTGATTCCTGCCCTCTGACACTGGATCCCTTTGGCGGCCGTTTCCTGGGGCGTCCTGGCCTAGATGGGCCAGGCTGCGGCCCGGGCGACTGGGATGGCGAGCTGCCAGCCTGTCCTGCCCGTTGCCCACCCGATGCACCTGGGACGGAAGGGGGGGAGTCCGAGGTGTCGCGGTGTACCAGGACCTCCCCTACAGAGGGAGCCGGGACGGACCACACCACCTCCTCCTCCCTCGGGGTGCCCGATGGCCCCCAGGCCTCTACATGGGTGGGGGATGCGAACGGACTGGCCATCAAACGCCCCCCCCGACATCTGGCGCTGCCAGTCCTGGAGGCCCGTGCTGGTATCGACAGGGGTCTGCAGGTTTGCAGCCATGGAGCCCAGGGTGTTGGCCAACCCTGTCTGTGACAGTGCGACGCCGGCTCGCACATGGCCACTGGCGCCGACGCCCTCAGCGATGGCCTGCTGAGACTGGGCCATGGCCTGCAGAGACTGGGCCATGGCCTGCTGAGACTGGGCCATGGCCTGCAGAGACTGGGCTATGGCGTTGAGCGCCTCTGCCATCTGGCGCTGGCACTGGCTCATGGCCTCCTGTGAGAGGGCAGCCATTTCCTGGGCCACAGACGCCGCCTGCACGGAAGGCCCCAGGCCTCGCAAACCATTCCCCATGTCTGACACCGTCGCAACCATTGCCTCCACCGCGGCCGCCACCCGTGCGGTGTCAGCCTGGGTGGCACGCATGACCGGGACCACTCCCAGCTCCTGGACGTGGGTGGACTCCTCCACCTGCGACCGCAGTCGCCGCAAGCCGCCCGTCACCCTCTTCGCTCGTCTCCGGGTCGGTGGTTGCATCGGATCTATGTGTGGGTGTGGTAACTGCAGGAACCCGGGATCCATCTGGGCGGCTGATGTTCGCTTGGCCTGGGCTGCCCTCCGACCGCCCGGTCCCTCTGCTGCTCCTACCTCCACCTGCTGTACCGGGACGGCTGTGTTGTGCGCACCAGTGAGTGTACCAGACGCCTCATCACTAAAGTGCCCAACCGTGGTGAGTGTTTCTGCGATGGTGGAGGGTGTTGGTGACAGCAGTGGCGTTGTGTCGTGCTCTTCATCCCACTCTGACTTCATGGCACTTTGGGGTGGGGGTTCGTCTCCACCCATCCACTCTGAGTCACTGTCCGGTATTTCGTCTTCCCGGGTAGGGGTGTCCTGGGTAGTGCTGTCCTGGGTAGTGGTGTCCTGGGTAGTGGTGTCCTGGCTCGGATGTGACGGGGGCCTGTGGCTGCCCCCCTCATCGCTGGGTGGTCGCTCCCGCACATGACGGGGGTGTCGTCTCCCTGTTGCTCCAGGTCTCTCCGTCTCCCGTGGTGTGCGAGGGGCATCCTGCGGGCGTCGCATGCTGGAGGGTCCGGGTCTCTCCGTCTCCCGTGGTCTCCGAGGGGCATCCTGCGGGCGTCGCATGCTGGAGGGTCCGGGTCTCTCCGTCTCCCGTGGTCTCCGAGGGGCATCCTGCGGGCGTCGCATGCTGGAGGGTCCGGGTCTCTCCGTCTCCCGTGGTCTCCGAAGGGGCATCCTGTGGGCGTCGCATGCTGGAGGGTCCGGGTCTCCCCGTCTCCCGTGGTGTGCGAGGGGCATCCTGCGGGCGTCGCATGCTGGAGGGTGCGTGTCTCTCTGTCTCCTGTGGTCTCCAAGGGGCATCCTGCGGGCGGTGTGCATCTGCGGGGATGGGTGCCTGGGCGTTTGGTCCTGCGATACACAATGAAGCATGCATGGTTAGACATCAGGCAGTGATCAGGTGATACGGGGGAGGGGGATATAGGGGAGGGGGGATATGGGGACGGGCTGTCGGTGGCTCACTTGCTGGTGGGCCCCCGACCTCTGCATCAGCAACCTCCCGGTCCTCAGGTCCGCCAGCCAGTTCCAGGGCCCTTTCCTCGTGTACGGTCAGTGGCCTCTCATCAGCGGGCCCTCCTCCAGTCCTCACATGCTCCCTATTGTTGTGTGCACGCTTCTCCTGTGGGGGGGGGGGGTGGCGGCAGGGGTAAAAGGCAGTGTTAGGCAGGTATATGAATGCACGCCATCGGTTGCGCGTGCATTGCAGAGGTTAAGGTTAGGGCTGGATTCATTTGGGGATATGGGGGATATGGGGGAGGGGGGATATGGGGGAAGGGGGATATGGGGGAGGGGGATATGGGGGATATGGGGGATATGGGGGAGGGGGGATATGGGGAAGGGGGGATATGGGGGAGGGGGGATATGGGGGAGGGGGGATATGGGGGAGGGGGGATATGGGGGATATGGGGGAGGGGGGATATGGGGGAGGGGGGATATGGGGTAGGGGGGATATGGGGGATATGGGGGAGGGGGGATATGGGGAGGGGGGATATGGGGGATATGGGGGAGGGGGGATATGGGGGAGGGGGGATATGGGGGATATGGGGAGGGGGGATATGGGGGATATGGGGGAGGGGGGATATGGGGGAGGGGGGATATGGGGGATATGGGGGAGGGGGGATATGGGGGATATGGGGGATATGGGGGATATGGGGAGGGGGGATATGGGGGATATAGGGCGATACACAATGAAAATGCATGGTTAGACATCAGGCAGTGATCAGGTGATACGGGGGAGGGGATATAGGGCAGGGGGGATATGGGGACGGGCTGTCGGTGGCTCACTTGCTGGTGGGCCCCCGACCTCTGCATCAGCAACCTCCCGGTCCTCAGGTCCGCAAGCCAGTTCCAGGGCCCTTTCCTCGTGTACGGTCAGTGGCCTCTCATCAGCGGGCCATCCTCCAGTCCTCACATGCTCCCTATTGTTGTGTGCGCGCTTCTCCTGTGGGGGGGGGGGGGTGGTGGCAGAGGTAAAAGGCAGTGTTAGGCAGGTATATGAATGCACGCCATCGGTTGCGCGTGCATTGCAGAGGTTAAGGTTAGGGCTGGATTCATTTGGGGATATGGGGGATATGGGGGAGGGGGATATGGGGGATATGGGGGAGGGGGGATATGGGGGATATGGGGGAGGGGGGATATGGGGGAGGGGGGGATATGGGGGAGGGGGGATATGGGGGATATGGGGAGGGGGGATATGGGGGATATGGGGAGGGGGGATATGGGGGATATGGGGGAGGGGGGATATGGGGGAGGGGGGATATGGGGGATATGGGGAAGGGGGATATGGGGGAGGGGGGATATGGGGGATATGGGGAGGGGGGATATGGGGGATATGGGGGAGGGGGGATATGGGGGAGGGGGGATATGGGGGAGGGGGGATATGGGGGAGGGGGGATATGGGGAATATTTGGGATATGGGGGATATGGGGGAGGGGGGATATGGGGGATATAGGGCGATACACAATGAAGCATGCATGGTTAGACATCAGGCAGTGATCAGGTGATACGGGGAGGGGGATATAGGGCAGGGGGGATATGGGGACGGGCTGTCGGTGGCTCACTTGCTGGTGGGCCCCCGACCTCTGCATCAGCAACCTCCCGGTCCTCAGGTCCGCCAGCCAGTTCCAGGGCCCTTTCCTCGTGTACGGTCAGTGGCCTCTCATCAGCGGGCCATCCTCCAGTCCTCACATGCTCCCTATTGTTGTGTGCGCGCTTCTCCTGTGGGGGGGGGGGGGTGGTGGCAGAGGTAAAAGGCAGTGTTAGGCAGGTATATGAATGCACGCCATCGGTTGCGCGTGCATTGCAGAGGTTAAGGTTAGGGCTGGATTCACTTGGGGATATGGGGGAGGGGGATATGGGGAGGGGGGATATGGGGGAGGGGGGATATGGGGATATGGGGGAGGGGGATATGGGGGAATATGGGGAGGGGGGATATGGGGGATATGGGGAGGGGGGATATGGGGGATATGGGGGAGGGGGGATATGGGGGATATGGGGGAGGGGGGATATGGGGATATAGGGGAGGGGGGATATGGGGGATATGGGGGAGGGGGGATATGGGGGAGGGGGGATATGGGGGAGGGGGGATATGGGGGATATGGGGGAGGGGGGATATGGGGGAGGGGGATATGGGGGAGGGGGATATGGGGGAGGGGGGATATGGGAGATATGGGGGATATGGGGGAGGGGGGATATGGGGGATATGGGGAGGGGGGATATGGGAGATATGGGGGAGGGGGGGTATGGGGGATATGGGGGAGGGGGGATATGGGGGATATGGGGGAGGGGGGATATGGGGGATATGGGGGAGGGGGGATATGGGGGATATGGGGGATATGGGGAGGGGGGATATGGGGGAGGGGGGATATGTGGGAGGGGGGATATGGAGGAGGCTCAACCTGCCTGCTCTGACGAGGTCGTTCACCTTCTTGTGGCACTGGGTGCCTGGCCGTGGTGTCAGGGGCACAACGGTGACGGCCTCTGCCACTTCCCTCCACAGACGCCGGCTGTGGCGTGGGGCAACTCTGCGGCCGTGCCCGGGATACAGGGCGTCCCTCCTCTGCTCCACCGCGTCCAGGAGCGCCTCCACATCGCGTGACTCGAACCTCGGGGCTGAGCGACGGCCAGCCATCCAGTCGGGTGTTGCAGTCGGGTGTTCCGGTCGGGTGGGGGGGGAGCTGCGCGGCCTTATGAGCCGTCACGCCGTGCAGCGCGTATGACGCTGCACGGCGTGAACCACTGCGCAAGCGCGTATCCCGTTACGTCGCTGCTAGCCCATTTCGGGCTGCAGACTATCGGCCCATTTTTATGACGTGACGCAAGTGGGATTTGCGCCGTTTTTTGCGCCGATCGGCGGACTTTCCGCCGAACACAGAGATTTTCGCCCCATAGCAAAGACATAAAAAACAGCATGGGCGAGATTCTCCGACCCCCCGCCGGGTCGGAGGATCGCCGGGGACTGGCGTGAATCCCGCCCCCGCTGGTTGCTGAAGTCTCCGGCACCGGAGATTCAGCGGGGGCGGGAATCGCACCGCGCCGGTTGGCGGGCCCCCCCCGCGTGATTCTCTGGCCCGGATGGGTCGAAGTCCCACCGCTAAAATGCCTGTCCCACCGGCGTAGATTAAACCACCTACCTTACCGGTGGGACAAGGCGGCGCGGGCGGGCTCCGGGGTCCTGGGGGGGGCGCGGGGCGATCTGGCCCCGGGGGGGTGCCGCCATGGTGGCCTGGCCAGCGAACGGGGCCCACCGATCCGCGGGCGGGCCTGTGCCGTGGGGGCACTCTTTCCCTTCCGCCTCCGCCACGGTCTCCACCATGGCGGAGGCGGAAGAGACTCCCTCCACTGCGCATGCGCGGGAATGCCGTCAGCGGCCACTGATGCTCCCGCGCATGCGCCGCCCGGAGATGACATTTCCGCGCCAGCTGGCGGGGCACCAAAGGCCTTTTCCGCCAGCTGGCGGGGCGGAAATTCGTCCGGCGCCGAACTAGCCCCTTAAGGTTGGGGCTCGGCCCCCAAAGATGCGGAGCATTCCGCACCTTTGGGACGGCGCGGTGCCTGACTGATTTGCGCCGTTTTGGGCGCCAGTCGGCGGACATCGCGCCGTTTCTGGAGAATTTCGCCCCATAAGTTTACTTTACCTGAATGCTTATAGTATACGAAATAAGGTAAATGAGTTGATGGCGCAAATCATCGTGAATGACTATGATTTAGTGGCCATTACTGAAACATGGTTAAAAGATGGTCACGACTGGGAGTTAAATATCCAAGGGTATCAGACTATACGAAAGGATACAATGGACGGTAAGGGCAGTGGTGTAGCTTTGTTGTTTAAGGATGGCATCCGGGCAATAGTAATGGGTGATATTGGTGCTTTGGAGAACAAGGTTGAATCAATTTGGGGGGAAATCAGGAATAGTAAGGTGAAATGGTCACTGATAGGAGTAGTCTATAGGCCACCAAATAGTAACAGGATGGTAGGGCAGGCAATAAGCAAAGAAATAATGGATGCATGTAGAAATGGCACAGCGGTTATCATGGGAGATTTTAATCTGCATATCGATTGGTTTAACCAGGTTGGTAAAGGCAGCCTTGAGGAGGAGTTTATAGAATGTGCCAGGGATAATTTCCTGGAACAGTATGTAATGGAACCTACAAGGGAACAAGCGGTCCTAGATCTGGTCCTGTGAAATGAGGCAGGATTGATTAATGATCTCATAGTTCGGGATCCTCTTGGAAGGAGCGACCACAATATGGTGGAATTTAAAATACAGTTGGAGGATGACAAGGTAAAATCAAACACTAGTTTTTTGTGCTTAAACAAAGGCGATTACAATGGGATGAGAGAAGAACTAGCTAAGGTAGACTGGGAGCAAAGACTTCATGGTGAAGCAGTTGAGGAACAGTGGAGAACCTTCCAAGCGATCTTTCACAGTCTTCAGAAAAGGTTCATACTGACAAAAAAGAGACGGTAGAAAGGGGAAAAATCGACCGTGGATATCTAAGGAGGTGAGGGAGAGTATCAAATTGAAGAAAAAACATACAAAGTGGCAAAAAGTAGTGGGAGACTAGAGGACTGGGAAGTCTTTAGGGGACAACAGAAAGCTACTAAAAAAGCCATAAAGAAGAGTAAGGTAGACTATGAAAGTAAACTGGCTCAGAACATAAAAGCAGATAGTAAAAGCTTCTACAAATATATAAGACAAAAAAGAGTGGCTAAGGTAAATATTGGTTCTTTGGAAGATGTGAAGGGAGATTTAATAATAGGAGACGGGGAATTGGCTGAGGAGCTGAACAGGTTTTTTGGGTCAGTCTTCACAGTGGAGGACACAAATAACATGCCAGTGACTGATGGAAATAAGGATATGATAGGTGAGGACCTTGAGATGATTGTAATCACTAAGGAGGCAGTATTGGGCAAGCTAATGGGGCTAAAGGTAGACAAGTCTCCTGGCCCTGATGGGATGCATCCCAGAGTGTTAAAAGAGATGGCTAGGGAAATTGGAAACGCACTAGTGATAATTTATCAAAATTCACGAGACTCTGGGGTGGTCCCAGAGGATTGGAAAGTAGCAAACGTGACACCACTGTTTAAAAAAGGAGGTCGGCAGAAAGCGGGTAATTATAGGCCGGTAAGCTTAACTTCGGTTGTAGGGAAAATGCTGGAATCTATCATTAAGGAGGAAATAGCGGGGCACCTGGAGGGAAATTGTCCAATTGGGCAGACGCAGCATGGGTTCACAAAGGGTAGGTCGTGTTTGACTAATTTTGTCGAATCTTTTGAGGACGTTACCAGTGCAGTAGATAACGGGGCGCCAATGGATGTGGTATATCTGGATTTCCAGAAAGCTTTTGACAAGGTGCCACACAAAAGGTTGCTGTATAAACTAAAGATGCATGGAATTGAGGGTAAAGTGGTAGCATGGGTAGAGGATTGGTTAACTAACAGAAAGCAGAGAGTGGGGATAAATGGGTGTTTCTCTGGTTGGCAACCTGTAACTAGTGGGGTCCCTCAAGGATCAGTGTTGGGCCCGCAGTTGTTCACAATTTACATAGACGATTTGGAGTTGGGGACCAAGTGCAATGTGTCAAAGTTTGCAGACGACACTAAGATGAGTGGTAAAGCAAAAAGTGCAGAGGATACCAGAGGTCTGCAGAAGGATTTGGATAGGTTAGGTGAATGGGCTAGGGTCTGGCAGATGTAATTCAATGTTGCCAAGTGTGAGGCTATCCATTTTGGGAGGAATAACAGCAAAATGGATTATTATTTAAATGGTAAGATGTTAAAACATGCTGCTGTGCAGAGGGACCTGGGTGTGCTGGTGCACTAGTCGCAAAAAGTTGGTGTGCAGGTGCAGCAGGTGATTAAGAAGGCTAATCGAGTTTTGTCTTTCATTGCTAGAGGGATGGAGTTCAAGACTAGTGAGGTTATGCTGCAATTGTATAGGGTGTTGGTGAGGCCGCATCTGGAGTATTGTGTTCAGTTTTGGTCTCCTTATCTGAGAAAGGACATATTGGCACTGGAGGGAGTGCAGAGGAGATTCACTAGGTTGATCCCAGAGTTGAGGGGATTAGATTATGATGAGAGGTTGAGTAGACTGGGACTGTACTCATTGGAGTTTAGAAGGATGCGGGGGGATCTTATTGAGACATATAAAATTATGAAGGGAATAGATAGGATAGATGCGGGCTGGTTGTTTCCACTGGTCAGGGAAAGCAGAACTAGGGGGCATAGCCTCAAAATAAGGGGAGGTAGATTTAGGACGGAGTGTAGGGGGAACCTCTTCACCCAAAGGGTTGTGAATCTCTGGAATTCCTTGCCGAGTGAAGCAGTTGAGGCTCCTTCTTTAAACGTTTTTAAGAAAAAGATAGATGCCTTTCTAAAGAATAAAGGGATTCGGGGATATGGTGTACGGGCCAGAGAGTGGAGCTGAGTCCACAAAGATCAGCCATGATCTCATTAAATGGCGGAGCAGGCTCAAGGGGCCAGATGGCCTAGTCCTGTTCCTATGGGCATAAAGGGCTGAATGGTCAGGATGTTGGGGGGGGGGGGCGGGTGGGGGGGTCTGCGAGAAGGACAGAGGCCAGGAAGGGGGTGGGAGCTGACAACAGCGAAGGCTGGGGATCCTATGAAGAGCTGAGGCCGGCTGGGAGGGCCTCGAGAGGTGGCGGGTCTGCGGGGGCCCAAGAGGAGCCAAGTCCCTGGGTGCCCAAGAGGAGTAGGGGCCATGGGGAGGCCAAGAGGAGCTCGAGCCATGGGGACTCAAAAGCAGGGTGAATGGGTAAGAGAATGGGTGATGGTGTGCGAGGGTGGGCGAAGGTATGGCTGAGAGTTGATGCATGTGGGTGAGGGTGAAGTTGGGTGAGGGTGAATGAGGGCAAGGGTGAGTGGGTATGTGTGAGTGGGTGCTCCTATTAAAATGACAAAAAGTTAAGAGTTGGAAGCATTTCTTGAATAACAGAACTTTTAATTGCAATAAATGTATACATTTAAGACAGACATTTTTTACGCTTTCTGTATGTTTGCACCTAGTCAGCATTGATGATCGTTTTTTGTGTTTTAATTCTTCAATATATTAAGGATGTTTCTTAGGGAGAGGGTATAGGTAGGGTGCTCTTTCAGAGGGTCAATGAAGATTCGATGGGGCGAATGACCTCCTTCTGTACTGTAGAGATCCTTTGATTCTACTATTTCCTTAAACCTCACAGCAACCCAGAAAGTATCATGCACAGGTTATCTCCCATCAGATACCATGTTTGAGTGGCCATGCAAATAAATTTAAAAACCAGGAGAGGAGATTGCTTCTTCCACTAATTCACTTTACAAGTATAACAATAAGGCATAATGTACCAAATGTTTATGATCACACTGTAATAATTTGGGTTTATTTTATCTTTTGTACTCTAGATATTTCCAAATTCTGTTTTTCAACCTACAGGTGTTATCCCATTTGCAAGTCTGGCTACATTCAAGAAAATGTGACCGTGCGCAGCCTAACCAATGGCTGCACAAAGGTACGTTCAAATAAAAATACTTCTCTGAATGTGGAGCAGGAGTGCTCCCCTGGGTCCACTTAGAACATAGAACATAGAACAGTACAGCACAGTACAGGCTCTTCAGCCCACGATGTTGTGCCGATCATTTATCCTAATCTAAGGTCAACCTAACCTACACTCCTTCAATTTACCGCTGTCCATGTGCCTGTCCAAGAGTCGCTTAAATGTCCCTAATGACTCTGACTCCACCACCTCCGCTGGCTGTGCATTCCACACACCCACCACTCTCTGTGTAAAGAACCCACTCTGACATCTCCCCTATACCTACCTCCAATCATCTTAAAATTATGTCCCCTCGTGACAGCCATTTCCACCCTGGGGAAAGGTCTCTGGCTATCCACTCTATCCATGCCTCTTATCACCTTGTACACCTCTATCAATTCACCTCTCTTCCTTCTTCGCTCCAGTGAGAAAAGCCCTAACTCCCTCAACCTTTCTTCATAAGACATGCCCTCCAGTCCAGGCTGCATCCTGGTAAATCTCCTCTGTACCCTCTCCAAAGCATCCACATCCTTCCTATAATGAGGCGACCAGAACTGGACACAATATTCCAAGTGTGGTCTAACTAGGGTTTTATAAAGCTGCAGCAAAACCTCACGGCTCTTAAACTCAATCCCCCTGTTAATGAAAGCCAACACACCATACACCTTCTTAACTACCCTATCAACCTGGGTGGCAACTTTGAGGGATCTATGTATGTGGACCCCAAGATCCCTCTGTTCTTCCACACTTCCAAGAATCCTGCCTTTAACCCTGTATTCAATAATGATCGTTTCCAGTTCCTGCTCATCCACTTCTTCCCAATTGTTTCTTCCATCTTCTGGTTTTCCCCTCCATCACTTCCTCACCCTCTTCCAGGATATACCTGTGGTAGTCGGTATTAGGGGTATTACGGTACCTAGGTTGAGGCTGTAAGATCATTGGTGTGGGAGGTACCTGAGACAGGAAGGTCATTGGTGAAGCCTGCCTGCTGGTTCCGCCCAGTAAGGCGGAGTATAAGAGTCTGTGTCTTCCTAGCAGCTGCATTTTTACCTGTGCTGCTGGGGGAAACATCTAGTCCAATAAAGCCTTCAATTGTTATCCAATCTCGCTTCTGGAGTCATTGATCGAGCATTAATACCCAAGGGCTGTTACCCATTCCAGTGCAAGGATCAGTTCCTATGACCAGTTTCAGACTGATGCAAGCCAGTTTCTAGGCAGCTATTTTAAGCAATAATTTCAATGGAGGCTGTGCTCCACTAAAAGCCAATCCGATAATAATAGCAGAAAATCCTCGCCCATGCAGTGGTACAATGAATGAATTGTCTGTTAACCCATGAGAATTTGGTGCTCATCAGGGACATATTTTGTACTGCATTGAAGACCATTTACAACTGAAAGAATAGAATCCTTTACAGTTCATATATATCATTGAATTAATTGAGGGTGAAACGGTCAATTACAAAATGATGCATGTGGCTGCCCAACTGCTTTTGAAGATGCTTGGATATATGCCAACTTTTGGAATTGTGTATTGGTCACCAGCTAAATATAGGGAGCCATGATTGATGACAGCAAAATGACAGCAATGGTACATTCCAATAAAACAGAATGTGAAATTCCCAGACCTTGGCTGTATCAAAAAGGAAAAGGCTCAGTGTGAACATAATTCTTAATAAATTAATTTTCCATAAAGCTGTACTGTAACTTCTCAAAAGATTGCTTTCTCTCCTGCATTTCTCCTTTTACAAACAACCATTTGTTCAGTACCATGTTAATGGAGGGGATGCCCAGGAGATCATAATCAAATCCTATAAGTTTCTTATATTGAGAAACCATGTGGAAGAGCTAAAGTTCACAATGCAGGAAAACACCACAGATGAAAGAGTAAAAGGGGGGACGATGTAAATCTGGAAATAATTATTAAGCAGCACTTACCTGTGGATTCAAAAATGTGAAGATGTTTGGAGAACAGAATGACAGAGAGTAAAGGGCGGGTTTCTCCGTCGGTCGATGCCAGAATCTGGAAAGGCGATTGGACAGAGAATTGGTCATGAGAGCAAAATGGTGGCCAGTGCCAGGTGCCCGACAGAATGCCATGCTCCGGTGCCTCGACAGGGCATCAATGCATTCCACTCTGCACGTAGAGTAAACGCTAAGCGCATATCATTCGTGGGTCTGGCCTGGTATTCTCCGGGGCCTCGACAGGGCATCAATGCGTCCCACTCTGCACGTAGAGTAAACGCTAAGCGCATATAATTCGTGGGTCTGGCCTGGTATTCTCCGGGACCTCCTCGATGCTTCGCCTCTGCCCGGAGGAATTAGTGATGGCGATTTTCACTTGCGAGTTTAAAAATTGGGAAGCAGGCGCCGTGGCTGCTGATGGAGAAGAGGAGGTAGAACATGCAGAGGCACGACAGTGGGCTGCTCGGGCTGGCAGCGGGGGGGGGGAGTGGCAGTGGAGGGTGACAGGGGTCACCAGGGGATGGGCAGTGGGGTCAAGGTGACCCGTCGGGACCGGGACGTCCCGGCACGGACTGCCATTGCCCCGGCCTGCAAGTCAGCCATCTTGGGCATATGGGGAGGACACCTGGTCCTGGTGGCCATCAAGGTGACGGTCACCCTGGATGTTTATGCCATGGGGTGCCTCCAGGTGCCGAGTGAGGCCCTGTCCGATTCTCACAGACCTCGGTGCACAGGTGCATTTGTGCCGTCAGGGAGGCCCTATTTTCCTGGTCGGCACAATATGTCAAGTTCAATGTGGACCGAGCCCACCAGGGTGGCCCGCATCCGGGGGCAAGGGGGGGGGAGTGATTGACGGGATGCATGTCGCCCTACGGTCACCGGCCCACAACGGGCCGATCTTCACAAATCGTAAGGGGTTCCACTCGATGAACGTGCAGCTGGTGCATGACCATGAATTGCACATCATGCATGTCTGCACCCGATACCCGGACAGTGTGCAGGATGCCTTCATCCTGGCACACTCAACGGTTCCTGACCTCTTCAAGGTGCACCCCCAGCTGAGGGGTTGGCCCCTGGGTGTCGAAGCTATCTGCTGCAGTCGTGGCTGATGACGTTCATCTGGAGGCCACAGACCGACGTGGATACCCGCTTTAACAACACCCAAGCGGCAACCAGGGGTGTAATCGAGTGGTGCATTGGCATCCTGAAGGTGTGGTTCAAGTACCTGGGCCGCTCTGCTGGGGCTCTCTAGTAGAGCGTTAGCATGACTTCCCACATCACAGTCGCCTTCTGTGTCCTCCACAACATTGCACAGCAGAGGGACAACGTGCTGGAGGGGGAGGATGAATGGCAAGCCACTTCAGACAAGGAGGACGCGGGGTGCGTGAAATGCGCAAGGATGGGCAGGACATGGGGCCCGGGCAGGCACAGGAGGCCGCACAACCTGTGCGCCTGAGCTGGCGTGCACGGGAGGCTCTAATCGCCTCCAGATTCACTGACTAGGGGGCCTGACCAGTGGCACGGGCATCCCCCTCCCCTTGAAACCCCCTCCGTGATTCCCACCTGCCTCCTTATGGGGTGCAGGCCCTCAGTTGGCAGTAATGGTGGGCCTGGTCCATGGGATGGAGGATGATGACAGTTCGCTCTGCGATCAGCTCTGGTGCTCCGCACCATTTGGCATCTGACCTCTGCCTATGGTAGCACTTTCCACTGTCCACCTCGACGATCCCTGCATGTGAGTTGACCATTCCATCACACGGTCCCACTGAACCCTTGGGGAGGCAGGGATATGGGGTGGAGAGGGAGGGGAGTGGATCACCACAGCAGTGAGCGCTTGCTAAACTGGGGTCCCTGGCTCCATCCCCAACGTCTGCCCATCTCCACACCCAACCCCTCTGCAGCCAGCCCAGCCCAGCCCTCACACCCTACTGACAGAGCCATGAGGCAGATTGAAACGTTGTTAACAGGTGTCTATTGTGAAACAGTGATCATTTATGTCTTGGTTTGTGCCCTAGCCCTGATTGCTAAACTGTATCAATATATCCATCAACATGAATGTGATTTTCAGAGACCCATTCGATCCATTTTGGTCAATTGTAAATAAAATGGGGCACTTGCTGCATCATATGCAATTAGTCCAAGTGTGAATCAGTACAAATTACAAACTTGCTCCGTATCCTAAGCTGGACATTACCGAGTGAACACAAAAAGAAGTTGTTAAAATAAGATGCTGTAATATTTTCAGTCTGCAAGAGGAAAGAAAACAAGCAGAAAACAGTATAAACATCAAATCAGTCACAAGGCACAAATGTGCCAAACTGGCTGTGCCAGATCTAATATTGTTGTGAAATGTAAATTGTTCTCAGCCGAGGGAATGGCAAGCCGGGGAAAACTTTGGGAATGGTTTTATATTGTACCCCAGGGTTGAGCAGCTGAAATGGAAATTAGACAAATTAATACATTCATTTATCACATATGTGAGGAAGCAAGGGTCTGTCATTCATCCTGACAGGCAATGGAAGTTAATAAGAATTAGACAGGAACAGGAAAATTCCAGAGACATTTCACCATCAAAGCAAGTATGATAGATGAAAAAGCTAATTTAAAGCAACAATTTTCATTGCTCAAAGCAGGTGATCTCACATAAAAATACAGAATCCATAGATGTAATCAAGCATAAGGTTGATAAAGTGTACAAGTCAGAGCACAAGAAAAAATGTAATAAGTCCAGCAAGCACAATAGAGGTGGATGAATTCAGAGTTGTCCGAGATTCACAAGTGTGGGAAAGATGGACATTTTACAGTTGCATGCTATTTAAGCAAAGGATACAACCTTGAAAGAAAATGATACAAGGCCCAGAAGTATTATAAGCAAGAGGACACATAATGAATTTGTTATGATCCCAGTTGATGTTATAATCGGACGTGAAGATCCCAGAATGGAACACTGTCGCAAAAGACCGTGGGCTGGATTCTCAGATTCTGCAGCTATGTCTGCAGGGTCCGTCCGGTCTTATTATTATTTTTTTTAATTTAGAATACCCAATTCATTTTTTTTTCCAATTAAGGGGCAATTTAGCGTGGCCAATCCACCTAGCCTGCACATTTTTGGGTTGTGGGGGAGAAACCCACGCAAACACGGGGAGAACGTGCAAACTCCACACGGACAGTGTCCGTCTGGTCTCATGACCAAAAAGTCGGCAGTGCCCCTGCACCGATGCTCCGCCCAGTGGGGGGCAAGCAGCCGCACCACGACTTTACCTGCTAATACGGACGCAGAATTGCCGGTTCCGTGGCCATGCTTGCGCACGGCAGCGGCCGCACCGTACAACATGGCGCCGGCCATGTGCGGACCCGGCCTGCCAAAAACTGCCCCCCTGTAACCCCCTCGCCACCCACGGACCACCCCCCACCAGAGCCCCCCCCCACTCACCCCCCCCCCCCCCCCGGCCAGCAGAACGGCTCCTCACCCCCCCACCCCCGACTGTGGCGACGGTGGACACAGTCTGTAGCCGCCACACAAGGTCCCCGAAAAGTGAGAGGACATGCGCCCCATGCCTTCGGGGACTCGGCCCATTGGGGTGGAGCATCGGAGGACGTCCTGAGGCTGTCCCGACGGCGTGTGGCGTACTCCAAGTATGCCGCTTTTGAGGCGACGGAGCATCAGAAAACTGGCGACGCCTCCGATTCCGGCGTAAAAAATTGATTCTTCGGCCGACCCCCCGCGATTCTCCGGTAAGGTAGGTGGTTTAATCTACGCCAGCGGGACAGGCATTTTAGCAGCGGGACTTCGGCCCATCCGGGCCAGAGAATCGCGGGGGGGGGGGGGCCCCGCCAACCGGCGCGGCGCGATTCCCGCCTCCGACGAATATCCGGTGCCGGAGAATTCGGCAACCGGCGGGGGCGGGATTCACGCCAGCCCCCGGTGATTCTCCGACCAGGCGGGGGGTCGGAGAATCTTGCCCCAGGTCCTTTAAACATTCTTTCTGTCCCAGTTCCCTGGATATTTGGATTGTGCCTTTTCCTTAGGAAGCTGACATGTTCATCACTCTCTTTGCCAAGAGAAGCTGGACAGGACAAAGTTGAGAGCTGTTCACTCCTCAGTGTACTATCTCCAATAATAATAATATTTATTAGTGTCACAAGTAGGCTTACATTAACACTGCAATGAAGTTACTGTGAAAATCCCCTAGTCGCCACACTATGGCTCCTGTTCAGGTACACTGAGGGAGAATTCAGAATGTCCAATTCACCTAACAATACTTGTGGGAGGAATCTGGAACACCCGGAGGTACAAATTCAGCCGTAACTAAAACTCAGAAGCTTCTCTATATTACAAGGTCCCAGTTGCTAAGCAACACCCACATGCTTATGCCTTTTATTTATTCTTCATGCTGTAGCCCTCTCAAAGCACAATAGAAACACAACTGGAACTTAACCAACCCCAACACATAGAAACACCTTTGTCCAGCAAAAATATCACCTCAGCTTTTACCCTTCCAGGCACAGAAATATTAAATTAAACCCACTTAAAACTATACCTTACATCTTATAAATCAAATATAAATCCCTTAAATCTACCTATGTTTTCTTAACAAATTGTGTACTCATTTTCCATCAGAAATAAGATGATGGGTAGAGACATCATACTTGGCAACATTAAAATTAATAGTGTGCTCAAAATTGATGTACAAACCAATGCCATAACATGGGACAGTAAAACAAAATGTTATTCAGGGCAACATTAAAGCCATCACCTGTTAAATTAGTACCAACTCCACCAATAACACAAAGTAAATTCAGCTACCACCTACCAGAGAAAAGGATGGGGTTGATTTTCCTGACCAAGTTATGCCTATCCACACAGCCAGGAACAGGTACACTCGCATTTTCTGACCTGGATTAGTAAGGTGGCCTTGAGATCTCCTTCTGTAAAATGATCGGCTATGCATCTGATATCAAGTTTGCCTTGGGGTTACCCATTTCACTGCAGTGACCATTGTTCATGTCCAAATTGCTCTGGCAGCTCATACTATTCAACTTCAATCCAATTCATTCCAGAATTCCTCAATGGATTTTTGAGGAGTCAGAATAGCAACAGGATGGAATTTCCATTTCTTGGCGAATTGTGCCGATGATCCTGTTAGTTTTTTTTAATATAAATTTAATTTACCCAATTCATTTTTTCCAATTAAGGGGCAATTTAGCGTGGCCAATCCACCTCACCTGTACATCTTTGGGTTGTGGGGGCGAAACCCACGCAAACACGGGGAGAATGTGCAAACTCCACACGGACAGTGACCCAGAGCCGGGATCGAACCTGGGACCTCAGCGCCGTGAGGAAACAGGGCTAACCCACTGCGCCACCGCGCTGCCAGTGACCCTGTTATTTAACTCATTTCCCCATTGTTTGCCAAACCAGTTGGTGAAAATCCTTTGTGAAATGATAGAAAAACATCGGAAATTGGGTGAGGAAACTAGTCTGAGCAGAAATTATGATCTCAGTAGCGACCACTGCCTTTATAAAAAGAAATTTGACTTCCGAGTGATCAACTCAGACTTTACTGTGAACCAAATTCCAAACAGAACTCTCCCCATTTTACTTTTACTTTCAACTGTGAACCCCCCCTTTTTTTTTTACATTACAGTGACTTGAGAGTATTCAATTTCCCTGGAACTAAACCAAGGTGGGGAGGTTTGGTGGGGGGGTTAACACTAGAAAGCACAGGCTTTTACCTCCGGACGCTAACTGGCAGCCATGAAGCTTCACGACTCTATAAGATAGTATGTTGTAAATAAACGTCAGTTGTTTCATACCTAGCTGGTGAGCCAAAGTTATTTCATTGGCGATGAGGGTAAAACAAAGTGTGGATCTAAGACTTGTAATGATATGTATAATCTATGATGTGGAGATGCCGGCGTTGAACTGGGGTGAGCACATTACGAAGTCTTACAACACCAGGTTAAAGTCCAACAGGTTTGTTTCGATGTCACTAGCTTTCGGAGCGCTGCTCCTTCCTCAGGTGAATGAAGAGGTATGTTCCAGAAACATATATATAGACAAATTCAAAGATGCCAAACAATGCTTGGAATGTGACCATTAGCAGGTGATTAAATCTTTACAGATCCAGAGATGGGGTAACCCCAGGTTAAAGAGGTGTGAATTGTGTCAAGCCAGGACAGTTGGTAGGATTTCGCAGGCCAGATGGTGGGGGATGAATGTAATGCGACATGAATCCCAGGTCCCGGTTGAGGCCGCACTCATGTGTGCGGAACTTGGCTATAGGTTTCTGCTCGGCGATTCTGCGTTGTCGCGCGTCCTGAAGGCCGCCTTGGAGAACGCTTACCCGGAGATCAGAGGCTGAATGCCCTTGACTGCTGAAGTAATCTAAGGAGAGTAAAGGGTTAGCAAGATGATGTTCAGTATATCAACACTAGATGGCACCACTGAGTAGTCTTATAAAAGGCTGCATCTCTGCATTCTGGGAGAAGCTGTTGGAGAAGTTTATGAAGAAGGATAGTGTGAGGTTAAGTTAGAGTGTAGGTTATATTAGAGAGAGATAATTAATTACTGTAACAGAGATTCAATACTATTATTTTGTTAGCTGTTACTCAGTAGAGTGTGTGAACCATTTCAAGTAGTGTAAAATAGACTAGCTTTGATTTAAACATATAGCTTTATGTTCTTTGTAAACACTACGCCATTGGCTGTCTTGGAGAACAATGCAAGGAACATAACAAGACTGTGAGTACAGAAACCTGTTAAGGTCGAAGTCAGGTTGCAAAACAGAAGTGTGCTGCAAGAAAAATATCTCTATTTGGTCGATTAGATCTCTTTGCTGCCTCCACTGAGGATTGAACATAGTATATAGAAGGCCTAGCTTCCAACACCGGTCTGGAATGCAGATAGCAATTGCGGGTGCACTGAGTCGCCTACCATTGTCTGAGAGTGTAGGAACCCCCACCCTTCCACTAGTAGGAAATTGCGATGGCACTAAATCTCCAGGTACGTTGCCAGTTTTGGTGTAACAAATCAAACAGTGGACCAGCAGCAACCTGCATGTTTTTAAAGTGAAGAACAGAATAGATGAATGAGCCTGTATCTGAAAACATGATTCCATATTGTATTGGGAAAGATGAATTAAGTTGTGAAGATGGCATCACACTTTTTGGAGCAAGAGTAGTCATCCCTGTACAAGGAAAAGACTTGCCCTTGGCTGAATTACATAGTGCCATCTGTGTGTGTCAAATATGAAGTTATGTTTGGTGGCCTGGCATAGATGCTGACATTGAGAGGTTAGTGAAGCACTGAGACCAGTGCCAATTGCAACAGAAGTTGCCAGCTACAGTCCCTTTGCACCCTTGGGAATGGCCTGGTCAGCCATGGGTATATGTCCACATAGATTATGTGGGGCTATATTTGGGCAAGATATTTTTTGCTCCTGACAGATGGACATTCAAAGTGGATGCAAGTGTATGAAACGATGTTTGAAACAATGTTTAATGCCACAGTTGAGAAATTGTGTTAATGTTTTCCATCCCATGAGCTACCTGACGGAATCGTGTCTGATAATGGAATGGTCTTCATCATTCTGAATTTCAGAATTTGACCTGCATGAATGGTACAAAGCATATCAGACAGCATCCAATAGACTGGCTGAACGGACAATTCAAACCTTCAAGGCAGGTCTTAAAGAGCAGTCATGTGCAACTCTGCAAACCAGAATGTTTTGATTTCTTCAGGATACCAGACAGTGCCACATTCTATGGCAGGAGTGCTGCCAGTGCAATTATTGATGGGCTGGCATCTTAGAACCAGATGGGACATATATTAGGGAATGGGACGTACATTGGTAGATTTGATATACGTTGGGGGATGGGATGTACATCAGGGGATTGGGCATACATCAGGATATTGGACTATATTAAGGGATGGGACATACATTTTTTTAAAATTTAGAGTACCCAATTATTTTTTCCAATTAAGGGGCAATTTAGCATGGCCAATCCACCTATCCTGCACATCTTTTGGGTTGTGGGGGTGAAACCCACGCAGACACGGGGAGAATGTGCAAACTCCACACGGACAGTGACCCAGGGCCGGGATTCGAACTCGGGTCCTCAGCGCCGTGAGGCAGCAATGCTAACCACTGTGCCACTGTGCTTCCCTGGGATGGAACATACATTGGGAGATTTGATATATGCTGGGGGATGGGGGATATACACCAGGGGATGGGACATACGTTGGGATTTTGGAGGTACATTGAGGGATGGGGCATACAGCACAAGATGGGCTGTATGTCAGGTGATCAGATATAAATTGAGGATAGGATGTACATCAGGGTTGGTACGTATGTCGTCGATGGAACGCACGTGAGAGATGGACATATGTCAGGGAATGGGGCGTACAACAGTTTGTAGGATGTACGTTGGGGATGGGACGTACGTCGGGAGGATGGGACGTATATCAGGAGATTGGATGTATGTCGGGGACAGGATGTATGTTGGGGATGGACTGTACTTTGGAGGATGGATCGTTGGTTGTGGGCTGAGATGTACGATGGATGTTTGGGAAGTTCTCTGAGGTGGTGGGTTGAACCTTTAATGGAGAGATTGTCTCCCTCTGCTCACATCTTCCCCTCTCTGTAGTCTCTTTCCATTGCTCAGTTAATGTGCAGACCCAGAGGCATTGCTACAGCCACCCTTGTGCCTCTTGCAGATGTTTGGTGTGAACAGGTGACCAAATCCTTTGCCCTCCGTCACCCATTGATTCACCCACTCACCAAAAACCTTCCAAAAACAAACCATAGCACCATGAAAAACCACAGCATAAGTAGTTAAGAGCACTTTGGCTGCAAATTGAATGATTTGCTTGTAAATAGCACAAACGGATGCTCCCCCCATGCAACAGAACACATGTTCAGCTAAAAAATTTAGAACATGCAAACACTGCACATGCATGGTCCAAGTTTCCACAACATACCTGAAATGTTTGTTCGACATCATGATCTGACCACCGCTGACGCCTGTGGCACACAAACAGCACATCCACGCTGAGTGCTTCCCAGCATGGTCGGAAAATGCCATGCCAGTGGCCAACACCAGGACCTGTACTGAGGCCAATTTCGTAGCTGAAGAGGTTTTTTTGTACCCTTGTCAAAGTGGAGTGTAGTTTCTTACTTATTGTCCCATAAAATCATCCCCTAATGAAAATAATCCTCCGACACTCTGATATGGCGGCAGTGCAGTGGTTAGCGCTGTTGCTTCACAACGCCAGGGACCCGGGTTCGATTTCCAGCTTGGGTCACTGTCTGTGCGGAGTTTGCACGTTCTGCCCGTGTCTGAGTGGGTTTCCTCCGGGTCTCCGAGAGACGTGCTTGTTAGGTCAATTGGACATTCTGAATTCTCCCTCTGTGTACCCGAAGAGGCGTTGGAGCGTGGCGACTAGGGGGTTTTCAGTGTAACGATTTTTCAGTGTTAATGTAAGCCTACTTGTGGCACTAATAAAGATTATTATTATTCCAGCCCCTCCTAATCTGTCCCATTTTTTATCTCCCTCTTCAACTCTCCCTCCACTCTGTCCCATCTCAGCCGTTGTCCTCTCCTCTCATCTCTTTTGTGCCTCTATTCTAAGCCCTTAATTTCCTTGAATTGTCTGCCATCCAATTGCTATAACGTTGTTGGAATGGGATTTCCACAGCCGTTCCATTGAGGTGACAGTGATGCTGAGGCAGAAATTCTGAGGAAATCTAGGGTCGTAATCGAAAATAGCAAATCAATTTTTTATAGGTGAATATATCACTATTTCTTCAAACAGAACCTGAGTCAACAAATTAGAAAGTTTCAGAGGCATTGAGGCTGTCAATTGAGACTGCAAAAGTCCTTCAAATTCCCAGACCATTTCAGCCTCATTCCGAACAAAGCTAATTTGTTTGAGTTGCTGTGATTATTAGAAGCTGAAGGCCGAAGGCTCTAAATTGTCTCTAATTTACAACAGCCAAAAGTAATGACCCTCAGTACTCAAGGACATTATCTAATAGAGCTTTCACAGGCCTAAAGTGTTGAACTTTACATCATCATCATTCAAACTGATACATTCCTTTAACACATCTTTGACCTTTTCAACCTTTATGACAATAGATATCTTAAATACTCACTTTGGCATTCTACTATGCCTAGATTATTCCAAACTAATTATAAATCAATATATATTTTTTCCAAGTTCACAATCATACATTAGTAAGAACCTTTTTACCCATACACATGTATCTTCCTTGGCATTTAATGATAGCAATCCTTACCGTGTCCAATAACCTTTACATTGTGCCCCTATTTCATAACAACCAGACAGTTTAGGAAGCAACATTCAAATACACAAAGGTCAGAAGGTTTGGCTGACCATGAAATCCTTAATGTTGAAGACTCAACTGAACAGCCAAGCATTCTTCCAGCACATTACATGCAATGGACTTCAGTACATTCTTGCAGTTAATGAACAGTGATATTTTTACAGCGATATATGTATTTTAATCTGCCTAGGGTGGGTGGGTGTCTGTGCATTTGGTAGTTGTAAAGAGAAAAAAGGAATAACAGTTTGCCAACAACCTAAAAAGAACCCGCCAACCTCAACACGGCAGCACGGTAGCATTGTGAATAGCACAATTGCTTCACAGCTCCAGGGTCCCAGGTTCGATTCCGGCTTGGGTCACTGTCTGTGCGGAGTCTGCACATCCTCCCCGTGTGTGCGTGGGTTTCCACCGGGTGCTCCGGTTTCCTCCCACAGTCCAAAGATGTGCAGGTTAGGTGGATTGGCTATGATAAATTGCCCTTAGTGTCCAAAATTGCCCTTAGTGTTGGGTGGGGTTACTGGGTTATGGGGATAGGGTGGAGGTGTTGACCTTGGGTAGGGTGCTCTTTCCAAGAGCAGGTGCAGACTCGACGGGCCGAATGGTCTCCTTCTACACTGTAAATTCTATGATATTAAAAAAACATTTAATTCAAATGCATTCATTGTCGTGCAGAAGACCCCACTGGAATCAGTGGGTCTGATATTTGAGTCAATTAAAAGGCAATTGAATGAGTTGTAACACAGTAGCACAGTGGTTAGCGCTTCACAGCGCCAGGGATCCGGGTTCAATTCCCAGCTTGGGTCACTGTCTGTGCAAGTTCTCCCCATGTCTGCGTGGGTTTCCTCCGGGTGCTCCGGTTTCCTCCCACAAGTCCCGAAAGACGTGCTGTTAGGTGAATTGGACATTCTGAATTCTCCCTCTGTGTACCCGAACAGGCGCTGGAATGTGAGTTTTCACAGTAACTTCATTGCAGTGTTAATGTAAGCCTACTTGAGAGAATAATGAAGATTATATTATTAACCCTGGATTCTGCCGTTAACTCTGAGCACACAGGCTTTTAGTTTTCCCTGAAAAACAAGGCAAAAGCCCAGTGGGGATTGACAGCACTAGCCAATTGTCAAGCTGAAAGCCTTTAAATACTGAGTTATGATAACTGCTGCCTTGTCTGATTGAATGGCTTTGCCAACAGCACTTGTTCCAAGAATTCCCTTTCACTCTTTGGAGGTGATGCCCAATATTGTTGAGGTCACTTCTTCTGCCTTGAAATTTTTACCTTTGACCTGCCCTTGACTGCAATCAGTCTTCCCAGCAGCATGGGAGCAGCTTCTGCAGTTATACCTTGGCTCTCTAATGAGGACCAAGAAGAGCAGCATTAGCAATACCAGCAACAGCAGGAACAGCAGCGTTCTCCTGAACTACCTGCCACTCAATATGCCAGAGAGGATTGTGGTATTATAGGTATTACGGTACCTGATAGGCTGGAGCACCATTGGTGGAAACTGTATGCTTTCTATTGGTTAAGATGTATGGTAGCTCCGCCCTGCTAGGCGGGGTATAAGAGCACGTGCCGCCCCAGCAGCCTTCATTCTGTACCTGAGCTGCTGGGGGAAACATCTAGCTTATTAAAGCCTTCAGTTGGACTACAACCTCGCTTTAGTGGTCATTGATCATGCATCAATTTAATAAGCTAGGTTTTTTTTTTAAAAAAAGGATGGAGCTCCGAATCAAGCCGGAGTGTCTGCAACTCAGCCCCCACGCGGTGAACTCAGCGGCAATCTTCAAGCACTGGCTGGCATTGCTTTAAAGGGTATCTCGGGACGGCCGAAAACACACCCACCGGAGAGCAGAAAATGCAAGTCCTGCACTCAAGGGTGAGCCCGGAAATTTACACCCTCATCGAGGGAGCGGAAGACTTTGATGCAGCAATAGAGCTGCTAAAAGGACATTGTATACGCCCTGTAAACCAGGTCTACGCCCGGCACCTGCTTGCAACAAGGCAACAAACCCCTGGGGAATCGCTGGAAGAATTCTACCGTGCACTCCTGGTGTTGGGGAGAAACTGCAGCTGCCCGCAAGTTTCGGCGAGCGAACACACTGAACTCTTGGTCCGGAACGCTTTCGTGGAAGATATGCTATCCTCACAAATTTGCCAGCGACTGCTAGAAAAAGACACTCTGGGTCTCAAGGAGGCACGGGCCCTTGCCGGCTCCCTGGACGTGGCCTCCAGGAACACCCGCGCTTACGTTCCCGACCGCACGGCAGCCCCGTAGGCAGCGTGGAACCCCTCCGCAGCCGATCCCGAGACATCCCCCATCCCCCCACAAGCCTGCGCTGCAAGGTGGCTTGGCAACCCCGGAGGGGCCCCGCTGCTACTTTTGCGGGCAGGCCAAGCACCCCCGCCAGCGCTGCCCGGCCCGCGCATCCACCTGCAAGGGATGCGACAAAAAGAGCCATTTCGTGGGGGTATGTCAGGCCCGTGCGGTTGCCGCGGTCTCCAGGGGCAAATGCGGACCACCACGACAAACTTCTCCACGGTCCCCGTACGGCCAACGGTCGCCGCCATCTTCCTATTCCAGGGCCACGTGCGGACCCCGGGTGCCGCCATCTTGTCCCGTGGACGCCATGTGCGACCAATGGGAGCCGCCATATTGGATGAACCCCCAGGACCCCAGCTCGGCTGACCATGCACTGCCCGAAGAGAACGCTCAACTGCTGCGATTAGCTTCGGTGACCCTGGATCAGTCCCGGCCTCGAACACCCTCAACTGCTACAACGACTGTATTCATCAACGGGCACGAGACGTCCTGCCTAATCGACTCTGGGAGCACAGAGAGCTTCATACACCCGGACACGGTAAGGCACTGTTCTCTCCTCATCCACCCCGTTAATCAAAAAATCTCCTAGGCCTCCGGTTCACACTCAGTGGAAATAAAGGGGTTTTGTGTAGCAAACCTCACAGTCCAGGGAAGGGAGTTCAAAAATTTCCGTCTCTACATCCTTCCCCACCTCTGCGCGGCTACACTCCTGGGTTTAGACTTCCAGTGTAACCTCCAAAGTCTAACCTTCAAATTCGGCAGCCCTATACCCCCCTTACGGTCTGCCGCCTCGCGACCCTTAAGGTCGACCCGCTTTCCTTGTTTGGTAAAGACCGGGGAGAAGCATAGCATGGTCATCGACTACAGTCAGACCATCAACAGGTTTACGCAGCTGGACGTGTATCCTTTCCCCCGCACATCCGACCTGGTAAACAGGATCGCGCATTACAAGGTCTTCTCCACGGTGGATCTCAGGTCCGCCCACCACCAGCTCCCCATCCGCACTAGTGACCGCAAATACACTGCCTTCGAGGCAAATGGGCGGCTCTACCACTTCTTAAGGGTTCTCTTCCCTGTCACCAACGGGGTCTCGGTCTTCTAGCACGAGATGGACCGAATGGTTGACCGGTACAGTTTACGGGCATCATTCCCGTATCTCGATAATCTCACCATCTGCGGCCACGACCAGCAGGACCACGACACCAACCTCCGAAAATTCCTCCAGACCGCAAAAATCCTTAACCTTACATACAACAAGGATCAATGCGTATTTAGCACCGACCGCCTAGCCATCCTCGGCTACGCAGTGCGAAATGGAGTTATAGGCCCCAACCCTGAACATATCAACAAACTTTTGGAGTTCCCCCTCCCTCACTGCTCCAAGGCCCTGAAGCGCTGCCTCGGGTTTTTCAGTTACTACGCCCAGTGGGTCCCCAACTATGCGGACAAGGCACGTCCCCTGATCCAATCCACAGCTTTTCCCCTGTCGATAGAGGCCCGCCAGGCCTTCAGCCGCATCAAAGCGGACATTGCAAAGGCAACGATGCACGCCATCGACGAGTTCCTCCCCTTCCAGATCGAGAGCGACGTGTCTGACGTAGCTCTGGCGGCCACCCTCAACCAAGCGGGCAGACAAGTGGCCTTCTTCTCATATACCCTCCATGCTTCCGAAATCCGCCACCCCTCAGTCGAAAAGGAGGCCCAGGCCATAGTAGAAGCTGTGCAACATTGGAGGCATTACCTGTCCGGCAGGAGATTCACTGTCCTCACTGACCAACGGTTGGTTGCTTTCATGTTCGATAATGCACAGCGGGGCAAGATAAAAAACGACAAGATCTTACGGTGGAGGATCGAACTCTCCACCTACAAGTACGAGATCTTGTATCGTCCCGGGAAGCTAAACGAGCCTCCTGACGCCCTGTCACGTGGCACATGTGCCGCTGCACAAGTGGACCGCCTCCGAGCCCTCCACGAGGACCTCTGCCACCCGGGGGTCACTCGCTTTTTCCATTTTGTCAAGATCCGCAACCTGCCCTACTCCATCGAGGAGGTCAGGACGGCCACCAGGGACTGCCAAATCTGCGCGGAGTGCAAACTTCACTTCTACCGGCCACAGAAAGCGCACCTGATAAAGGCTTCCCATCCCTATGAACGCCTCAGCATGGACTTCAAAGGCCCCTCCCCTCCACCGACCGCAACACGTACTTCCTGAACGTGATTGAGGAGTACTCCAGGTTCCCATTCGCCATCCCCTGCCCCGACATGACCGCAACCACCGTCATCAAGGCCCTCCATAGCATTTTTACACTGTTCGGGTTCCCCACTTACATACATAGTGATAGGTGGTCCTCCTTTAAGAGCGACGAACTGCGTCAATTCCTGCTCAGCAAGGGCATCGCCTCGAGCAGGTCAACCAGTTACAACCCCCAGGGTAACGGACAGGTAGAGAGGGAGAACGTAATGGTCTGGAAGACCGTCCTGCTGGCCCTACGGTCCAGGAACCTCCCAGTCTCCCGCTGGCAGGAAGTCCTCCCGGATGCCCTCCACTCCATCCGGTCACTGCTTTGTACCACCACCAACCAGACACCTCACGAACGTCTCCTTGTCTTCCCCAGGAAGTCCTCCTCTGGGACCTCGCTCCCGACCTGGCTGGCAGCACCCGGACCCATCCTGCTCCGAAAACACGTGCGGGCGCACAAATCGGACCCGTTGGTCGAGAGGGTCCATCTGCTCCATGCTAACCCCCAGTGTGCCTACGTGGCATACCCCGACGGCCGACAAGATACGGGCTCCCTATGAGGCCTGCCGCCCGCCGGAGCCCCATGCACACCCCAGCCACCAGTCCCACCCTCCCCTCCACCGGGGCACCTTACAGGAGGATCGGTCCTTCCGTCGGCCCCATCTAGTCCCCCCCACCCACCGACGCTCCCCGCAGGTGCTCCCTTCCCAAGTCAACTGTTTTCCCCACCAGCGCCGTCTTAGGGGTGCCGAAGCTGCCATGGAAATCGAAGCCACGCTCCCGGAGTCACATACGCCCGAGCCTCCACCGGAGTCACCGCCGAAGCTCCGACGATCACAGAGGATGACCAGGGCCCCCGATCGACTGATTGCTCCATTTTAAATTGTAAACTGTGAACTGTAAACTGTAAATTTAAATCATCAATTGTAAATAGCTAGCAGAATTGTAAATAGTTACAAAACGCTGTACGGAGGTATTACAGTACCTCCATAACTAATTCTACCACGTTGCCATGTTTGTAGTATCAGGCCACCACCCCCGCCAGACTCTTTTTTAACAGGGGTGAATGTGGTATTAGAGGTATTACGGTACCTGTACCTGGTAAATAGAGGTATTTACGGTACCTGGAGCACCATTGGTGGAGACTGTATGCTTTCTATTGCTTAGGATGTATGGTAGCTCCGCCCTGCTAGGCAGGGTATAAGAGCCTGTGCCGCCCCAGCAGCCTTCATTCTGTACCTGAGCTGCTGGGGGAAACATCTAGCTTATTAAAGCCTTCAGTTGAACTATAACCTCACTTTAGTGGTCATTGATCGTGCATCAGGGATGAACACAGATCCTCATGTCACAGTGGTGATACCCTCAACAGAAGATTGGCTTTTAGGATATGAGTGAACACCAATCCCTCAAGAAGTTTCCCGTCAGGTGCTTGCTGACATTGTCAGCTTCCGTTGCCTCCTGCTGAATAGTACACGTTACCAGTGGTAGTCGTGATCACAACAGTCGGAACATCTTCACCTCAGGGATTAGCTGGTGATGCCTGTAGTATTTCACAGCCTGCTTCTCCCAAGTGCACCTCAGGTGACTGATGCTATATTTGTGAGAGCCAGCACTTAGGTTCACTTCAGTTCAATTCTTAACCAATTTTGCTTCCCCTCAGGCCCCAGTGGGAAATAGTCCTTTCATCACAATCCATCATTCTCACTGAAAGCCCCCAACTCATCTGTTCTTCTCACACCATTTTCCTCAAGGCGGAGGAATACTTCGCAGGCAACAATAACGCGGAGAGGACAGTGGATTTTTGATATAAAATTTATGATTTGTAAACATTGAAAATGAACGTAACAATGTAATACAGTGTTAAAAGCTCAAGTGATTTTACTTTTGTGCAATCCAATTCCATCCTTTTCCTTCTCCTGGTGCTCCTTGGTTACACAACCCTTTTGGCTTCAGCTGAGTTCGAGGCAAGGGGCGTCATTCTCCGACCCCCCGCCGGGTTGGAGAATCGCCGGGGGCTGTTGTGCATCCCGCCCCCGCCGGTTGCCGAAGTCTCCGGTACCGGGCGCCCCCCGCTGGATTCTCCGGCCCGGATGGGCCGAAGTCCCGCCGATAAATTGCCTGTCCCGCCGGCGTAAATTAAAGTATCTATTTACCGGCCGGACAAGGCGGCGCGGGCGGGCTCCGGGGTCCTGGGGGGGGGGGCACGGGGCGATCTGGCCCCGGGGGGTGCCCCCATGGTGGCCTGGCCCGCGCTCGGGGCCCACCGATCCGTGGGCGGGCCTGTGCCGTGGGGGCACTCTTTCCCTTCCGCCTCCGCCACGGTCTCCACCATGGCGGAGGCGGAAGAGACTCCCTCCGCTGCGCATGTGCGGGAAACTGTCAGCGGCCGCTGACGCTCCCACGCATGCGCTGCCCCGATATGTCATTTCCGCGCCAGCTGGCGGGGCAACAAAGGCCGTTTCCGCCAGCTGGCGGGGCGGAAATCCCTCCGGCGTCAGCATAGCCCCTCAATGTTGGGGCTCGGCCCCCAAAGATGCGGAGCATTCCGCACCTTTGGGGCGGCACGATGCCCGTCTGATTAGCGCCGTTTTGGGCGCCAGTCGGCGGACATCGCGCCGTTTGGGGAGAATTTCGCCAGAATTCCCCATTCCTCTGCTGACTGCTGAGGTGTTCGTGACCAATGTTCTTTGGATTTTAGAGTGAATGAGGGCCCTGTCAAGGACAGCCTCATGTGCAGCTGCACAGGGTCAGCCTCGGCCAACAGGACCACATGGGGACTTTGACTGAGCGGTGGGTGCAAGAGTTGATGTGGGATTGCTTTGAGCAACGTCCCCACTTCCATGTGTCCTTTCTCCACCTTCCCTTACATGGCCCTGTATTTTCCTGCTAGCCCAGAGCTGGAGAAAACCTTTCTGGAGTGAGACACTGAATGGCCAAGAAAAGGCATTCTTCCATCCTGCTTAACGTGGCAGTTTGAGTGTGCTGGCCATTGGCCAGGATAAACCCGCACTTGGTTTCCTGCAATGCCTGATTCTCCATGAAGGGAGCCACTCTTCCCATGGATGTAGATATTCTCATGAAGTACTCAGACATCACGGGACTAATGCTGGAGATGGTCTCTCCCAGTTACTCTCGAATGGTGCCTTTGGAAAGTCTGACAGAACATAATGCCTTTTCTGCTGCTTCTCTAGAATAGTTCTTTTGATCAACTACCCCTCAAGCTCTGCATCTATTACTCGCTGAGCAGAGCTTAGAAGGTTCTATGCCTTTGGAAGCAAATTCTCCACTGCTGTCCCTGTCTCTCTTTTAACTAATTCTACTCATTTATGATCTTCGCTTCATCATTGAACATCCCAAATGACCCAGTGAGGTTGTGGTAAACATCATTGGTCACACACTACGTGTATTACGGTACTGCCACTGTACTACAGTTAACACAGTAAATCCCAGCCTGCTGGCTCCTCCCAGCAGGCACTGTATAAAAGTGTATGCTCTCCTGCGCTGCTTCCATTCTGGTTCCAGCTGCAGGAGGCTCAACATCTAGTGCAATAAAGCCTCAATAGTTTCACCATTTTCGTCTCATGGTCATTGATGGTGCATCAATTTATTGCACTAGAATTTTAGAGATCAAGCCTGGTCGCCTGGAGCTGAACCCTCATGCAGCCGACGCCACAGCCACCTTCGAACACTGGCTAGCCTGCTTTGAAGGATACCTCGGAGCATCCACAGAAGGCCGCTCAGACCCACAGAAGCTCCAGATCCTCGACTCACGGATGAGCCCACAAGTTTTCCCCCCTCATTCGGGACGCGTCCACATACATGGAAGCAATGGCGCTACTAAAAGGACAGTACATCAGGACTGTGAATCAAGTGTTCGCCAGGCACCTCCTGGCCACGAGACGGCAACTCCCGGGGGAGTCTCAGGATGATTTCTTGCGTGCTCTCCGGATACTTGGTAGGAACTGTAATTGCCAGTCAGTGTCGGCAGTCCAACACACAGAACTGCTGATCAGAGACACCTATGTCACGGGCATTAAGTCCAATTACGTTCGCCAGCGGTTATTGAAAGGGGGTACTCTCAACCTTACAGAGATTGTGCAGCTCGCTAACTCCCTAGAAGTGGCCTCCCACAATCTGGAGTCCTACACCTTTGACCGCGTGGCACCCTCGTGGGCATCATGGGCCCCACCATCTTCCGACCCGGGTACGCCGCAAGCCTGCGCAGAGCGGAGCGCGACCTGCAATGGGCGTGGCAAGAAGGGCCACTTCGTCTCCGTTTGTCAGGTCCGATCGGTCGCTGCCGTTTCCCGGCCCAACATCGCTGCAACCCCCCACGTGCGATCCAGGGGCGCCACCATCTTCGCCGCCGTCCGCCATGTGCGGCCCGTGGGCGCCGCCATCTTGGATGTCGTCCGCCATGTGTCTTCGGCGCCATCTAAGGACCGCGCCTCAGGACCCCTGCTCGCCCGGCCGTTCGGGGCACGCCGATACCTCCACCACCACCGATCAGCCCAACAACTCCCAATATCTTCCGCAGCTCGCCTCCATCACCCTCGCTCAGTCTCGGCCCCGCAACTTCGCGACCGCTACGACGACTGTAAGGATCAACAGGCATGAGATGACCTGCCTCTCCGGGAGCACAGATAGTTTCATCCACCCTGTTATGGTAAGCGCTGCTCACTCCCGGTACTCCCCATCACCCAGAAAATCTCCCTGGCCTCCGGATCCCAGTCCTTACAAATCTGGGGGCATTGCGTCGCGACCCTCTCCGTACAGGGTGTAGAGTACAGCAACTTCAGACTCTACGTCCTCCCCCCATCTCTGCGCTGCCCTGTTACTAGGTCTCGATTTTCAGTGCCACCTCCACAGCCTTACTCTGAAATTCGGCGAACCCCCCCTCACCGTCTGTGGTCTCACGACCCTTAAGGTCGATCCGCCCTCACTTTTCGCAAACCTCACCCCGTCTGTAAGCCCATCGCCACGAGGAGCAGACGGTACAGTGCACAGAACAGGACCTTTATCAGGTCGGAGGTCCAACGGCTTCTGCGGGAGGGGGTCATTGAGGCCAGCAACAGCCCCTGGAGAGATCAAGTGGTGGTAGTTAAGACTGGGGAGAGACACCGGATGGTCATTGACTACGGTCAGACCATCAACCGGTACTCGCAGCTCGATGCGTACCCCCTCCCACGCATATCTGACATGGTCAATCAGATTGCGCAGTATTGAGTCTTCTCCACAGTTGACTTGAAGTCCGCGTACCACCAGCTCCCCATCTGCCCGGAGGACCGCCAATACACTGCATTCGAAGCAGATGGCCGCCTCTATCACTTCCTTAGAGTTCCCTTCGGCGTCACCAATGGGGTCTCGGTCTCCCAGCGAGAGATGGACCGAATGGTTGACCAAAAAAGGGCTGCGGGCCACGATCCCGTACCTGGATAATGTCACCATCTGCGGCCACGATCAGCAGGACCATGACGCGAATCTCCAGAAGTTCCTCCATACCGCCAAACTCCTTAACCTCACCTGCAATAAGGAGAAATGCATTTTCCGCACTACCCGCTTAGCCATTCTTGGCTACATTGTGGAAAATGGAGTCCTAGGGCCTGACCCCGACCGCATGCGCCCCCTCCTGGAACTCCACCTTCCCCACTGCCCCAAGGCCCTGAAACGATCTCTGGGGTTCTTCTCATACTACGCCCAGTGGGTCCCTAATTATGCGGACAAGGCCCGCCCACTCATAAGGTCCACAGTTTTTCCCCTGACGGCTGAGGCCGCCGGGCCTTCAACCACATCAAGGCGGACAGCGCCAAAGCCATGATGCACGCAGTCGTCAAGACCCTCCCCTTTCAGGTGGAGAGCGATGCATCGGACGTGGCTCTGGCCGCCACCCTCAACCAGGAGGGCAGACCCATGGCTTTCTTTTCCCGCACCCTTCATGCCTCCGAAATTCGGCACTCCTGTCAAAAAGGAGGCCCAAGCCATTGTGGAAGCTGTGCGACATTGGCGGCATTACCTGGTCGACAGAAGATTCACGCTCCTCACTGACCAATGGTCGGTTGCCTTCATGTTTAGCAATACACAGCGGGGCAAAATTAAGAACGACAAGATCTTGAGGTGGAAGATCGAGCTCTTCACCTATAACTACGAGATCCTGTATCACCCGGGAAAGCTCAATGAGCCCCCAGATGCCCTCTCCCGTGGTACATGTGCCAGCGCACAAGTGGACCGACTCCGGGCTCTCCACAATGACCTCTGCCACCCGGGGGTCACCCGCTTCTTCCATTTTATCAAGGCCCGCAACCTGCCCTACTCCATCGAGGAGGTCAGGACCGTGACCAGGGACTGCCAAGTCTGAGCGGAGTGCTGGCCCTTCGGACTAGGAATCTCCCAGTCTCCTGCTGGCAGGAAGTCCTCCTCGATGCGCTCCACTCCATTTGGTCGCTCCTGTGCACTGCTACACTGCTACCCTCACGAACGTGTGTTTGCCTTCCCTAGGAGGTCCACCTCCGGTATCTCGCTCCCAACCTGGCTGACAGTTCCTGGGCCCATCCTCCTCCGGAAGCATGCGAGGAGTCATAAATCGGACCCCCTTGTCGAAAAAGTCCTCCTCCTCCACGCGAACCCACAGTACGCCTACGTGGCACACCATGACAGGCAACAGGACACAGTCTCCCTCCGGGACCTGGCACCCGCTGGTTCCCCATCCACAATCACCACCACCCCCGACTTGGTACCGTCCCCTCCCCCTCCGGTTGCCTCCCCCGCCCCTGCGCCGTTCACCCTCCCATCAGCGACCCTCGCCACAACCCCCGCCCCAGCAGCATCCGTCCCCTCACCGAATCCACTACGGGGTGACGATGGAGAGGACAACATGCTCCTGGAGTCGCAGGTGCCCACATCGGCGTCCACACCACAACCAGGACTGAGGCGATCGCGGCGGAGGGTCACAGCCCCCGACAGACTCAACCCGTAACGTTGTTTTTCACTCCCGCTGGACTTTTTTCTAAACAGGGGGTGAATGTGGTAAACACCACTGCTCACACACTACATGTATTATGGTACTGCCACTGTACTACAGTTAACACAGTAAATCCAAGCCTGCTGGCTCCTCCCAGCTGGCACTGTATAAAAGTGTCTGCTCTCCTGCGCTGCTTCCATTCTGGTTCCAGCTGCAGTAGGCTCAACATTTAGTGCAATAAAGCCTCAATAGTTTCACCATTTTCATCTCGTGGTCATTGATGGTACATCAGAGGTGTGTGTATCTGAGCTGGAGGAAGGTGTGCATGAGTTGAACAGCTGTGCTCCCTCAGGATTAATAATCTCCTCTAGGACATGTCCACCTCCTCCAACAGTGGCTCCTGGTGGACATTTAAAGGACGTGTGGGAAATGAAAGACATAAATTAAGACTGACAAGGTGAGTGGGTTATAAGCCACCATTGTACATGCCATCATTTTCAGTAGCTGCCAACATCAAGTCTACATGAGTAAGTGTTGTATATCATGTGACTGTGGTATATCTAATTCTGTCACCGGGTATCTGGGAGACCCCATCTCTTCATTGCCAATGGCTTGGCATGTCAAGGCCTTGCTTACCTCCAGTGCCTCCACTTCAGCAGTAGGCAAGGTGGCTGTGACTGAAGGGCTATCCAGCATTTCCTGCCTCTCTCTGGAGCTTTGAAAGAGAGGAATGTGTGGAGCAATAAGTCGAGTTCATCAGAAGAGTGCTGTGCCAGAGAAGTCTGGCAAAGTCAGAGTGAAGGGGTTTACACTTGAATGTGGCATGCCACTCACCTTCCCAGCCCGATATGATCATTGAACCTCTTGCAACTCTATCCAGGCGTGAGGGATCACACCCCTGCTGCTGACCTCCTCTGTCACACTTCTTTAGTATCTAAGGAAGGCTTCCTCCTTCCATTGGGGGTGGTGGGAATGGTTTGGGGATAACAGAATCTCTCTGTGGGTCCTTACAGCTCACTGTATGATATCAAGGGATGCATCAGGAAACTGTTGTGCCATCTTCCCAGGTTTACACCCCATCTATCACATTGCAGGCTCTAATTTGATACTCCTGGAATGCTTCCATTCTGCCCCCACGTTAAATAATGGAGCTGAAACAGACTGATGAGGATCGTCATCATGACCTTTTGCTCTAACTGATCCAGAAACCCATAAGTCAGATCCAAATAGCAGCGCTGTGTTAAAAGAAAACACGGATAAGTGCATTGCTGACCTCTTACACTGTGAATGGATCTGACAGTTAACATTAATCCCAATGGCTCTAATAAATTTGGACTGTAAGAGAACTCACGGTAAGATTTTGATAATTCTACTTATTTTTAGGGTCTGTCATATGGATTTTATACTGGAACCACTTTTTAACAGGGTCAGTTTGACTTTCTGCTAGTTGGAAATCTTTACAGGAAAGCAATCGTTTGTGAGAAAACAATTGTTTTATTGTCTTATGATTGAGTTCCTTTGAGTCTGGAGCTGTAGCACCTCTACGCTGCCTTAATGGCCCACAATACAATTAGGTGTTTTTAAAAAAAAACGTTTTGTAGGAATAGTTCTGAAGTTAGGATGACACTGCTTAAACAAACCATGTATGTTTTAATTGATCTGTACTAGAGGGAAACCTTTCTTTTCCGATACCTATGGGACTTGGGTTAAAAAGTGTTGACAAGAGAATGGGACATTATTTATGGCTTCTCTGTATCTGGAAGAAATGTGTTATTTGTTTCTGATGGCATTTAAACTCTGGGAGGCCAAGGGAAAAGGGGTGAATACATGTCATTAGTGTATATGGCTGTAGAGACGAGGTGGGGTGACACAAGATGATTTGCACCTTATAGCCAAGAGAATATGTGATTTGGACCATTTCCAAAAGAGGAAAGAGGAATGTGAGACTGAGGAGTAAAAGTGGAGGAATTGATTGATTGATTTTGTTTATTGTCACACGTATCGAGGTACAGTGAAAAGTATTTTTCTGCGAGCAGCTCAACAGATCATTAAGTACATGAAAATAAAATGAAGAAGAAAATACATATTCGGGCAATACAAGGTACACAATGTAAGTGCAGAAACACCGGCATCGGGTGAAGCATACAGGGGTGTAATGTTAATGAGGTCAGTCCATAAGAGGGTTGTTTAGGAGTCTGGTAACAGCGGGGAAGAAGCTGTTTTTGTGTCTGTTCGTGTGTGTTCTCAGACTTTTGTATCTCCTGCCCAATGGAAGAAGTTGGAAGAGTAAGTAAGCCAGGTGGGAGGGGTCTTTGATTATGCTGCCCACTTTCCCCAGGCATCGGGAGGTGAAGACAGAGTCAATGGATGGGAGGTAGGTTTGTGAGATGGACTGGGCTGTGTTCACGACTCTCCGAAGTTTCTTGCGGTCTTGGACCGAGCAGTTGCCATATCTGGCTGTGATGCAGCCAGATAGGATGCTTTCTATGGTAGTTCCTATTGTAGTCCCTGTTGGCAGTGATACATGGCCCCTGGGCTATGACTCTTCCGCACACAGTTCAACATCACTTCAAAGACAAATGCAAGAGATATTGGCTGTGCTGGCAACACCAAAAACTCCTCGGATCTTAAAAGATGAGAAACCCCTATATTGTCTTCACTGCTTCTTGTTAAGTATATGTAAAATCTTGCTTCAAAATTCTTCTTGATTCATAAATACTAGGTTGTATACCTTGTAGCTGAAGCGCAACTGAGTTAGAAATTAAGAATCTGAGAGCTTTTTTTCAATTAGAAGGATTTTACAACTCAAAACCCTATACTTTACATCACTGAGATTATAATAAATCCACGGAGGCAAAAGTCCCTTCACCAGAATCCCATTTATTCACAAAACCAACAGCAGTACAACCATGTGCACTCAGCTTGCTATCTACACTGGATCTGCCACTCCCTGTTATATACAAAGAGGTTCCCTGATAGGCCCACTAATTAGGGAACTCTTGTTCCAATTGACCAATCTCAAAGGCCTGGTCTAAGTCATTACACCCCCCACCCCAAAGTCCGAGTCTCGGTCATTAGAGACTATGGTAGCAATATTGTGACCTTTTAAGTAGTTCCCTGTTACTTTCCTAAATTCCTGAAATATAGTCATTCAAAATTTTATCCAGACATGGTTAGTAACTAAGAACCTGTAGAACAGATCCATCAATCACGGCCTGATGAATATAACTGTTAAAAAAGAAAATACTTGCATTTGTAGAGCACTTTTCAAGATCATAGCACATCCTAAAACATTTAGCTGTCAATGAAGTTCGATTGAAATCCCTGTTGGAGAAAATGTGGCCGAGAGGGTAGACAGGACCTTGGTTTAATATTCCATCCAAAAGACTGACTCCAACATTATAGAACTCCCTCGTGTTGCACTGCAGTGTTACCATTGATTTTGTGCTTAACTCCCGGAGTGGGACTAAGACCCACAACCTTTTGAACCAAGGCCAAGATTGTTCTCAACTGTGCCACTATATTGTTGCAGTATATGTGTGTATTAAAAATCATGCCATTTAAAAGTTGTTACCATGATTTTATTAGTGGCTTGAAATTAATCATATATTTTCAGGTCCCTACTCCATCAATCAATCTGAATTGGCAGATTTGCCTTTATTGGAAGAAAACAAACTTATTGATTCACTGACAATTAGTGGGTACAGACTGACTGACGATTAACCAACGATCCTACATTCTTTCAGTGCCTATTTTATCAATTTAACTGTGTCTGCACACCATGCCATAAAGACATAAGAAAGTAACAGATATACCGTCTGATCTACATTTCTTATACTTATTGAAGGCCATAACAATCTACTTTTGAACTCTCAAAAATCTAGGGCTGGATTCTCCATTTCAGGGCCTATATCCCCACGCAGTCGTGAAAACTGTGATCTTTTACACCAGGAAAACTGGTGTCAAAAAGCCACAGATTCACCGTCTTGCAGGGGGCTAGCAGGCAGCTGTCGTGGAGCTCGCAGCTCCAGCTGGCGATCCGGACCCAGCACTTCCAGGTCAGAGGCCGTGCACGCAGACGATGGCGGCCTCCAGTGGCCGCGCCGTGCTTCCTGGCGGACTCAGACTGCGGATTTGGACCGCGGAAATAGTGCCCCAATCGGCCGCGCGCCCGACCCGGATCGTCCGCACGAAAAAGCCCCAGTACTGAATGAAGCCCTGCCTGGCCTCCGATCGGCCCTCCCCCAATTGTTGCGGCCCCAGCCTGAGTCCGCAGCCGCCTTGCGAGTATCCCGAACGGCAGAACCGCGAGTGGTCCACGCCGTCGGGAATTTGGCCGGTCAGGGGCGGAGAATAGAGTGGTGGACTTCAGGGGCAGGAGGGGGGAGATCCTTTGCCCGCTTTGCTCAGGGCTGTTTCTCGAACTCCCGCTGTTCTGGGTCTGGTGGGGGTGTAACGAACTTGGGAGCACAGCAGGACATGTGCCACTGGCAAGCGGATCGGGGGCCCCCAGAGGCACCTGCAGTGGCATCGAAGGCCATGAGATGTGATAGGCAGCAGGCTGCCTCCACCTCCAGGGGACACACCTAGATGTAGCAGTAGGACATGGAAAGCTAAGCAGATCGAGGATCACTAAGCGGGCACTGCAGGGGGGAGGGGGGGGGGACGGTGTCATGGGGGTGTCAGGGGACAGTGGTGTGAGGTGGGAGAAGGGGTGGTGGGAGGGGCGGGGAAGATTGGGTGGCACCATTGGGGGCTGGGAGAAGTTGGGGGCACATATGCACAGCATTAAAAAACATTGCACCCGAGAAATATGACACCTCTGGCACTATCTTCTGCAATGCAGGCGACCACTAATCCCCTGCCCCGGCCATGGTGGTCCTGGATTTTCCACCCCCACCTCCGACACACAACGTGCAGGTGATGGGTGTGAGCAAACACTCAGCAGACAGGCAGGAGTTAGACTATTGAGGAGCACCAGCGCTCAGCTCTCAGCAGGTTACCATCACCACCCTGCCTTCGACAGTGACCCGCTGACATGCCAACACAGTCCCATTGCCCTGGAGTGTTGTTACACTAACCCTGGGAGGGTGATCGGGGGGGGAGTGGGGGGGGGGCAAGTGGGGGGATGGGAGAATAGGGAAAATGGAGAGGACGGGGAGGAGAGTGAGGGGTACGGGTTAGATGAAGGATGAAGCCAACTCCTATGTGAGGTGGGTGTGTCTGAGGGCCTCCCTGGCCATCTGGACTTGCCGGACCCTCACCGCTGCGCCTGTCCTCCATCCTCTGGCTGATCCTGTGGGTCCTCTCCGAGCTCCTCTCCTCCAGCCCCTCCTGATCCGGCACCTCCTCATCCTCCTCCTCTGAGATGGCCGCATGTTCCTCTCCCTCCACATCCAGTACGTCGCCCCAGTGTTGTGCCAGCTTGTGGAGGGCACAGCTGAACACCACAAAGCTGGCGACCCTTTGGGGGGTGTACTGCAGTGCACCACCAGAGCAGTCAAAGCATCAGAACCAGGGGCGTCATTCTCCGCCGGCGGGAGTCTCCGTTTTGCCGGCGCCCGGGGGTTTCCCGACGGCGTGGGGCTGCCCCACAATGGGAAACCCCATTGACCGGCCGGTGTTACGGAGACTCCCGCCGGCCGGTCGGCGCAGAAATGTGGCGGGGCGGGTAGGAGAATTTTGCCCCAGATTTTGTGCAACCTGATGCATCATTCAGAGACAGCCTGGGTGGTCACATGGCCCTCCTTGTATTGGATCACCGGCCTCCGACTAGCATCATTATCCAGGTCCTAAGTGGATACATAGAAACATAGAAAATAGAAGCAAGGGGAAGCCAATTGGCCCTTCGAGCCGGCACCGCCGTTCATTATGATCATGGCTGATCAAGTTCAATACCCTGATCCTGCCTTCCCCACATATCTCTTGATCCCTTTAGCCCCAAGAGCTATATCTAAATCCTTCTTGAAATTGCAAAATGTTTTGGCCTCAACGACTTTCTGTGGTAGTGAATTAGGGCAGCACAGTAGCATAGTGGATAGCACAGTTGCTTCACAGCTCCAGGGTCCCAGATTCGATTCCCGGCTTGGGTCACTGTCTGTGTGGAGTCTGCACGTTCACCCCGTGTGTGCGTGGGTTTCCTCCCACAGTCCAAAGATGTGCGGGTTAGGTGGATAGGGCAATTTAGTATGGCCAAAGTGTCCAAAAAGGTTAATTGGGGTTAAGGGGATGGGGCGGAGGAGGAGTGGGCTTGAGTGGGGTGCTCTTTCCAAGGGCTGGTGCAGACTCGATGGGCCGAATGGCCTCCTTCTGCATTGTAAATTCTATAATTCTATGAATTCCACAGGTTCACCATTCTCGGGGTGAAGAAATTTCTCTTCACCTCAGTCCTAAAAGGTTTATCCTGATGGTCATCTGGGACTTTACTTGTAATGGGCCCTGCGGTCTTTGGAAATGCAGTTTGTGATTGGGAAACATGGGCACGAAACCAGGGGCGTCATTCTCCGACCCCCCGCCGGGTCGGAGAATGGCCGTTGGCTGCCGTGAATCCCGCCCCCGCCCCCGCCGAAGTCTCCGCTCCCGGAGATTGGGCGGGGGCGGGAATCCGGCCGCGCCGGTTGGCGGGATCCCCCGCTGGATTCTCCGGCCCGGATGGGCCGAAGTCCCGCCCAGAAATTGCCTGTCCCGCCGGCGTAAATCAAACCTGGTATTTACCGGCGGGACCAGGTGGCGTGGGCGGGCTCCGGGGTCCTGGGGGGGGGGGGCGCGGGGCGATCTGACCCCGGGGGGTGCCCCCATGGTGGCCTGGCCCGCGATCGGGGCCCACCGATCCGCGGGCGGGCCTGTGCCGTGGGGGCACTCTTTCCCTTCCGCCTCCGCTACGGCCTCCACCATGGCGGAGGCGGAAGAGACTCTCCCCATTGCGCATGCGCGGGAAACTGACAGCGGCCGCTGACGCTCCCGCGCATGCGCCGGGAAACTGACAGCGGCCGCTGACGCTCCCGCGCATGCGCCGCATTTCCGCGCCAACTGGCGGGGAAACAAACGCCATTTCCGCCAGCTGGCGGGGCGGAAATCCCTCCAGCGTCGGCCTAGCCCCTCAATGTTGGGGCTAGGCCGCCAAAGATGCGGAGCATTCCGCACCTTTGGGCCGGCGCGATGCCCGTCTGATTGGCGCCGGCTTTGGCGCCAGTCGGCGGACATCCCGCCGTTGGGGGAGAATTTCGCCCAAGGTGTGAGCTTTTCATTTTAGAGTTCCATTGTTTAAAGTCATGTTGCATTTTTCTTGCTGCTTTTTACGCGCTGAAACTAAACTGCGTATAATGTAACGAGTGCTGTTTCTCCTTGCTGCCTGCTGCTGTTTATCTGCAGTTCAATCCTCCTTTGATAAAAACTATTTCAACGTTATTGCTGAGCTTTAGTGAAGTTCTACCATGTTATCTTGGCTCAATGTGCCTGAATGAGACTTTCTTTCTCCTGTGACAGACTTGAGATAGTCGGTATGGTTCAACTTCAAACAATTTATTAAGCATTATCTAAAAAGACATCAGGGCAAGGACCTGGTATTCAAGACACAGACTTAACTTCACCCAGTTGTCTTGGAGCTTCCTGGTCATCTGACTACTGATATCACTCTTACATACTGAATATCTTCATGATTTCATCAACATATCCATTCTGCAGCCCCCTCCCCCCAAAGTATAATCTCAAATTGTTACATTCCTTTGTTAAATATTTAATTAAATTACATTTTCCAGTGGCACGGTGGTACAGTGGTTAGCACGGCTGTCTCACAGCACCAGGGACCTGGGTTCGATGCCAGCTTTGGGTGACTGTGTGGAGTTTGCATGTTCCCCCCACATCTGCGGGGGTTTCCTCCGCATGGACCTAGATAGGGTGCTCTTTCAGAGGGTTGGTGCAGACCCGATGGACCGAATGGCCCCCTCTTACACCGTCGGGATTCTATGGAACGTCTGTAAACCTCCAGCATAAGACCATAAGACCATAAGACATAGGAGCAGAATTAGGCCACTCGGCCCATCGAGTCTGCTCCGCTATTCAATCATGGCTGATATTTTTCTCATCCCCATTCTCCTGCCTTCTCCCCATAACCCCTGATCCCCTTATTAATCAAGAAGCGATCTATCGCTGTCTTAATGACACTCAGTGATTTGGCCCCCACAGCCTTCTGCGGCAATGAGTTCCACAGATTCACCATCCTCTGGTTGAAGAAATTCCTCATCATCTCTGTTTTGAAGGATTGTCCCGTTAGTCTGAGATGGTATCCTCTGGTTCTAGCATGGTTTATAGTTTTCAGCCAACTTTTACCCTCCTATCATAATGAATGATGGAGCAGGTTCGAAGGGCCGAATGACCTCCTCCTGCTTCAATATTCTCTGTGTGTTTCTATGTATTAATGCATTGCACATTCCAATTGATTTTCCACATTCCCAGTCCAGAAACATAATGGAAAATATTAGCATACTAATTAATGCAGTATCGCCTATCAATCTACTTTGGGACAATTCAGGGATCAGAAAGCTCAGTACTACAACAAATGTTGCAGGCTTTCACTAAGACAATGAGGGAGGTCACACTTTCTTAATATAAAAGGACAAAAAATTTAAAGGTAATGGCAAATAATAAAGAGGAACTTTCCATGTTACCAGCCTCACTTTGCATTTGATCGGAGAGCCACACCTGGTATTCAGCAAGGACGTGGCTTCTGAAGGTGGGTGATATTCCAAGCAATGACCTGCACACAAGTACTGATTTCCCAATGATAGTAGTTTTGGAGAATGAACTTGTGGCTTTTCTGATCCACACTATTCTGAATCGCACAACAGATAATAATTAATTTCAGCATTCTATCATTCAAGCCACTGCACTTTACAGGTAGATAGTTAGATTTTTTTGTGATAAATATAAATCTAATTAAATCTGATGCAAGAATTTGTGATTGCAATTATTTACTGATCATTTAATTTCTTAACTTTCTGACAATTAAGCATTTCTAGACATTTTAGTGTGGACAATCTGAGCAGCTCAATATATCAATGTACATCTTTAATTCATCGATACTGCATTCAATTATTCCAAAAGATTAACTGATCTTTCAAACTTGTAAGGTGATTGGTTGATTGATGACATAGGTGTGGGGCATATTCTTTCATGTCCCTTGACTTTCAAAAACAATTTTCACGGGATGTGGGCATTGCTACCTGGGCCAACATTTATTGCCCACATTACAATGGATCTGGAATCATGGGCGGGATTCTCCGACCCCCCGCCGGGTCGGAGAATCACCAGGGGGCGGTGTGAATCCCGCCCCCGCCGGCTGCCGAATTCTCCGGTGCCGGGGTTTTGGCGGGGGCGGGAATCACGGCGCACCGGTCGGCGGCTGCTGGCAGCGGGTGCTCCGGCGAATATCCGGCCTGCAATGGGCCGCCCCTTTTCGGTGGGTGCCGCCGGCGTAAATCACAACAGGTCCTTACCAGTGGGACCTGACCCCACGAGTGGCCTGCAGAGTCCTCGGGAGGGCGCGGGGGGATCTGGCCCCTGGGGGTGCCCCCACGGTGGCCTGGACCGCGATCGGGGCCCACCAATCCGCAGGCGGGCCTGTGGCGTGGGGGCACTCTTTTCCTCCGCACCGGCCGCTGTCAAACTCCGCCATGTCCGGTGCAGAGAAGAACCCCCCTGCGCATGCACTGTGATGACGCCAACACACGCTGGCGCTCCTGCGCATGCGCAAACTCGCGCCGGCCGTGGAGGCCCTTCCACGCCGGCTGGCGCGGTGCCAAATACTCTGGCGCCGGCCTAGCCCCTGAAGGTGCGGAGGATTCTGCACCTTCAGGGTGGCCCGATGCCGGAGTGGTTCATGCCACTCCTCGGCGCCGGAGTGGCCCGCCCTGCCGGTTTGCGGAGAATCCCGCCCCACATATAGACCAGACTAGGTAAGGACGGCAGATTTCTTTCTCGAAAGAACATTAGGAGGGTTTTTACGACAACCAACTATGATTCCATGGTCATCATTAGACTTTTAACTTCAGATCTACCATGGTACGATTCAATATCCCCCCCCCCCCCCCGCCCCACCCCCACTCCTCCTCCAAATGTTTTGTATATGATATTTGTTTGGAGAGCATTTGTGTAACTATTAAAACCTCACATTTACTTATTTTTTGCTTATATCTGATGGTTTTTCCTACCCAGTTGCACCTTGTGGATATAACATTGGGCCGAGTTTTTCAAATGGGCCAGCGTTCTTGCCCGGCCAGTGAAAAAGTGCGGAACACGTGGTCACTGATGTCAGAAGCCTCACCTTCGATGAGTGTAAATTGGTTGGAGAACATTCACTCTGGAGGAAGCCCTGCCTCAGAGAGTTACCAGCCAATCTGAATGGCCGGCAGCTTTGCAGGGCCAGCAGAACCAACGGGTGCACTGAGCATTGCTGGGATTACAGGTAGTTTCCAGATGGAGCTCAGGATAAAAGTGGGTGCAGCGGCCTCATGGTGTGGCAGGAGGGGAGGCCTGAAAGTGTGGGAGTGCAGGGGGCTGGGGCGGAGGGCAGTGAATGTCATGTTTGAAAGACTGGGTGGGATGATCATACATGGAGGCAGGGGGAAGGGCGCAGACATAGGTAGGAGGGCCCGAACAGGAAAGGGGGCTCGTGATGTAAATGCTTCCACACATGCTTCTGAGGCCCAAACAACCTAATCTGCCGGGCTTGCGTCCAACATCCCTAACCTCCTCTCCCCAACCTCAAAATTGTGTCCAGGTGGGAAGCAGCCTTCAGGTAGACAAAGGGCCTCAATTGGAGCAAAGGTGGATAACCTCGGCCCCCACCTCCACCCACTCCCAGCAAAACAGGTCGGGGGCAGATGGGCAAAATTGTACGGGCACCCCTGCCTGCAAAGCCACCAGTGGGGCACATAACATTCGGTGCAATATTCTAATCTTAAATTTCATAACAACTTGAATTCATATAGCAACTATGACATGGAAAAACATTTTGCCTCAAAGCAAATCATGGAAAACAAATGGCAAGCAAAAATAGGAGATATTTTTGCCATTTGCACTGACCAGTAACTGGTAGCTGTACTGATAAATCTCATGATGCTTCACCAATTGTTTACTCAGCAGAAACATTTTTCACACTTCCTTTGTATGTCACTATCAGTTATGAATCAACTGATTTACTTCATAAAAACAGAAAATGCTCGAAATAGTCAACTGGCCAGACAATATCTGTGAAAGGAAATATTGAAGATTCTGATGGAAAGTCATCTCTTCATAGACATTGTTTGATCTGATGTGTTCTCCCACAATTTTCTGTTTTAATTTCAGATTGCCAATATTTGCACTATTTTGCTTTTTCACCATAGTAACTGGTGGAATATAAATTCAATTCTAAATCTGGAACTGAAAGCTAGTCTCAGTAGTGGTGACATTTAAACATCATCAATTGTCGGAAAAACACATCTAGTTCACTAAGGTATTTTAGGGCAGGAAATCTGCCATCCTTACCTGGTCTGGCCTACATGTGACTCCAGATCCACAATAGTGTAGTTGACTCTAAACTGTCCTCTAAAATGGCATAGCAAACCACGCCTTTCTAGAGCAATTAAGGATGCATCACGAATGTTGGTATTGCCAGTGACACCCACATCCTATGAAAGAATAAAGAAGTAAAGCAAAAAATATTTGCATAACCTCTGGAGAAGTGACTTAAATAGCTAAAAGTAGCTGTTTCTAGGGGGTCGATAAGCGCAATTGGCTGGTGGACTGGTTCGTGATGTGGAGCAACGTCAGCAGTGCGGGTTAACTTCCCGTACCTGCTGAGGTTATTCATGAAGGCCCCGCCTTCTCAACCTTACCTCTCACTACCAGTCAGCTCTCAAAGGGAACAGTAGCCTATGGTCCTTGGGGACTATGGTGACTTTCACTTTCATGACGTTTCTCTGAGCATTCAGTTAATCACCCGCTGAAGGAAGTCTAGGGCAGCGTTTTTCAAAGTGCGGGTTGCGACCCACAGGTGGGTCGTGGGCAGATGTCAAGAGGGTCGCAGGGCGATCTGTTGTGCCTTTCCCGCGTTGGTCCAAATCCCAGAAGAAGCATCCAACTGCTGATACCGGCTTTTACATGAGAATGGTGGCAGCTGTCAACCTTTTAAATAGAAAAAAATTAGGCTCTGTGCAGTCTTCCAGCCATAAGTGGCAGCAGAGAGCAGGTCACTTGCCCTACACGTACATTTGACGTCAAGCACCCTCCATGCAGGTGCTTTTGATGTCAAATAACGGAGCAGAGCTGATTTCAATTTCCAGCTGCTGGCAAGAGTACTGTGAAGATGGATTGTTTTCTCAAATGTAAGAGACGGCCAGAGACTCAGATAGGCAGTGTACTTACTGGACAGGATCTCATAACAGATTCAACTGGAGAGAGTTTCCCAGGAGACTCCAGGACAGGACAGAGTAGTGCTAGTGTCCGCACTGTACAGAGCTCCAGGACCTCTAGTTAGCAGCCTACAAAATAGAAATTTAACTTGGGAACAAAGCAGTATAAAGATGATTTCTTGAGGTATGGTTTTGTCAATTGTGCCAATGCAAATAAGGAAGCAAAGCCCATATGTGTTATATACTGGCAAATAAGAAAAGTTTCAGATTTTGAAGGAGAAATGGTGGGTGAAAAATCCCTTTTTGTGGTTGAGATCACAGAGTCAGTTATTAACTTGCAGCTGACTCCAAATTAAAAGACTATGCTGCTGTAGCTGATCTGTGTTACCACATTAAAATCATGTCGAAAGCCTATGAGGTTATCAGCATTCTGGAGTAGTATCTCTCAGGAGTATCCAGTGCTGAATAAAACCAGCATTTTTTTGCTATTGTCCTTCATGATGACCATGTGCGAGGTTGGATTTTCCAGTTTCATAAAGATGAAGATGGTACAAAGGGACTGGCTGAAGTGTGCACCTGATATGTGCATCCCCCTCTCCTCCTGTGAAACTGGTTGGAGTGAGATTATGAGGACCAAACTGGCTCACCTTTCGCATTAAAAATAAGCAAACATGGCGTGGATCATGAAGGTTGGCCGGTATGGGTCCCGAAGGTCCCAAAGGTCTCGGGAAAATGTTTTAAAAACACCTGTCTAGAGAACCTGTCTAAATTATGCCCCTATCGATCCTGGTTCATATTTCTATGGACTTCATTGAACGAGTGTTCCAGTATTCCAGTGATCCAGTATTAGGAACCCATTGATTGAGAAACATGTCCATGAATGACCATTTCTGGACTGTGGTGGATACTTGGGAAAAGCCTGGGATCAGCATTATTATTATTATTACTACCATTCATTACTTAGCAGTGCAGCATAACCAATCGTGCGACCAGTTCACTCGTTAGAGTGATCAGTCACTCAACTGTAACTCTGCTATTCATGAAAGGAGACAAGAGAAAAAACTGGAACTCCAAATAAATTAGCCTGACATAAACAATTGCGACAATTTTGGAAACTTTTGTTCAGGAAGTCTTAATATTACACTTAGAAGGTCTTAATATGATCAAAGCCAACATGGCTTTTGTGGTGATATGCATCACTGTAAATACACAAGATGTTAATGTAAATACACTATGACTAAGTACACACTAGAGGGAGCACCAGAGACGTCATGACATGCAGACATACAGCTAATGAACACATAGAATAGGACACGACCAATGGGCAGTCAGGACACCCGGAGGTGACACTACCACAAGGGGGCATTACACAACCCATATATAAGGACAGGGCACACATGCTCTGTCTCTTTCCACAGGTGACACTTAGAGAGTAGGACAGGGGCAGATCAGAAGCATCACACCCACCACGTGGCTTAGAGCAGACTGGTTAGTTAGACTGAGTTACTATAGCAAGATTAGCAGGCGAGTCGAACTCCTAGAGAACTGTGCTAATGGTTCAATAAATCACATTGAACTTACTTCAAAGTCTGGAGTATCTTTTGGTCCAAGCTGCATCCTGTGTTATCCCAGAGTACATAACACAACATGGTACCAGTAGAGCCTGTTGAATCTATATAGTTCAACTCAGCAAGATCCGTGACTACCAGCAACAGCACCCAGGCAAGATGATGGAGATTCTGGTTCCGGTAGCCAGGGAAAGGGTTGGCCCACTGAAGGATAGGCAAGGGAATCTATGTGTGGAGCCAGAGGAAATGGGTGAGGTACTAAATGAATACTTTGCATCAGTATTCACCAAAGAGAAGGAATTGGTAGATGTTGAGTCTGGAGATAGATAGCCTGGGTCACATTGTGATCCAAAAAGACGAGGTGTTGGGTGTCTTAAAATATATTAAGGTAGATAAGTCCCCAGGGCCTGATGGGATCTACCCCAGAATACTGAAGGAGGCTGGAGAGGAAATTGCTGAGGCCTTGACAGAAATCTTTGGATCCTCGCTGTCTTCAGGGGATGTCCCGGAGGACTGGAGAATAGCCAATGTTGTTCCTCTGTTTAAGAAGGGTAGCAAGGATAATCCCGGGAACTACAGGCCGGTGAGCCTTACTTCAGTGGTAGGGAAATTACTGGAGAGAATTCTTAGAGACAGGATCTACTCCCATTTGGAAGCAAATGGACGTATTAGTGAGAGGCAGCACGGTTTTGTGAAGGGGAGGTCGTGTCTCACTAACTTGATAGAGGTCACTAAGATGATTGATGCAGGTAGGGCAGTAGATGTTGTCTATATGGAATTCAGTAAGGCCTTTGACAAGGTCCCTCATGGTAGACTAGTACAAAAGGTGAAGTCACACGGGATCAGGGGTGAACTGGCAAGGTGGATACAGAACTGGCTAGGCCATAGAAGGCAGAGGGTAGCAATGGAGGGATGCTTTTCTAATTGGAGGGCTGTGACCAGTGGTGTTCCACAGGGATCAGTGCTGGGACCTTTGCTCTTTGTAGTATATATAAATGATTTGGAGGAAAACGTAACTGGTCTGATTAGTAAGTTTGCAGACGACACAAAGGTTGGTGGAATTGCGGATAGCGATGAGGACTGTCTGAGGATACAGCAGGATTTAGATTGTCTGGAGACTTGGGCGGAGAGATGGCAGATGGACTTTAATCCGGACAAATGTGAGGTAATGCATTTTGGAAGGTCTAATGCAGGTAGGGAATATACAGTGAATGGTAGAACCCTCAAGAGTATTGAAAGTCAAAGAGATCTAGGAGTACAGGTCCACAGGTCATTGAAAGGGGCAACACAGGTGGAGAAGGTAGTCAAGAAGGCATACGGCATGCTTGCCTTCATTGGCCGGGGCATTGAGTATAAGAATTGGCAAGTCATGTTGCAGCTGTATAGAACCTTAGTTAGGCCACACTTGGAGTATAGTGTTCAATTCTGGTCGCCACACTACCAGAAGGATGTGGAGGCTTTAGAGAGGGTGCAGAAGAGATTTACCAGAATGTTGCCTGGTATGGAGGGCATAAGCTATGAGGAGCGATTGAATAAACTCGGTTTGTTCTCACTGGAACGAAGGAGGTTGAGGGGCGACCTGATAGAGGTATACAAAATTATGAGGGGCATAGACAGAGTGGATAGTCAGAGGCTTTTCCCCAGGGTAGAGGGGTCAATTACTAGGGGGCATAGGTTTAAGGTGAGAGGGGCAAGGTTTAGAGTAGATGTACGAGGCAAGTTTTTTACGCAGAGGGTAGTGGGTACCTGGAACTCGCTACCGGAGGAGGTCGTGGAAGCAGGGACGATAGGGACATTTAAGGGGTATCTTGACAAATATATGAATAGGATGGGAATAGAAGGATACGGACCCAGGAAGTGTAGAAGATTGTAGTTTAGTCGGGCAGTATGGTCGGCACGGGCTTGGAGGGCCGAAGGGCCTGTTCCTGTGCTGTACATTTCTTTGTTCTTTGTTCCAGACAGTCCTGGACAAGTTTTAAAACTACTGCGAGGTGAACACAACAAAAATTGGTAAAACTGGCGCCTATACTCACCACGAGGCAAAGGAAGGCTTGCAAAGACGCAAACGGCAATTTTGATTGTCAGCCATCTTGCGCAAGGAGCCGCACATGCGCAGTTCCCGAGAAGACGCGATCTGGCAAACCAGTGTTTTGCGCATGCGCGAGAAGCAGTTCCGAAAAACGCGCACACGAAAGGAAAGTCCATTTGCGCATGCGCGATGCACTCTACGTCACAAGCGTCATGACATCAGACACCCCGGACCACGCCCACTTAAAGGGGAAATGTCTGAAAATAGTGAAAAAACATTTTAAAGCCAGAAAACACAATTCTTTCACCTGGAACGACAGCACAATGCCTGAACTTCGACTAGTAGCTGAAAATAACCTCTGCAGAACCCTGCAACAAGCAGTTAGCACCGCCCTAAGAGATGATTTAGTCCTTGAAGACTACAGACTCAGACGATGATTTCATCATTGGACGTGGCGACCTCAGTACCAAATCCGAACCGCAACTCCAAACCGCAACAAGATGTGTTGTACATTAAAGAATCCGACACAGTCATGGACGAGTTCTTCGGATTTGAGGATCCTCAGCCCAGCATAGACGACATCCAGACCCATGAGTACAGGATTCTGCTGCGGCCTGATGCCAAGAGACAGAGAGCGGTACAAGCCCACAGAGAGCGGCCTGACCCCAAGAGAGTGGTCGCCAAGAGAGTGGTCCACGCACCACAAAGAGTCCCCGACTCCACACAGAGAGTGGTCCACGCATCACGAAGAGTCCTCGACTCCACACAGAAAGCGATGACAGACTCCACAGCGAGACCACTGTATGTCTCCACACAGAGAACACAGAAAGACTCCACAGCGAGACCACTGCACGACTCCACACAGAGAACGATGCCAGACTCCACAGAGAGAGCGATACAAGCCTCCACAGCGAGCTCATTGACAGACTCCACGATGGAAGCAACGCAAGACTCCAGAGCGCCGTCCTTGCATGAACAAGACCATGAAGGTCTAGCAACCTTATCTGAGCAACTAGCAGCAGACGATGCAAGTCTGCCACGCTCAAGTGCACAGCAAGACGACTATGACAGTCTACAACATCATACGTGAACAACAAAAAGACTATGACAGTCTAACCAGATTATTTGAGCCACCAGAAGAAGACTCCGACAGTCTACCCAGCTCATCTAACCGACAAGAAGACACTGAAGGCCTACCCACTGTATGTGCGACAAGTGACAAAGTCACAATTCCAATACAAGATGGCAACATCTCAGCGAGACTGACAGATCTCAGCTAGTATGTACAGATGCACTCGAGAATCAAAGTGAGGCTACTAGTGATTCCAGTGACACCACGTTAATTCAAATCTCATCTACTCGAGCCTCTCCACAAGAACCTGAAATGACTCCAGACGTGGAGCATCAAGAAACCAAAGTTGATTCAGGTGAACCAGAAAGGGCTCCAGTCGGGGAGCATCGACAAGCCAAAGATGATTCAAGTGAACCGGACATGACTCCAGACGGGGAGCGCTGAGGAATCAGAGACGGCACGCTCAATGAAACAGCAGATGCCACAAAGGACACTGACACAAGTAACTTTGTGAAGGACTCAAATTCTCCACTCGGTGTGGTCATTGAGAGGCAACAAACACAACAACAAGCATGTCAATAACAAAGTGACAACAACAATAGAACAATAACTGGTACGACATGGTACAACTTTGCCCATGAAGGACAATTTTACTGCTCAGCTCAGAAAAATGGCGAGAGTGCAAACATACCATGGCATGTCAACGCACCTTACCAATTCACGTTTGCTACACTATGGACAAGCAAACCAGCTTTCAGGAAAGATGTCATAAAGAATTGCTACCACAAGCATTTAAAAAAAAGAGTCCACCTCAGACAATGAAGTGATTTGACCATTTGAACACCTCCTGATGACTTCTTGGTTTCGTAAACACCAGGACACTGATGGTGTTCACGAAGGAATGCCAGCATCAACATCGACACTTCCATAACAGCACAAGAAAGCCACTTGACCATGTAAATTCATGAACTTTGGACTCATAACTATTACTTGGTATTGTATAATCCTCAACGTCTCCTCAATATCATCATAACTATTCTTTGATCTTGTATAGTCATCACAGTCATCATAACTTGTACATGTCATCACTTATTTACCTATTTTTGTTCAATTTTTCTTTAACACTGTACAGAAAATATGTAACACGAATAAAGGGGGATGTGGTGATATGCATCACTGTAAATACACAAGGGGTTAATGTAAATACACTACAACTAAGTAAACACTAGAGGGTGCACCAGAGAAGTCATGATATGCAGACATACAGCTAATGAACACATAGAATAGGACACGACCAATGGGCAGTCAGGACACCCAGAGGAGACACTACCACAAGGGGGCATTACACAACACATATATAAGGACAGGGCACACATGCTCTGTCTCTTTCCACAGGCGACAGTTAGAGAGTAGGACAGGGGCAGATCAGAAGCATCACACCCACCACGTGGCTTAGAGCAGACTGGTTAGTTAGACTGAGTTACTATAGCAAGATTAGCAGGCGAGTCGAACTCCTAGAGAACTGTGCTAATGGTTCAATAAATCACATTGAACTTACTTCAAAGTCTGGAGTATCATTTGGTCAAATGCTGCACTGAGTTGCAGTCTGTGTTATCCCAGAGTACATAACACAACAGCTTTATGAAAGGAAAGTCCATGGAAATATGACCCAAGATCGATAGGGGCATAATTTAGACAGATTCTCGAGACAGGTGTTTTTCAATCATTTTTCCCGAGACCTTTGGGACCTTCGGGACCCATACCGGCCAACCTTCATGATCCACGCCATGTTTGCTTACCTTTAATGCGAAAAAGGCAAATTTATTAGCCTTTTTTTGAGGTTGTAACTAATCGGGTAGATACAGGAGAACCTGTAGGTGTAGCATGTTTGGATTTCCAAAAGACATTTGGTGCCACATAAAAAGTTAATATACAAGATAAGGTCTCATGGAGATGGGGGCAATGCATTGCCATGAATAGAGGATTGGTTAATAGACAGGACGCAGTGGGTTAGGGATAAATAGGTTATTTACAAGTTGGCAGACCATAACATGAACATACAAAATAGGAGCAGAAGTAATTTGGTCCCGCAAACCTGTTCCGCCATTTAATAAGATCATGTTGACTGACACATTACCCATCTACCTCTAGTAATCTTCTATTTTCTTTCTGAACAAGAATCTATCAACATCCATCTTAAAACTATTTAGTGATCCCACTGGGCTTGAACCTGATTACGTCACCGGCGCGGCGTGAGGAAGTTCTCATTCTGAGATCTCCCACTCGCAAATCTCATTAAGGCCCTCTTGCAAAAGTTTCCAGCCATAACGGGATATGCACCTGCACAAAATCGAGGTGGAAAATCACCCACAGTATATCTATAGGCTCCGCATTAACCACAGCACATGTTACTACTTCAAAGAATACTAGTAAATTGATTAAACCTGATTTCCTTTTCATAAAACCAAGCTGACCCTTCCTCATTACCTTGAACTTGACTAAGTGCCTGGCTATAACCTCTTTAACGATTAATTCTAACACCTGTGGAATGTCACAAGGATCAGTGCTAGGATCTCAGCAATTTACAATCTATGGCCGAAATCAAACCTCTCGCGAGATTCACCCAGCACGCTACGCCTCGTGAGAGCTAACGGGATCATTGTGAGTGCTGCTGGTGCCAGGAAACACCCGGCTAAATGCGCTCAATGCGGGACTCTGTTTCATTTCTGTTAAATCGCTCCTTATATTAATGGCTTGGCTAGAGAGACTGAGAGTAAGTATCCAAGTTTGCTGATGAAACTGAGCTATATATGAACATAGGCTGTGAGGAAGACACAAGATGCAAATGGATATAGACAGGTTAAGTAAGTGGGAAGCAGGTGGCAAATGGAGTATAATACAGGGAAGTGTGAGGTTATTTACTTTGCTGGTAAAACAGAAAATGAGAATATTTATTGATAGATGTGAAGCTTGTGAATGTTTATGTTCAGTGGGGCTTTTGTACACTTTCAAAGAACACAGAACATTAATATGTAGATACAGGAAGCAATTAGGAGGGCAAATTCCACTCTGGCCTTTATTGTAAGGGAATTGGAGCACAAGGATAAGGAAATCTTATACGTATACAAGGCTTTGGTAAGGCAACACCTGGGATATTGTGTGCAGTTTTGGTCTCCATATTTAAGAAAGTACTTGCATTGGCAGTGGTGCAGCGAAGATTCACCAGCTTGGTACCTGGGAGGAAACCATCTTGTGATGAGAGGCTGAATAAATTGGGATTATTGTTACAGTTAGGAGGGGATTTTAATTTTAGCAGCCCTGATTTTTCATCTCACTATCTGTCCATTAACAGAAGGTGTGTTTGTTGATTGACTTCCCCCTTTTTTGAGCAATGACGTATTTCCCAACCCCTCCGGTTTGCTGTGATCCAGTTCTCTACCAATAACCAAGATAGTTTCAGGAAGAGAATTGGAATTGGAAACTTGAGATAGGATGAACAAAAAGGGTTAGTTTATTTTAAGTTTTTGTCCTCTCGGGGATATCAAGGGATATGGGAAGCTGGTGAGAAAGTGGATAATTAGCCACGATTGGAGCAAATGGCAAAGCAGACTCAAGGTGCTGTATGGTCATCTCCTCCTATTTCTTAAGTTCACATGGAACCCATGTCTATTAAACACAAGAACCTGCTACACACCTAAGTGAATTGTAACATTTGTGATGATATTTCAATCCATTCCTTTGGCTCAAAACTCCAGTGTCAAAGACAACCTTGAGAAGCCAATCGAATCAATTTAAAATAGTCAATTATTTTCCAATGTTTTAAACAGTTTGGGTGAGTTGATACTGCAAGTGTATTGGAAACTGATTTTCTCCCTAGGCAGTTTCTGCATGAGGGTCAGCCATGTTTGACATTATCAGTTAGTTCTGTAGCCCCTATTATAGATCACAATGTAATATCTTACTTAATTTGGTCCATTATTAATTGAACAAAGGGATAAAAATTGAGAATCACATTCGGACTGATTTGAGCTGTACATTGCAGTTAGTATAGACACTAATTGTATATTAAACCACAGTATTAGTTTGACATTGAAAGAGCATTACTGCATGTTGCTAAATTTAGCCGTATCTGATGTAACAATAATACCGTTCCCTAAAGCACATCAGTGAACCAGTTGGAATTTTACAACCAATTATTTTTGTTAGTTATTTTACACAGATGGAATCGAATTCTTGGGAGTAATTGATATGAGAGCAGCACAATTAGACAACACATTTACTGCTACCCATGCAGCCATGATTGCAAACCCAGAAACACCTGTCATAGGATGGGTTTCAAAAGGAGATGGTAATGTCATTGAACCATCTGTCGCAATCTGATGTGTCAGCACCTCCATTACAGGGACAGCAAGTGTTTTTGTGATAATAGCAGAATGAGTAGAGCATTGCGATTATTTAGTATGCCTTGATTCTGGGAGGACTATTAAGTTCTGATGATTGTCATAGAATCTACAGTGCAGAAGGAGGCCATTCAGCCCATCGAGTCTGCACCGGCTCTTAGAAGGAGCACCCTACCCAAGGTCAACACCTCCACCCTATCCCCATAACCCAGTAACCCCACCCAACACTAAGGGCAATTTTGGACACTAAGGGCAATTTATCATGGCCAATCCACCTAACCTGCACACCTTTGGACTGTGGGAGGAAACCGGAGCACCCGGAGGAAACCCACGCACACACGGGGAGGATGTGCAGACTCCGCACAGACAGTGACCCAAGCCGGAATCGACCCTGGAGCTGTAAAGCAATTGTGCTATCCACAATGCTACCGTGCTGCCCAAATAATAATCACTTATTGTCACAAGTAGGCTTCAATGAAGTTACTGTGAAAAGCCCCTAGTTGCCACATTCCGGCACCCGTTTGGGGAGGCCGGTAAGGGAATTGAACCCGCGCTGCTGGCCTTGTTCTGCATTACAAGCCAGCTGTTTAGCCCATTGTGCTAAACCAGTCTGAAACCTATGGCTTTCATTGATCGAACCCATGAAGTTGCACAAGCTTCTAGACGCATTGTGATCATGAACGATCAAGGTACTAGAACATAGAACATACAGTGCAGACGGAGTCCATTCAGCCCATCGAGTCTGCACCAACCCACTTAAGCCCTCACTTCCACCCTATCCCCGTAACTCAATAACCCCCTTAATCTTTTGGTCACTAAGGGCAATTTATCATGGCCAATCCACCTAACCTGCACATCTTTGGACTGTGGGAGGAAACTGGAGCACCTGGAGGAAACCAACGCACACACGGGGAGAACGTGCAGACTCCGCACAGACAGTGACCCAGCAGGGAATCGAACCTGGGACCCTGGCGCTGTGATTCGACAATGCTATCCACTTGTGCTACCGCGCTGCCCTTTTTTTAAAAGGAATTCATTACTACTTCATTAATTACAGGCCAACAGTGACCAGCAACAAAGGATCAGGCAGTAATCAGGATTCTCCCATTTTAAGGAATGTTCTTTTCCTTATTTTTAAGTTATTCAAAGTATTAAACACAATTGAAGGACAGCTCCGCAGAAACAAGTACCACCTACAGTCAGGTTAATGACATCCTTAAGACAACTACATATCGAAGCTGAGTGCAGACGCAAGGCTCAAATCCGGTGATCCTGAATGTAAGATACCTGCGAGGATCCCCCAGAACTTGATCCTGCCACTTAACTTGTGTCACTCGCTTTTCACACTTACCTCCTACCCAGAGCAACTGGTAGGATTTAAAGAAATGTTGGCTTTTAAAATTGTAAGCAAGTGAGAAATTAACTCACTGGCAGTTTCCCTTCTGAAACCTGCTGACAGATAGAATCCAGCCTATGTGAACATTCAAGATGAGATTGGATATATGGATGAAGGAAAAGGGATTGAAGGATTTTGAAAACAGGATGGGTAAAAGTGATTCGTCCCATTTAATCATATAGAGGGTAAATAAAAACGTGGACTGCTTGGGTCAAATAGCCTTTAACGTGTGTTTTTAAATGTTATTTCAATGCATTTTTCTAACAGCTGCAGTCTTTAACAGTTTTAGCTATATGCAATTTGCTAACTCCTGATGATAGTAAACTCCTGCTGTCAGCTTCAATCCTGGCCAGGAGCTTGCTAAGCATTTATAATGAGGATGATAATGCTATATCCAGATTGGTCAGCCTGCTGTGACTTATGCGAGAACAACACGTACGGGACCTGGTCCCACTGCTTCACAATGAACTCCATTCTGTTTTCATATATCTATATATATATATAGATATATATATCTATATATATTTAAAATTGTTTTGATCTTTGAATTTACACACACAACAGATGGAAGTGAAGAAGACGCTTGATGAATTGTACATCGCTATAAATAACAATGAAACAGAATACCTAGAGGCCTTGTTCATTGTGGCTGGGGACTTCAACCAGGCCAACCACAAGAGTGTACCCTGCCAAAATTCCACCAACACATCTCCTGTCCCACCAGGGATGCTAACATCCTTGACCACTGCTACACAAACATCAAGGGCACCTACCGATCCATCCCCCTACCACACTTCGGAAAATTGGACCATAAGACGGTGCTCCTTCCCCCGGCATACAAGTAGAAACTTAAGTGGGAGAATTCAGTTAAGAAGGTCATGCAGTGCTGGTCCGAGGCAACAGAAGAGTTCCTAAATGACTGATTGGTGTCAGTAGACTGGTCCATATTTAAGAACTCAGCGACCAACCTGACGAGTATGCCACGACCGTCACAGGCTTCGTCAGCAAATGTGTGGATGACTGCGTGCTAAAGAAGGCAGTACGTACCTTCGCCAACCGGAAACCATGGTTTAATCAGGAGGTTCACTCCCTACTGAAGGCCAGGTCTGAGGCGTTCAATTCAGTCGACCCTGTCCTATACAAGAAATCCAGGTACGACCTCCGCAATGTCATCAGGGATGCCAAGAGACAATATCAGACTAAGCTACACAGACTAAGCTACACTAAGTGTGGGGGCCCGTATACACAGACTAACGTCGTGGACTCTCATCGATTGTGGCAAGGCTTAAACAACATAACGGGCTACAAATCAAAGCCGAGTAGAATCTCTGGCAGCAGTGCACCCCTCCCCAATGAACTCAATGTATTCTATGCTAGGTTCATGCAGGAAACCATTAAACCGTTGTCAACTGCCCCAGCAGCCTCAAACTCACCCATACCATCACAGCATCCGAAATCAGAACAGCCTTCTTGAAAGTGAACCCTCGGAAGACGACAGGTTCGGACGGGGTCCCTGGTCATGCACTCAGATCTTGCGTGGACCAGCTGGCGGATGTGTTCACAGAGATCGTCAACCACCCCCTATTCCGTTCCAAGGTTCCCACCTGCTTCACGAAGACCACTATCATACCGGTGCCAAAGAAGAACCTGGCAACATGCCTCAACAACTGCTGACCGGTGGCCTTGACATCGATCATTCTGAAGTGCTTCGAGAGATTGGCCATGAGACACATCAACTCCATACTCCCAGAATACCTTGATCCACTGCAATTTGCATACCGACACAACCGGTCCACAGAAGGCGCCATCTCCCTAGCCCTACGATCATCACTGGAGCATCTCGTCAACAAGGACTCCCACATCAGACTTCTATTCATTGACTATAGCTCCGCCTTCAACACCATAATCCCAGTCACGCTCATATAAAAGCTCCAAAACCTAGGACTTGGCTCCTCCCTCTGCAACTGGAACTTCGACATCCTGACCCATAGGCCACAATCAGTAAGGATAAACAACACCTTCTCTACGATTTTCCTCAATACTGAGGTCACACAAGCTGCATACTTAGCCCCCTACATACTCCTTATACACACACGACTGCGTGGCAAAATCTGGCTCCAATTTCATCAACAAATTTGTTGATCACACGAACGTAGTGGGTCTGATCTCGAACAACGATGAGTCAGAATAGAGGAGGGAGATAGAGAACTTAGAGGTGTGGCTTAATGACAACAATCTCTCCCTCAATGTCAGTGAAACTAAAGAGCTTGTCATTGACTTCAGTATGCAAAGTATCATACATACTCCTGTCTGCATCAATGGTGCTGAGGTAGAGATGGTTGACAGCTTCAAATTCCTATGTGTGTACATCACTAGCAATCTGTCCTAGTCCACCCATGTTGACGCTGAGACCAAAAAAGACCAAATGCGCCTATACTTCCTCTGGAAACTAAGGAAATTCGGCATGTCCACATTGACTCTTGCCAATTTTTACAGATGTACCAGAGAAAGCATCCTATCTGACTGCATCACAGCCTGCTTTAGCAACTGCTCGGCCCAAGACAGTGAGAAACTACAGAGAGTCGAGAACTCTGCCCAGTCTATCACGTGAACCCACCTCCCATCCATTGGCTCTGTCTACACCTCCCCCTGCCTTGGGAAAGCGGGCAGCATAATCAAAGACCCTTCCCACTCAGATTATTCACTCTGCCAACTTATTCCATCGGTAGGGGATACAAAAGTCTGAGAACACGCACTAACAAATTCAAAAACAGCTTCTTCCCCGCTGTTACCAGACTCTTGAATGAACCTCTTATGGACCTTATCTCGCTACGCATCTTCTCTACTGAATAGTAACATTCATGTATGCTTCACCCGATGCCTGTGTCTATGTATTTACATTGTGTATTTATGTTTGCCCCATGTTTTTTTTAAATGTGTGGCATGATCTGTCTGGACTGTACGCAGAACAATACTTTTCATTGTACCTCGGTACACGTGACAGTAAAATAAAACAAACAAATTTAACAGTCCATTTTCTCCTGTTTTAGTCACATATACTCATGTCTCAATGAAAATATTATTGAAGGAAATGAGTTGAAAACCTATAATGTGGTTAATCAAAGTTCATTACAATAAAATTGCCTTTTTCGAATTTGTTCTCAACTGTTGACCATGTTGATACGAGTGTATTTCTTGCCCATTCTCAGTTCATAGATTCATAGAATCCCTACAGTGCAGAAGGAGGCTATTCAGCCCATTGAGTCTGCATTGACCCTCTAAAACGGCACCATACCTAGACCCAATCCCCTACCCTATCCTCGTAACCCCATCTAACCATTTTGGACACTAAGGGGTAATTTAGCATGGCCAATCCAACTGAGCTGCATATCTTTGGACTGTGGGAGGAAACTGGAGCACCCGGAGGAAACCCACACCGACACGGGGAGAATGTGCAAACTCCACACAATCACCTGAGGTTGGAATCAAACCCAGGTCCCTGGCTCTATAGGCAACAGTGCAAACCACTCAGTTGATCTGAGAAATTCAACCAAGGATGAGAACTAAAGGTAACTTTGCCAGTGTCACCAGCAAATAAAAATAAATATTGGTGGTAGCTAGGTTTTAAGGAATCTGTCAGATATATCTATATATCTATGTAATTACATTAATGATTGCACTGTGACGAAGGATGGACTGTCATTATCAAAGCTGGAACTCAACAATGGTCACAGTTTAGTCAAATAAATGTTGTTAGGAAATATACTTTGATACAAGTCAAAACTATAAACAATTTCATTGAGAGACATTCATAGAATCCCTACAGTGCAGACGGAGGTCATTCAGACCATCAAGTCTGCACCGACCAGCTTGAAGAGCACCCTACCTAGGCCAATACCTCTGCCCTATCCCCATAACCCCACCTAACCTTTTGGACACTAAGGGGTAATTTAGCATGGCAATCCACCTAACCTGTTCATCTTTTGGAATGTGGGAGGAAACAGGTGTACCCAGAAGAAACCCACGCAGACACAGGGAGAATGTGCAAACTCCACACAGTCACACAAGGTGGGAATTGTACCCAGGTCCCTGGCAATGTGAGGCAGCAGTGCTAACCACTGTGCCACCCTCAACCTTTGTTCCTTTGTTCTTCAATGAAAATCCATCAATCAGAATCATTGAATAGATAATTAAGAAGCAGGGGAATTGTGCTTGGATGTACGTGGGAAGTGAAATCCCTTAAAAATAATTAGGATCCCAACATCATCTTGCCCACTTCTGGATTTTACCTGGGCAGGAAACCTCTGTGCAGCTGTCAGGTGAGGCATTTAACATTCAAACAGTTCATTAAGTTGTGTTTCAACCAAGCATTCTGGCTGAGTGGGTCTATTTCCCTAGCTGTCTGAAACTGACCAAGGTAACTGAGGCAAGTGCACAATGGGCAGTGCTTCTTCAGTGAAACTGATGGGCGGGGAAGCCTTTGATAATTGAAACTGAAGAGCTGTAGCCATGGCCAGGTGAGAGACTACGGCTCACATCATTCTTTCTCAAAGAGTGTTCTCATTGCTTGAAAGGTGATTGATGATTTCATTAAAGTAACTTCACCTGTGTTGCACTTTACTCACTTTTATCTGCATGGGAGCAGTTTATTCAACTCCAGCATACCTTTAATGGAGAGCAACAACACCAACAGCATTAGGAACAACACCAGCAGCACTAGTAGCAGCTGCCTGTTTGTCCGGCAAATGCTGTTTCACAGAGCGGAGAAGATGGACACCAGCTGGAAGGAAGCAAGAAAGTGAAAGTAGGGTCTACAGAGAGAGAGTCAACTCTGTTGACATGTCTGAGATTCAGACTGTCAGGCCGGGTAATTGCTGACATCTGCAGCCTCCTGGAACAAGTCTTCTTCCCTACTGGGCAGGTGCGAACACAATGCTAGTGATTACCTAGCTACCTGCCACTGACGGCTCGCTCCAGCCTGACCTCATTCCCAGGTCTCGGCCTCTTTCAGAGGTTGTATGTTTACATCTGCAAGGAGAAAAAGGAAAGAGATGTGAGTTTTGTCATCGTTTGTGTGGAGAGGAGGGAACGACTGCATTTGTGGAGTGTGACTTTGAGGCATGGGTGTGAGAAGGAAGTAGGTTGAGAGTCAATGTGAGTTTTACTACTCAGATAAGGATGTATAGTGCCGAGAGAGAGGAATGCGTGGAACTGCAAGGTGTATTGTTCAAAGGAGTGTTGTGCACAGCAATGTTGGGAGAGTCGTTGTATGGGGCTTGGCTCCTGGAAGTTTTGTAATGCTCAAGTTTCCTGCTCTCCTGCGGCATTGGATCTTTAGTCCACTGTCTCCAGGTTGCACAGCCCATTCTTCAGCTGCTGACTTCCATGGTCACTTCCATGCACACTTGCTTGTTTAGAGAGTTAATCCTCTTCCTTCCATCCTTGGGGAAGGATCACCTCAGTGCCATCCTTTCGATTCCACAACATGACCTACTGGTAAGAGTGGGAGACCTGGAGGGGAGCTTTCCCATACGTATCTCCTCTCCATTCCTGTATTTGCTGCAACCTCAAAACACCCATGTGAAGGTAGCCTATTGTAACTCATTCCAGTGTCCCTTTAATTTAAGGGATTTGGATCCTGGGAACATTGGGACTGGTTCTGGGCAGGTTGCATCTGGGCAGGACAAGGACCAATGTCCTCAGGGATGTGTTTGCTACTGCTGTCAGGGAGCGTTTAAACTAGAGTGGAAGGGGGATGGGAACCAGAGCAGGGAGACATAACGCGGAGAAACAAGGATAGAAACAAAAGACAGAAATGTAAGAAGCAAAAGTGGAAATCAGAAAAAACAAGGGCGAAAAACAAATGGGGCAGAATGCAAAATAAAGCTAAATTGACGAACAAGGTTAAAAAGGCTTTGTGGTTTAATGTGTGGAGCATTCGCAATAAGGTTGATGAATTAACAGCGCAAACAGATATATCCGGTTATGAAGGGCAGGATTCTCTGACCCCGGGCCAGATCTGAGAATCGGCCGGGGGGCGGGGGGCACGATTCATGCGACGCCGCTCTGACGCCTGACTGCAGATTCTCCGCGCGGGATGGGCCGAGTGGCCGCTGAAACAGGCCGAGTTCCGCCGGCGCCGTTCACATGTAGTCCTACCCGGCGGCACCTCAGTGACCATCCTGCGGGGGACGGCCTGGTGGGGGAGAGGGGGTGTCCGACACTGGGGGGGTGCCTCCAACGTATCCTGGCCCACAATCGGGGCCTCACGATCGACGGGCTGGCTTCTCCTGGTGGGGGCCTCTTTTACTCCGCGCCGGGCACCTGTAGCTCTACGCCATGTTGCGTCGGGGCCGGCGCAGAGAAGGAAACTAGTGCGCATGCACGAGTTCGCGCCAGTCGCAGTGCGCATGCACAGACCCTCGCCGCCCGTTTGTCGCCGGTATCGGCAGCTGGAGCTGCGTGAGTCGCTCCAGTGCTGTGCTGGTCCCTGTAGGGTGCAGGATAGCTGATTCTGGGGGCCTGTTGGCACCGTCGTAAAATGCGACGGCGTTTACGACGGCATCAACACTTAGCCTCATGATCAGAGAATCCCACCCGATATATTTGCAATTACAAAGACATGGCTGCAAGGTAACCAAGGATGGGAACTGAACATCCGGAGGTATTCATTATTTATGAAGTACAGACAAACAGGGGAAGGAGGTGGGATAGCATTGTTAATAAAGGAGGAAATAAATGCAATGGTGAGGAAAGATATGGGCTCAGAAAATCATGATGTGAAATCTGTATGGGTGGAGGTAAGAAACACCAAGGGGCAGAAAACCTTGTTGGAGGCTGTCTTAGGCCCCTAAACAGTAGTGGAGATGTAAGGGAGGTATTAAACAAGAAATTGGAGATGCATGCCATAGAATCATAGAATTTACAGTGCAGAAGGAGGCCATTCGGCCCATCGAGTCTGCGCCGGCTCTTAGAAGGAGCACCCTACCCAAGGTCAACACCCCTATCCCCGTAACCCCACCCAACACTAAGGGCAATTTTGGACACTAAGGGCAATTTGGCATGGCCAATCCACCTAACCTGCACATCTTTGGACTGTGGGAGGAAACCGGAGCACCCGGAGGAAACCCACGCACACACAGGGAGAATGTGCAGACTCCGCACAGACAGTGACCCAAGCCGGGAATCGAACCTGGGACCCTGGAGCTGTGAAGCAATTGTGCTAACCACCATGCTACCATGCTGCCCTAGGGTACAATTTCAAGAATGGCTGACTTTACATATAGACTAGACAAATCAAACGAGCAATGGTATAGTGGAGGAGGAGTTCCAAGAGTATGTACACAATTGTTCTTTTAGACCAATACATTGAGGAACCAACCAGAGAACAAGCTATTGTCTACTGGTTACTGTGCAATGGGAAAGGATTAATTATCAATCTGTTTGTGCCGGGTCCCTTGGGGAAGAGCGACCATAATATGATAGAATAACTTCATTAAGGTGGAAAGTTAAGTAATCGAATCCGAAACTAGTGTCCTGGATCTAAATAAAGGGAACTAGAGGGTATGATGCATGAACTGACGAGGATAGATGGCAGGGTGGCACAGTGATAAGCACTGCTGCCTCACAAATCCAGGGACCCGGGTTAGATTCTGGTCTTGGGTGACTGTGTGGAGTTTTCACACTCTCCTCACGACTGCGTGGGTTTCCTTCAAGTGCTCTGGATTACTTCCACAATCCAAAGGTGCACAGCTTGGATGGATTGGCCATGATCAATGCCCGAGGTTACGGGGATACGTTGGGGGAGGGTCAGTACAGACTCAACGGGCCTTATGGCCTCTTTCTGCACTGTAAGGATTCTATAGATTCCAAGGATAGACTTGGGAACCTTACTAACGGGGTGGATGGTGGATAGGGAATGGTTCATACGTAAACGTGTGCATGAAGTACAACAATTATTCATTCCCGTCTAAGGCAAAAATAAAAGAGGAAAGATGTCTCAACCATAAAAAGAAATTAGGGATAATATTAAATCCAAAGAAGGGACATATAAAATTGTCAGAAAATCAGCAAGCCGGAGGATTGGGAGAATTTTAGAATTCAGAAAAAGAGGACAAAAATTTGATCATAGAACATAGAACATAGAAAATACAGCACAGAAAAGGCCCTTCGGCCCACGATGTTGTGCCGAACCTTTGTCCTAGATTTATCATAGATTATCATTGAATTTACAGTGCAGAAGGAGGCCATTCGGCCCTTTGAGTCTGCACCGGCTCTTGGAAAGAGCACCCTACCCAAACTCAACACCTCCACCCAACACCAAGGGCAATTTGGACATTAAGGGAAATTTATCATTGGCCAATTCACCTAACCTGCACATCCTTGGACTGTGGGAGGAAACCGAAGCACCCGGAGGAAACCCACGCAGACACAGGGAGGACGTGCAGACTCCGCACAGACAGTGACCCAAGCCGGAATCGAACCTGGGACCCTGGAGCTGTGAAGCAATTGTGCTATCCACAATGCTACTGTGCTGCCCTTGAGAACAAATAAATCTACACTATATCATTTTACCATAATCCATGTACCTATCCAATAGCTGCTTGAAGGTCCCTAATGTTTCCGACTCAACTACTTCCACTGGCAGTGCATTCCATGCCTCCACTACTCTCTGGGTAAAGAACCTACCTCTGATATCCCTCCTATATCTTCCACCTTTCACCTTAAATTTATGTCCCCTTGTAATGGTTTGTTCCACCCGGGGAAAAAGTCTCTGACTGTCTACTCTATCTATTCCCCTGATCATCTTATAAACCTCTATCAAGTCGCCCCTCATCCTTCTCCGTTCTAATGAGAAAAGGCCTAGCACCCTCAACCTTTCCTCGTAAGACCTACTCTCCATTCCAGGCAACATCCTGGTAAATCTCCTTTGCACCTTTTCCAAAGCTTCCACATCCTTCCTAAAATGAGGCGACCAAAACTGTACACAGTACTCCAAATGTGGCCTTACCAAAATTTTGTACAGCTGCATCATCACCTCACGGCTCTTAAATTCAATCCCTAGGAGGGGGAAAATAGATTATGGGGTAAAATTGCATAGGAAACTGCATAAGAAACATAGAAACTGACCGTAAAAAGCTTCTATACATATGTGAAGAGAAAAAGATTAGTGAAGCCAAATGTAGGCCCCTTACAGTCAGATGTCTGGGAAATTGTAATGGGAACAAAGAAATGACGGAAAAATTGAACACATACTTTGATTCTGTCTTCAGAGTAGAGGACACAAATAACCTCCTATAAATGTTAGGGAATGAAGGATCTAGTGAGAGGGCAGAATTGAAGGAAATCAGTATTAGTAAGAAAGGTGATAGGGAAATTAATGGGGTTAAAAGTTGACAAACCACCAGGGCCAGATAATCTACATCCCTGAATAGTAAAGGAAGTGGCTCTGGAAATATTAGATGCATTGGTGGTCATCTTTCAAAATTCTATAGACTGTGAAGCAGTTGCTACAGATTGGAGGGTGACACACGTAATCTCATTATGTTAAAAGGGAGGGAAGGAAAAAAGGGAGAATTACAGACCAGTTAGCCAGACACTCTGGCACCTCCGCTATTGTGAGGCCCGGATGGGCCGAGCGGCCAGGCCAAAACGGCCGGTTCCCCCCGGCGCCGTCCACACCTGGTCGCTGCTGTCGTGAGCGGTGCGTGAACGCTGGGGGGGCGGCCTGCGGGGGGCCGAGGGGGGATCCTGCACCGGGGGGTACCTGAAATGTGGGGTGGCCCGCGATCGGTGCCCACCGATCGTCAGGCCGTCCTCTTTGAAGGAGGACCTCCTTCCTCCCGCGGCCCCACATGCGCGGATGATGCCCGTTATGCAGCGCCGGCCGTGTCATCTATACGGCGCCGCCTTTATGCGGGCGACAAGGCCTGGCGCGTGTAGATGACGCGGCCCCGATCCTGGCCCATTGTCAGGGCCTGAATCGGTCGGGACTGGGGCCGTTCCGCGCCGTCGTGAACCTCGACGCCGTTCACGACGGCGCAGCCACTTCGGCGCGGGAGTGGAGAATCCCACCTCAGTAGTGGTGAAGTCATTGGAGTCTATTATATAAGACGTGATAACAGAACATTTGGAAAGCATCAACAGGATTAGACAAAACCAGCATGTGTTTGTGAAAGGCAATCATGCTTAACAAATCTACTGGAGTTTTTTGCAGATATAGCTAAGATAGATAAGGGAGAACCAGCAGATATGGTGTATTTGGACTTACAGAAGGCTTTCGATAAGGTTAGTTTAGAGGTTAGTGGGAAAAATTAAAGCACATGGGGTAGGAAGTACTGTATTGGCATGGATTGAGAATTGGTTGACAGACAGGAAACAGTGAGTGGGTTAAATAAGATGCAGTCAGTGACTAGTGGGTACCGCAGGGATAAGTGCTTGGGCCCCAGCTGTTCACAATATATATAAATGACCTGGATGAGGGAACCGAATGTAACATTTCTAAGTTTGCTTACAACACACAACTGGGCAGACCCGAGTTGTGAGGAGGATACAAGGAGGCTTCAAGGTGATGGGCGGCAGAGTAGCACAGTGGTTAGCTCTGTTGCTTCACAGCGCCGGGGTCCCAGGTTCGATTCCCGGCTGAGGTCACTGTCTTTCCGGGTCTGCATGTTCTCCCTGTGTCTGCGTGGGTTTCATCCGGATGCTTCGGTTTCCTCCCGCAAGTCCCAAAAGACGTGATTTTAGGTAAATTGGACATTCTGAATTCTCCCTCAGTGTACCCGAACAGACACTGGAATGTGGTGACCAGGGGATTTTCACAGTAACTTCATTACAGTGTTCATGTAAGCCTACTTGTGACAATAAAGATTGTTATTAAATTATTATTATTAGACAAATTGAGTGAGTGGGCAAACACATGGCATTACAACGTGGCAAAATGTGCAGCTATACACTTAGCGAAAAACAGAAAGGAAGACTATTACTTAAACACTGATATATTGGGAAGCGTGGATGTACAAAGGGATCTGGGTGTCCTCATACACCAGTCAATGAAAGTGGAAATAGATAATATTTCAGATTTTAAGTGCATCAAAGGGTATGAGGAGAAAGTGGGAAAGTGACATCGAAATAGAGGATCAGCCATAATCATATTGAATGGTGGAGCAGGCTCGAAGGGTTGAATGGCCTAGTCCTGTTCCTAGTTTCGATGTTAAAATCCTTCATTTGGCCGATCTGGCACATGATTCCAACCATCTGCACTAATTGGTTGTGGAACTCAGAAACAGGATGCTGCTGCTGTGTGGCTTAGTTAAAAAGCCTCCGCAAAGCCTGTTAATGGTCTCATCATTTGACCTGGAATGATCAGTTTAAAATTCCATCCATTAACTCTGTTTCACTTTCCACAGATGCCGCTTGGCTTCCTGAGTAGTTCCAGTATATTTTTCAGATTTCCAGCATTGTGCTATTTTTCATTTGTTCCTATTGTACTCTAATCTTTAACTAGACATGAGTGAAAAGGAATGTAATTTCAGGAGAAAGCAACAAAGGATGATTTGTCCTCGTTGAATGCAACTCAAGCTCCACAAAGGGGCAGAAAATGATTATATGAAGGCTTTACTCACAATCTTGTTAAAGATCTCTTACGCAGCATTCCACAGTCCCCGTCTTACATCAAATTGTATTTTAATTCAATCCAGACACAAGGGGACAATTTTGATGCATCTTCACAGCAGTGAAAGAAGTAAATTAATGCAGAGGAAATCTGCCTGAAATAAAGAATGCCATAGCCATCGGCCGGTACATTGCAGTGAAGCAAAAGGAAAGGGCATTCGGGAGTATCGAGGACATAAGAGGTAGACAGCCAAGAGCAGCTACTGCCCCAAGCAGTGGATGTCCCACAAGACTCAGCCACCTGAAAAGGCTGAGGCATTCTGCAGAAGACTCAGGTTACACAGGTAAGACTGTGAATAAGGTTTGCTAGCTAGTCCACAATAATGTGCAGGAACATCATCCATCTGCGTTCTCTTATCAAGACTTTTTGGGTGTCATGGGTGGTGCAGTGATTAACACTGCTGCCTCACAGCGCCAGGGACTCGGGTTCAATTCCAGCCTTGGGTGGCTGTCTGTGTGGAGTTTGCACTTTCTCCCCTTGTCTGCGTGGGTTTCCTTTGGGTGCTCTGGTTTCCTCCCACAGCCCAAAAGTATGCAGGTTAGGGGTCGATTCTCCGCGCCGGGCTGGAGAATCGCCGCAACCACACCCCTACGCCGACGCGCGATTCTCCGAGGTGCAGAGAATCGGTGCGTTTGGCGCAGCGCCGGCCGCGGGCCGCTGAAATCTGCGGGGCCGCCGATTCTCCGGGCCGAGCGGCCGCGCGGAGACGACAAAGTCCCGCCGGTGCCGTTCACCCCTGGTTGCTGCGGCAGGAACTCTGCACAAACGGTTGGGGGGGGGGGGGGGGGGCGGCCAGTGGGGAGGGGGGGCTCCTTCACTGGGAGGGCCTCCTATGGGGTCTGGCCCGCGATCGGGGCCCACCGATCAGAGGGCTGGCCTCTTTCCTCCACCCCGCCCCCCCAGGCCTACATCCCTGCGTGGCCGGCCCCTGAACACTGATGCCATGTTGAGTCGCTAAAGAAGTCCACCGCGCATGCGCAGGTTGGCACAGCCCAACTGCGCATGCGCGGGTTCGCGCGGGGAAAGGAGGCTGGAGCGGCGTGAACCACTCCAGCGCCATGCTGGCCCCCTGTGGAGGACAGAATAGGTCGTACCTGGGCCCGGTTCGCACCATCGTGGAACACGACAGCGTTCACGACGGCGCGAACACTTGGGCTCCATTTTGGAGAATCGCCCCCTAGGTATTTGGCCATTCCAAATTGCCCTTAGTGTCCAAAGATATGCAAGTTAGGTGGGGTTATGCGGATAGAGCTGGGAAGTGGGGTTAGGTAGGGTGCTCTTTCAGAGGGTTGGTTCAGATGCAATGGGCTGAAAGGCCTCCTTTTGCACTGCAGGGATTCCATGGAACTACGGCACGACATTGCTTACAATTGAGAGCTTCCAGTTTATTTGGCGTTCTGACTCCTGGCCTTTATGTTCTGCACTGTGAAACAATTAATACAAATGGTAAATATATTTTGAATGAATTATCTATATTACGCTCTGCATTTTATTATGCTTTCACTTACTTTGAGTATTTTGATTTATAAAGTTATACAAGATGAGGGGGGAGAAAAGGCTGTTTGACTGAAAACCAAAATTAATCCAATCGGTTGATAATGAGCTGCATTTGCTGACCCTCAGCAATGCCCCCCCCCCCCCCCCCCCCCACCTCCACCACCACCTCCACTTCACAGGAACGGAGGCAGGCATGGGTCTGAAAAAAGCAGTGCCAGCTGCCATGTCAATTTCAGGATCTCATTCCCCCCAGCAATGTTAACCAGGGCGAAGAGAACAGAACAAGGACATAGCTCCCATCCCTACTGGGGCTAATTCAATTTTTTTAAAAGCTTGTTGAAAGGAAAGGTAGACTTTTGAGGGGGAGTTGGGATTTCAGGGATTGGTCTCTTACAAATTTGCTGAATGGAGGCAGGTGCAGAGTGGTTGGACAGTCACGGTTCCGCCAGGGCATCGCACCTGCCCCATAACAGGGTCAGTAGGACAAAGGAGAAATTGGCATTTAGTAAGGAGGTGCCCTTGGTTCTGCACAGATGGCAGGGATAGTGGATACTTGTCGCTCAGGCATCAAATGAAGCTGCCATCTCCCTCCTCCCCCACCGTGGCATTGTGGGGCTAGAAGAGCAGGAGGTAAGATTGCCAAAGACAATTGAGTGACCACCTGTCCAAGAGGTATGCTGCAGCTGGCAATAATGGCACAACTGTCAGACTTTGAGCCCAGTGTCAATGAAGAGTAACACAATCTGCAGGAAGGGTAAAGCCCCAGGCATCAGTAGGGAATGGAGGAGAAAAGAAGAGCAGGAGGTCAAACCCTCAACACAAGCTTTACCACCAAAGAAATAGCTATTTGGAGATGGCAAGACCAAGTGCTGCAGGAGACTGCGACTCTCCAGGCACACAGTCACAGACATCTGTAACTTTGTCTCTGAAGATCTCACACCTCACAGTATTGGTTGTCATGCCCTACCTGTGGCCCTCAAAGCCACTGTATCCTTGACTTTCCCTTGTCCTCTATGATCTGTCAACACATTTTGGAGGTTAGAATGAAGGTCTAAGGTAGCTCAGACATGCAGAGTGTGAAGGAGTCATGGCAGCTGCCAGGAAACTGAATGCACACATGAAAGCACTATGGTCACAGACTATTGGCTATTGAGGGAGTGGAAGCCCTTCTTGCTGATGGACCTCACTGGGAAGTCACTGGATTTGGATTTTGGATTTGGGTTTATTGTCACATATCCAGAGGTACAGTGAAAAGTATTGTTCTGCGTACAGTCCAGACAGACCGTTCCAACATGAATAAACATAGGATTTACGATAGATAAACAATGTAAATACATAGACACAGACAGCGGGTGAAGCATGCGGGATGTAAAAGAGAAAGGTTAGAGATAGTGTTAGAATTAAGTTTTATAAGGTTATAAGAGATGTAGGAAGAGAATCTGTGGGAGAGAGCTCACAGAGAGTCACCACACTGCAGCGCCATCTTGAGATAATGCCTTGATAGCCGCATGGATGCAATTGGTGATGATCCATGTCTGGAGAATATCCTCATTCCATGGACGAATGAAGTAAATGTACTGTCCAGCTCTGGTGGAAAGGACAGCAGTGGCCTGTGAGGTGCAGTGGGATAGAGTCACCTGTGGAATACTACTAAGGTCCAGAGCTGGTCTTCGACAAGCAAATACATTTTGAAGTTGATTGTGTCTGAAGGTGCTGGTAACCTGTCCATTTCAACCTCAAACCTTGACAAGCTTTTAAACAGTTTTAATTGGCCTCAATGCAGAGGAGAGCAGGATTCTTTTCTCAATTGGTGATTACTTCCAGGAACTGGGAACAGCATCCAGATATTGATCCTTTACGCAGCAGCAGAACTTTCAGGGCTCCTCCCGCCCGGCCTCCATTCTCTGCCTCAAATTCTGAATTTTTGGAAAGATAGTAAGATTCATTCCTGCTGATTTCCTTTCTTCCCGTTTTCTTTTCTTTTACTATTTTTGGTCTATGGACCCATATTCGGAATGTGAAATTTATGTAAAGGACTCGAGCTGAAGCAGTCTGTTTGTTCTGAGGTTTTGTATTTTGGAGGCGAGAAAGCAGACTCGTCAGAGCAGAATGAGTCTTAGGGACCAGCTTTGGAGGGAGTCAGTTCAATTGGTTGGCCGACAACCAGTGGGTTGGCCAGGGACAGTGTTCTACCTCACAACAGTCAGTGATTGGTTCCTGTGTGATGCTTTCTGCGAGAACTGGGTGGAAGTGTTTCGACCTTGGAAATGGAAGGGACAGCCTCCCTCTCTCTCTCTGTTTCTATCTCTCTCTCTCTCTAAGAATGCTTTATTGTTCTAAAACCAGTTAATGCCTATCACATTCTTGCTGTAAACTTGAACTAATCCTGAATCTACAGAGAAAGTAGACAACCTTACCAGAGAAAAAACATCTCAAGTCTAGAAGGATTAAGTACCAATTTGAAAGCTTGAACTGCAGAAAGACATTAACTGGAAGCCATACTGTGCATCAAAGATCCTTTATACTTTTTATTTTTATTAATATTTTCTTTACTCCTCTATCATCCTTTCCCCTCTTTGTTATTTGTCTGTGTATGTGTGTCTGTAGAGAGTGGGACTGGTTAGAAATGGGAGGGTTTGTGGTTTAGACTGGAGTATTAAGTAGTTACATTTTCTGTTAGTTTAATTATAATACTGTACAAAATCAAAAGGTTACTTGTGTTAAAGTTACAAACCTGGTGACTGCAGTTTATTGGGCTCAACTAAGGACCTTGGGTATTTTAAAATAACATCTAATTTCATTCATGTTGCAAGTCTGGGTCAAGTGGGGCTAGGAGTAGCCGTACACTAGTCCAGGATATTGTGACAAGATGAAGAGTCTCTGTCGTTACAAGAATAGCAGCAGAGGTCCAGATGTGGAAATCCCATCCCAGGAGACAGCACCAAGCATTTTCACAGTGGGAAAGGCGGAGGAACAAGTGAGTGGATTCTAAGTGACACATCCATGGCCCACAGAGGCAACTGTGCACGTTAAAGTGCAGCTGCCTCAGGCTGATCTGATTTTCATTGGTGGGATGCCCAAAACACTTTAGAGGTGGTTTTGTGAGGGTCACGAAGAATCCAGCATGAGTTTTAAGGATACAAAGTAATAACATTTATTTACAATAACATATATATATATATATAACAGCAGCAGCAACTTCCCTTGCTGCACACTCCTTCCTGCTGGTTCCAAACTGGCCAGCTTTATTTATACTTGGAGTTTACTAATGGTTTCTCCGCCCCCCTCATTGGGGAAGCTCATACTCCCACAGGATTGTGGGCTTGTCATTAGTCCCCAGCCATTGTCATTAGTCCCCAGCCAATGGTAAGCAGGCAGGTTATAACATAGCCTCCCCCCCCCCCCCCGGAAAGCCCAAGGAATCCACCGAAGACCCTGGCGAAGGAGGGCGTCGGACTCGTTTTGCCGCAGGCCGGACACCATTTGCACGCGGCGCTGGATCAGGCGGCGTGTAACGAGACGGAGACCGGCGCTTCCGTGATGAACGGCGTAACGGTTGTACATCCACGGCCTGTGGACCCAGGAGTCCCCCTCTGATGCTTCCTGCGTCTCCATCTCGGAGTCAGAGTCTGCTGCCTCTGTCATGTCAGCGTCCCTATCTCCATTGGGTTCTGTAACGACCTGCGCAGGCTTTGAGTGAGGCACCAGTGGAAGATTGTGAGGACTACCTTCCCTTGTCTCTGGTCTCTGCGGCTGTAGAAATGTGCTCTGGGGGCGGGGAATCTTTGGAGGGGATAGTCTTCTGGACCGAACGTGGTCTACATGTTTGTGCTGGAGACGACCCTGGGCTTGCCCTGGTAAGATACAGGGCCTGTTTGGCAAAAGATTATGCCAGGAACACACTGGGCACCACCAGCAAAACTCCGAACGAACACTGGGTCACCGGGCGCAAACTGCCGAATCGGCCGATTCCGAGAAAATCCCTGCCCCTGCTGTTCTTGTGTGCGGTGTACTTTTGCGCCAATGTCCGGGAAAACAATACTAAGGCGGGTGTGAAGTCTCCGGCCCATTAGGAGTTCTGCGGGAGCTACCCCAGTCACCGTATGGGGGGGTGGTCCTATACGTAAACAAAAAGCGAGCCAGTCTCGTGTCCATTGATCCGGAAGACTGCTTCTTTAGGCCTCTTTTGAATGTCTGCACTGCGCGCTCTGCCAACCCATTTGAAGATGGGTGGTAAGGGGCAGTGCGGATATGGCATATCCCGTTCACCTTAATGAACCTCGCAAACTCCTCACTCGTGAATGGAGTACCGTTATCCGTGACCAGCACCTCGGGGAGGCCATGCGTACTAAAGGACAAACACATCTTTTCAGTTGTTGCACAGGACGTTGTCCCCTGCAACTTATGCACCTCTAGCCATTTAGACTGGGCGTTGATTAATAGAAGGAACATGGATCCTTGAAAAGGGCCTGCAGGATCTGCAGGCAAGCGTGCCCAAGGCCGCCCTGGCCATTCCCAGTGATGTAGGGGCGCGGCCGGCGGAAGCTTCTGATGCTCCTGGCAAATGGAGCAGTTTTGGGCCACCTTCTCAATGTCGGTGTCGAGGCCTGGCCACCAGGCACATAACTCCGGGCCAACAGTTTCATTTTGGTCAAACCTGGATGCCCATTGTGCAAGTCTCTTAGTATCAGCTCCTGGCCTTTTTCCGGGACAATCACACGCGTCCCCCACAAGAGAATGCCGTCTTCCACGCTGAATTCTGACAGCTTGGAGGAAAATGCCCGCAACTCGCCTGGGAGCTGTCTATGCTGCCCACCATACAGGACTATGTGCCGAACCTTTGACAGGACTGGCTCCGTCTGGGTCCACTCACTGATCTGTGATGCCGTGACAGGCAAGGTGTCCATAAAATGTAGGGGTGCAACAACCTCACCGGTCGTGGGGCTCGACATGGGGCCGGTCGATAAAGGCAATCGGCTCAGTGCGTCGGCATTTGCTATCTGCGTTCCTGGTTTGTGCTCCAGAGAATACTCGTATGCAGCAAGCAACAAAGCCCAGCACTGGATCCGTGCGGAAGCAATGGGAGGTATTGGCTTATCCTCTCTGAAAAGTCCCAGCAGAGGCTTATGGTCAGTCACGATAGTGAAATGGCGGCCATACACGTACTGGTAGAAACGTTTCACTGCAAAAAACACTGCCAGGCCCTCCTTCTCGATCTGCGCGTACTTTTTCTCCGCTGCAGTCAATGTGCGGGAGGCGAAAGCTATCGGTCGCTCGGCCCCTTTCTCCATCTTGTGGGACAAGACGGCCCCAATACCATACGGGGATGCATCACATGTGACGAGCAAAGGCTTTCCAGGATCATAGTGGGTTAGTAACCCAGACAACGACAATTGTTGCTTTACCCGCCGGTAAGCGGTTTCTTGAGGCTGACCCCAAATCCAGGTGTGATTTTTCTTTTGCAGAAGGGCCAGCGTAGTTGCCAGATTGGGGAGGAACTTCCCGTAATAGTTTACGAGACCGAGAAAAGAACGAAGATGCGAAGTGTCAGTCGGGGCGGGGGCATGTTGAATCGCACGCACCTTCTCTGCGACGGGGTGCAAACCTTCGTGGTCCACCCGATAACCTAGGTGGACTACATCCTTTGCCTGAAATACGCACTTTGTGCAACGTAAATGGACTCCAGCCTCCGAAAAGCGTCTCAGGACAGCCTCCAGATTTTCCAAATGTTCCTGCTCCGACGTCCCTGTAATCAAAACGTCATCTAAGTAGACAGCAACACGTGGTAAACCTCTCAAAATGCCCTCCATAACACGTTGAAAAATAGCGCAGGCAGAGGATACTCCAAAAGGCAAACTTGTATATTCATACAGGCCCCAGTGTGTATTAATCGTTACATATGGTCGGGAGGCAAGGTCCAGCTCCAACTGTAGGTAGGCGTGACTCATATCTCATTTTGTGAAGGAGAGTCCGCCTGCAAGCTTCGCGTAGAGATCCTCTATGCGAGGCATTGGATATCGGTCGAGTCGGGAAGCCGTATTCACTGTAAGTTTATAGTCGCCACACAAGCGAACCGTGGCATCTGGCTTCATTACTGGTGCAATTGGTGCTGCCCAGTCAGTAAAACGGACGGGCCTGATAATACCCAAACTCTCAAAACGAGTGAGCTCCCCTTCTACCTTCTCGAGCAAGGCGTAAGGCACCGGGCGCGCCCGGAAATAGCGCGGCGTGGCTCCTGGTTCGACTTGGATATGGGCTACGGCTCCTTTTATTTTCCCCAAACCAGGCTGGAATACATCTGGGTATCGTCCTAGCACCAGTCAACCCTTCAGAAACTGTTTGGAGGATGTGCTGCCATTGCAACCGCAAATGGCGCAACCAGTCCTGACCCAACAGGCTGGGCCCATGGCTGCGCACCACGATAAGTGGGAAACGCCCCTCCTGGCGTCCATAAACAACAGGGGTCTTTGTAGTTCCTGCAATGTCCAGTGGTTCCCTCGTGTAGGTGGCCTGTGAGTCGGTTAATGTAAGGGTCTGTATACGCTGCTTGATGCGGTCAAATGTCCTCTGGCCAATCACGGAGACCGCTGCGCCAGTGTCCAACTCCATCTCAAGCGGGTGACCATTGACCCGTACTGTCACCTCAATGGGGGCCACACGGGGAGCTGCCACACAATGCAGCTGCAGGCAGTCGTCTTCCATCTCCACGTCCTCGGGAGTAGTCGCCGCAGGCTCATCCACATGGAAGGTACGGCCCTTGGGCTGGTCGCAGTTTCGGTCGGAACTACGGCGCCTCTGGTGCCCCCAGGACGGGCGCCCGCGACGGGGTCGGCGCCTACAAGTCTGACATGGACATGGCTCCTCATCCATTGGTTCTGGAGAAGGCTCCCTTCGGGGAGGAATGTCCGACGGCCACTGGCATCGGTCCGGACGCCGCCTCGCCCAAGGTACCGCAGGAGTGCGGGGTGGACGTTTTCGGACGGAAGGGGTTGCACCCCAAGGCATGCACTTCCATTCCCTGTACTCCTGCACTCCTCGTTCTGCGCTCTCTCGGGACAATACTATTTGAATGGCCTGTTGAAAAGTCAATGTTGGCTCAGCTAACAACTTTCTCTGGGTGGCCGCATTGTTAATACCGCAAACCAAACGGTCGCGTAACATTTCTGACAAGGTCTCACCATAGTCACAGTACTCCGCAATCCTGCGTAGCCCGGATAGAAAGTTGGCAAGGGATTCTCCAGGGGTCCTCTCAGCGGTATTAAACCGGTAACGCTGGACTACCATGGACGGGGTTGGGTTAAAATGTTGCCCCACTATATTCACAAGTTCATCAAACGTTTTGGTGTCTGGCGCAGCTGGGTACGTAAGGCTCCTAATCACCCCAAACGTATGTGGGCCGCAGGCGGTGAGCAATATGACCACCTGGCGCTCATTTTCGGTGATATTGTTTGCCCGGAAATAGTAATGCATCCGTTGTGCGTACTGGTTCCAGCTTTCCAGCGCAGCATCAAAAACATCCAAACGTCCATACAGAGGCATGGTATAATAGAAAACAACTTCCAACCTGTATCCAACAAAAATCCAGGGAGGTGGCTTCAGCAGTGTAGACAGCTATTCACTTTAACCCTTGTCACCATTTTTGTGAGGGCCACGAAGAATCCAGCACGAGTTTTAAGGATACAAAGTAATAACATTTATTTATATATATATATTTTTATATATATATATATATTTAAATATATATATATATATATTTATTATATAACAGCAGCAGCAACTTCCCTTGCTGCACACTCCTTCCTGCTGGTTCCAAACTGGCCAGCCTTATTTATACTTGGAGTTTACTAATGGTTTCTCCGCCCCCCTCATTGGGGAAGCTCATATTCCCACAGGATTGTGGGATTGTCATTAGTCCCCAGCCAATGGTAAGCAGGCAGGTTATAACAGGTGGATAAGGAGTTATTTGGTAAGTTCCATGAAGAAGTAGGATACCCTTTTGAAGAGCTAAGGTACCCTTTTGGATATGGTCCTGGGACACCTTAGAGGGAGGTCAGATCCCCTTTGAGAGAGGTAAGGTGCCTTTTGATTGTTAAAAGTTAACTTGCATAAAAAGTGCACACACTCATTGGAAATTACAAGACCACTGGAACTGTCAAATTTATCAGAACTGTCAAGAGAGTTGTCATAGTGCTTTTAAAAAGAGATGTGAAAATGAACTCATGAGAGAACTTTCAAGAGCAGCTGTCAACAGAGTTGTCAAAGAGAACTTTCAAGTAATCAAGACTTTTAAAACTCCTGCCTTTTAAATATTTGAAAAAGAAACTGTCTACAATTTTAAAATAATCGGTGCTTTCTATTTCATTCCGCCTGTTGAAATAACTGTTATCAGTTCAGAATTAGTGCTGCATGATTGATCCCTCAACCATTTATTATCAGTGCGGGGTGCCTGTCAATTCAGTTTGCTTGAGAGCTCCAAGTGATTATAAATTCTTTGAAGAGGGATGATAAATTTCAAGGCTTGTTTTTTTTTTTTAAAAGTTATTATAGGAAGTTAAATACAGTAAATGGCTTTTTTTTTTTTTTGAATCAATGAGAGCTTTTTAAAAATTAGTGTATACATGAATATACACTTAAAAAATCTACTTAACCTCAGCATGGGTACTGACATCTCCTTATCATGGATACTGGGCAAGTTGATATGGTAGGTGTCAGGGCAAAGGGTGGTGGGCATTGAGTCAACACGTGTTAGCACTAAGTTTGAATAGGAGCAATAAAAGGCCATGGGGTGGGCATGAGCTGGTACTAAATTGACATGGGATCTATAAAGGGCCAAGGGGATGTGCATAGTTCGCATTACGTTGTCATAGGGCCATGCAGGTAGAAAAGGAGAGGTCGGCCCACTCCTGAGAAATTTGAATCCACGACCTTATGAGGTGGGAATGCTATCAATTTAAAGTCAGCTGAGATTTGCATCAACAAGAATATGGGAATGGATGATTTGATGTGGGGGAATTATGTGATAACACTTCCAGGAGGAATTCACTCCGTCAGAGTTGGTACCCCTAATGCTGGGGATCTTTTAAGTTTGATGTCTTTACCTGTGTTTGTTCCTGAGTGTTGTGACATTTTCTGTGTTGTTTTGCCACAAAATGCTTCCTAAAATGAAGTAGCAGCACTGCTGAGAGTTTGTGCAGCCGACTGGAAAGCAGCTAGGAATACTGTTAACTATGTTTGTGACAACCCTGATGGTTCTGCATCAATACCAATGATTTCTGTGGCAGCACTTCCTGTGGTCTCAGTGCTTTGGGGAATGTGCCTCCAATCATGTGATAATCTCACAGTGCCTACCATTAACATGGGTGCCGACGGTAATGTTCTACATTTTAGGGATTTTGTAATCTAAAATTTATAAAAATGAAATAACTTTATTCTGGCTGTAAATTGTAACATATATTTTGATATATTATATAAAAATAATTAAGCATTCAGTAGTGAATTGAGCATTGGATATGACTAATGGTACAGTTGGTTGGATATGCAATATTTGAAGATTGAACTCTCTCACTGATAATTCATGTCAGTTCATCAAATGTCTTCTTGCATTGCCATCTATGTTCTTGGAGTAAGACTCCTTCTTCTCACTTCCTACACCACCTACTAACTCTCATTCTTTTCCCGCCTTTCACCAAGACCCCCAGCTTGCCGTGGTGCCTGCTTTTCTTCATATTTAACCACTGCTTAAAATACCGCAGTCCAAATCCACTTTTGAAACAAAACGCTTCTTGCAGCCACAGTGCAACCTCAACTCTAAGATGTGAAGGTTGTACGTAAGTACCACGAGCCACTCTCAATGTAATGTGCAAGTGAGTGTATCCACAAGAGAGCAGAGGGGTGCACTGGCCATTGCCAACAATCAAGAAAAAGAGCAGGCAGCACCAATTTAATGTGCTGCCTGTTGTCATAATATACACCAGTATATCGTGGTGCAGACACACACTGATGGACACACAGTGGCACCAATCAACATACACAACACCGCAGCCAATCACCAGGGAGAACACACGCACTATAAAGACAGGGGGCATCAGAGTTCCCGTTCATTCGAATTGCAGCTAGCTAGGAGCACAGAGCTCACAACCTGTAACACAGACATTCACCATGTGCTGAGTGCATCAACTGGTTAGGACAGGGCAAAGGTCTTTAGTTAAAGCTGGTATCGTATTTACCCACAGTTCAAGAATGTTTAAATAGTTAACCTTTTAATAAAATAGTGTTGCACTACTTCAAGTGTTGGTGACCTGTATGTGATCCAGAACACCCAACACATCACCTGCAATGCAAGGAACAGGAACATGTTAATTGCAATGGTATCTCCACGTTGGAATCTCCACATTGGGTTTCTGGGTTAACCAATTTCTCCCCTATCTGATTTATCAGGAAGTATGCACTTAACTTCCAGACCTGCTGGCAGAAGGGTGTAATGATATTTAGACAGACGTGTAACTAAAAGGTTAATCACAACATTTAGCTATGGCACTGCCACTAGAGGGAGCTCCCAGAGGATCTTGGTCTCTTTCCACACAGGAGTAGCTCGACAGCAGTAGGATAGTATAGATAGATCACAGTTTAGACAACACATGTAGTTCAGATTCAGTTAATGTAGTTGTATTTCATTACTTTTTCTACAGATAGTTCAGTAGAGTGTCAAATACATTTGTTAGTTTTATTGTTGCTTAATAAATGTGTTTGCCTTACATCGAAGACAAGTGTATTCTTCAGGATTATCAGCAACTAGTAACAACATATATTACCTCAACCCAGTAATATAATAAAAGGGAGACTGGTTGTGAAAGGGAACCCAGATGTTTTAGTAGCACATCTATCAAAGACTTTGGAACAAAGCCGCTGCTTTTGCATTGACTTCCAGGCATTCTGACCAATTAGAGGAAGTAGGCATGATGACGAACAGCAGTTTCATTCAGCTCCATTATTCAAAGGTATTATGCAAAGATCAGAAGTGAAGAATGGTCGATGTGTTTGTGTTTCGACAGACCAACCTGCTCTGATGGAGGGTGAATGTGAAAAGGCAGGACCACGATTCCGAGACTGTATATCTAGTTCTTGTTTGTAAAAGCTCACAAAGGTCGTCTTTGTCTGTCAAAGGAGAAAGACGACAGCGTCAGACAGCATGGCTGGAAGTGGCAGCAGAGATCAGCAGCAGATGCCTCGCTCCACAATGTAGCGCCACAGGCGGGTCTGTGATCTAGCCGGAATTCTCTGTTTGGCAGACAATCGGCTGGATTCTCTGTTCCTGAGATTAGACAGGAGCTGAGGCAGGATTCATGGACTTCCATGACAGCAAAACTGGCGCCGCACCTGGACCTGCACCAATGCCACGTGGAACACAGTCGAATCCAATCAGTTTTGCCGGATTCACGACTGACACTCAGGCGGCAGACAAGCTGCAGCCGCATATACACACTTCACTCCCCACACACTCCATCCCAGCCAACAAGGTGGCAACGAGGAGAGCAGCACCTCATTTCATGGATGCCGGTCTGGCTGCCCTCCTGGATGTCGTGGAGGAGAGATGGGCCACCCAGTACCCCGACCCAGGTAGGAGGCTGCCAGCCACCACCGCCATTTGACATGCCGGGGTGTAGGTGGCAGAGGCCATCAGCGTCACCAGTAACACCATCCGGACTGGCCTGCAACGCAGGAAACAAATGCATGAGCTCATCAGGGCGGCCAGGGTGAATAGGCAGCACTGTGCCCCTGGCACCAATCCCCCATCACACACACACGAGCCCCCCCCCCCCCTCACATCAGGAAGGCCAAACCTTAACCCTTCATGACATGATGGCACCCATGCCGGCCACCATGGCCAGGTGTCCTGGCCACTGAGGCCACCAGCTACCCACCTGCTGGGCTGCATGTCTGACACTATCATTTTCTGTTTCCCCCCCCCCCCCCCATCCAGTGAAGGCCGCCCATAACCACCGGGAGTGGGAGAAAACTGGAGAGGGCCTGCTGGGCCTCTGACCCCTCACCGTAGCAGAGCAGAGGGCCCTGGAGCCTGCCGGGGTGGAGATCAGCAATGGGTGAGGAAGTGAGACGCCACCTAGTTGTGGTTACCCATGACACATGTGTCAACCCCCACCCTCGCCCCCTCTGTCCCATTCCCCTCACCCTCACCCCCTCAGCTCCAGCCCCCTCACCCTCACACCCACACCACCCTCACCCCCACACCACTCTCACCCTCACCCCTCTGACCCGCAATCTAATCATGCATCTTGTTGTGTCTTGCAAAGAAGAATAAAGAACAAAGAAAATTACAGCACAGGAACAGGCCCTTCGGCCCTCCCAGCCTGCGCCGATCCAGATCCTTTATCTAAACCTGTCGCCTATTTTCCAAGGATCTACTTCCCTCTGTTCCCCGCCCGTACATATATCTGCCTAGATGCATCTTGAATGATGCTATCGTGCCTGCCTCTACCACCTCCGCTGGCAAAGCGATCCAGGCACCCACCACCCTCTGTGTAAAAAAAAAAAAAAAACTTTCCATGCACATCTCCCTTAAACTTTCTCCCCTCACCTTGAAATCGTGACCCCTTGTAATTGACACCCCCACTCTTGAAAATGGCTTGTTGCTATCCACCCTGCCCATACCTCTCATAATTTTGTAGACCTCAATCAGGTCCCCCCTCAACCTCCGTCTTTCCAACAAAAACAATCCTAATCTACTCAACTTTTCTTCATAGCTAGCACCCTCCATACCAGGCAACATCCTGGTGAACCTCCTCTGCACCTTCTCTAAAGCACCCACATCCTTCTGGTAATGTGGTGACCAGAACTGCACGCAGTATTCCAAATGTGGCCTAACCAAAGTCCTATACAACTGTAACATGACCTACCGACTCTTGTACTCAATATCCCGTCCGATGAAGGCAAGCATGCTGTATGCCTTCTTGACCACTCTGTCGACCTGCGTTGCCACCTTCAGGGTACAATGGACCTGAACTCCCAGATCTCTCTGTACATCAATTTTCCCCAGGACTCTTCCATTGACCGTATAGTCTGCCCTTGAATTAGATCTTCCAAAATGCATCACCTCGCATTTGCCTGGATTTAACTCCATCTGCCATTTCTCTGCCCAACTCTCCAATCTATCTGTACTTTGCTGTATTCTCTGACAGTCCTCCTCGCTATCTGCAACTCCACCAATATTAGCATCATCTGCAAACTTGTTAATCAGACCACCTATACCTTCGTCCAGATCATTTTTGTATATCACAAACAACAGTGGTCCGAACACGGATCCCTGTGGAACACCACTAGTCACCTTTCTCCATTTTGGGACACTCCCTTCCACCATTACTCTCGGTCTCCTTTTGCCCAGCCAGTTCTTTATCCATCTAGCTAGTACACCCTGAACCCCATACAACTTCACTTTTTCCATCCACCTGCCATGGGAAACTTTATCAAATGCCTTACTGAAGTCCATGTATATGACATCTACAGCCCTTCCCTCATCAATTAGCTTTGTCACGTCCTCAACGAATTCTATTAGGTTTGTAAGACATGACCTTCCCTGCACAAAACCATGCTGCCTATCACTGATAAGTCTATTTTCTTCCAAATGTGAATAGATCCTATCCTTCAGTATCTTCTCCAACAGTTTGCCTACCACTGACGTCAAGCTCACAGGTCTATAATTCCCTGGATTATTCCTGCTACCCTTCTCAAACAAAGGGACAGCATTAGCAATTCTCCAGTCCTCCGGGACCTCACCCGTGCTCAAGGATGCTGCAAAGATATCTGTTAAGGCCCCAGCTATTTTGTCCCTCGCTTCCCTGGGTAACCTGGGATAGATCCCATCCGGACCTGGGGACTTGTCCACCTTAATGTCTTTTAGAATACCCAAAACTAACCCCTTCCTTATGCCAACTTGACCTAGAGTATTTAAACATCCATCCCTAGCCTCAACATCCGTCATGTCCCTCTCCTTGGTGAATACCAATGCAAAGTACTCATTAAGAATCTCACCCATTTCCTCTGACTCCATGCATAAATTCCCTCTTTTGTCTTTGAGTGGGCCAATCCTTTCTCTAGTTACCCTCTTGCTCCTTATATATGAATAAAAGGCTTTGGGATTTTCCTTAATCCTGTTAGCCATAGATATGTCATGACCCCTTTTAGCCCTCTTTATTGTGCGTTTGAGATTTGTCCTACTTTCCCGATATTCCCCCAAAGCTTCATCAGTTTTAAGTCTCCTCGATCTTATGTATGCTTTTGTCCTCTTAGCTAGTCTCACAATTCCACCCGTCATCCATGGTTCCCTAATCTTGCCATTTATATCCCTCATTTTCACAGGACCTGTTGGTGATAGGTCGGGTCCATTTGGTGTCCCCGTCACCAGCCAGAGCCACAACCTAAGCCCCCCGGTGTGCCAACCAGTGACAAGGGCACCAACATGGACAGGAACCATATTATGCATGTGGCCCAAGACACCCCAGATCTCGAGTTCGGGGTGACACTGACTTCCCGTCACAACTGTCACCAACACCCTCCTCCATCCCAGAGACATTCACCTTAATTGGACACTTTAGTGAAGAGGCCCTTGGGACAGCCTCTGGTGTGAATGACACAGCTGCTCTGGTACCATCAGGTTGAGGTAGGAACGCCCGAGGGAGCGGATGTTTGGAAGGTGGACTGATCCTATGGTCTAGCTGCCATCCAGATGGGTTTCGAGCTTCTGGGACGGACAGTCCAATCGATTGTGGAGATGCAGTTGTGGAGCGAGGGACGACATGAGGGGTTGTCGTGAGAATCCAGCAGGTGACGGTGGAGGAGTCTAACCAGGTGCAGCAGCAGGGAGTGGTGCTGACCATGTGTGCCACCCAGGCCAGCACTGCATGGTTGGTGCCAGGTGACATCCGTGGTGGAGGTCTTGGGGTGGCGAGGGTTTTGGCTATCGATCAGCATATCCAAGGCCTGGGGTATTCTGTGTAGGTGCTAACCGAAGCTGAGGACAGGGCTGCCCTCTCACAGGTAGCCATGTGCCAATGCCACCTGGGCGTCGCAGTGGCGCTTCTCGGCGTGACCCAGTCACAGCAGATCATGGCTGAGAATGTTGACGGCATTGCCCGGGCACTAGCCGGCATGGTGCACACACAGAAAGAGGTAGCCCTGTCCCAGAGGGAGATGATGCAATCACTGGCTGATGTGGCACAAACCCAGAAGGTGGTGGCACAGTCAATGGGTGATGTGACACAGTCCCAGAAGGAGATGATCTATTCCCTGTCCTCCATGGCGGTGAGCATGCAGGCCCTGGTCAAGACCAAAGCGGGCCTCCAGGACTGACAGCGCTAGATTGCAGAGGTGTCTTGGGGGATAGCTCCTCTTGCTACCCCATCCCACGTAGTAGCCCGGGGCCATCGGGCTCCCCAAAGGAGGAGGAGGAGGTGACGGGTCTCGTGTCGGTGACTCCCACAGTGGAGGTACCATAACATCACAGCACCTCAGAGCCCCACCAACCCCTCTCTGCCGCTTGTGGTGAGCAGCGGGCAGAAAAGTCGGCATCATGCCTACCTGGGACACCTGAGTAGCAGCCGGGCCCATCCCAGTCCGGTTGCCCCAGAAGACGGCCGCAAACGGGTCGCAAGGCGGGAATCTCAGCAGGCCGCCTCCACTCCTGATGTACTGTCTGGGGGTCCACCTAAGCGTAGCATTAGGGCCAGTAAGGCCAGAAAGTTAGACACCAGTTAGGTTGGCACGGGTGTAGGGCACAGTATAGTGATAGAGGATAGGGCCTATATATTTGTTCACATTAAACACCTGTTCACACTGTTACAACTTGCCTCGGTGCGCTGACAGATGTTGTGAGGGGTGGGCTGGTCTGGGCCAGCCAGAGGGGGGCGCGGGGGAGAGGGGGGAATAAGCGGATTATCATAGATTATCATAGAATTTACAGTGCAGAAGGAGGCCATTCGGCCCATCGAGTCTGCACCGGCTCTTGGAAAGAGCACCGTACCCAAGGTCAACACCTCCACCCTATCCCCTTAACCCACTAACCTCACCCAACACTAAGGGCAATTTTGGACACTAAGGGCAATTTATCATGGCCAATCCACCTAACCTGCACATCTTTGGACTGTGGGAGGAAACCGGAGCACCCGGAGGAAACCCACGCACACACGGGGAGGATGTGCAGACTCCGCACAGACAGTGACCCAAGCTGGAATCGAACCTGGGACCCTGGAGCTGTGAAGCAATTGTGCTATCCACAAGGCTACCGTGCTGCCCGTGCTGTCCTGTGCTGTGAGTGGGCTGGGGTCCCCACCTTCCATCCCACCATTCCCATCTCCACCACCCCAGGGATCCGATGGGATCCAATGGGATCTGATGGGACCGTGTGATGTAATGGCCAGTTCTCAAACAGGGATCACCCACGTGGATGGTGGGAAGTGTTACGATGGGCATGAGTCAGATGTTGACAAGCGATGCGGAGCACCTGAGCTCATTGCAGAGTGGGTCGTCATCATCCCCCATGCCATTGTCCAGATCTGCTGTTCCTGCCAACCCAAGGCCCTCACCCCCGTAGTGCAGCAGGTATGTATCACGGACGGGGTTGCAGGCGGGGGAGGGGGGTGATTTGGGGTAGGAATGCGGTGTCCATGACCCTGGCCAGTATCACACCTAGCCGGTGAGCCAGGAGGCAACTAGAGCGTCCCATGCGCGTTGGAACTTCCGCATGCCTTGTGTGGCCTCCTATGCCTGCTTGTGCCCCATGTCCTGCCCTTCCTCCCCTCCCCCTGCATCATCTTTGTCAGACAAGGACTGGTGTTCATCCTCCTCCTCCAGCCCATCACCCCTCTTCTGCAGGGAACAAGATCCATGGGGGGCCAAGCCCTCCCAAACCTGCAATATTACCTGGGCGGCAACCGCGGAGAGGGAACAGGGAGGGATAATGGAGCCTACAGCCGAATGGCTGCTTATGGAGGATCCCTCGTGCAGAGGGACCTCCCTCCGGGTCCTAGCCAGCCATGGCAGCACTCCCACCCCCACTGAATAAATATTCAACAACCCCAGTAGTGGCAGCAACACTTCGGCTGTAGAACCAACTACGACAGCACTTCGAGTTCACCGAAATGTCCGCCAAGGCCTCCATCTGCAACAACCACAGGTTCACGCCAGCGAAAATGGACGCCACCTTCAAAAAGTTGGAGACAGGACTGGCAGATATCAACAGTTAGGGACATTTACACCAACAGCAGCCTGCAACGCCCAAGGAACTGACAGAAAAATTCCAGCTGATGGAGGGGAACAAACTAAGGTATTTGCAGATCAAATACTTCCAGTAAAGGGAAACCAGGACGTATCCATGACCACCACAAGAATCATTGTTAGAGGACCTATTAGACGCGGACATCTGAGGGAAAGGGAACTGTGGTGACATATTTGGGCGATTACGAGGGAGAGCTAACATCCAACTGGGCGGGACGAGAGGTAAGTGGGAGGAGGACTTGGGGTTTGAAATAGGGTGTGGATTCTGGAGGGAACCACTGCACAGAATCAACTCCACCTCCGCATGCGCAAGGCTAAGCCTAATGAAGCTAAAAGTGAAACCCAGAGCCCACTTAACCATGCCCATCAAAAAAAATACGGAACGCAGAATCACACCAACGTAAATGGAGCAGCGTACAAGAGCAGACGAGTGAAGAAGGCAGGCTAGATGCCCGGGGGGGTGGAGAGGGGGGAGGGGGGGAGCCAGGAAGGAAAGTGGGAGAGGGAATAAGGGATCCAGCCAGAATTGAAAAACAGAATTGAAACTGCAATTGAAAAATTGCAGCACGGTAGCATTGTGGATAGCATAATTGCTTCACAGCTCCAGGGCCCCAGGTTCGATTCCAGCTTGGGCCACTGTCTGTGCGGAGTCTGCACATCCTCCCCGTGTGAGCGTGGGTTTCCTCCGGGTGCTCTGGTTTCCTCCCGCAGTCCAAAGATGTGCAGGTTAGGTAGATTGGCCATGATAAATTGCCCTTAGTGTCCAAAATTGCCCTTAATGTCAGGTGGGGTTACTGGGTTATGGGGATATGGGGATAGGGTGGAGGTGTTGACCTTGGGTAGGGTGTGAGGTGTTGGGTGCTCTGAGGTACAGACGAACCAACACGGTTGCGATTGGTACAACGCAGTTTTATTCCAACTAACTATTTGCACATCTGACTTTGTACTCGGCACGTTGTGACTGTGTGAGTGTCTTGCTAATGAGGTCCTGGCCCTGTGTTGTCTCCAGATGGACTGGCCAGGAGGTGTCGTGTTTCTTGCCTTATACTGTGACTGCTCTTCTCTGTGATTGGCTGTCGTGTTATGTGTGCTAATTGGTCTGTTGGTCTGTCTATCATTATGTATGTGTTGTGATGTATGTTTGAATATCATGACAGGGTGCTCTTTCCAAGAGCCGGCGCAGACTCGATGGGCCGAATGGCCTCCTTCTGCACTGTAAATTCTATGATAATCTATGATACTGGAGAATAAAAATCAAGAAACCATAACCATTATTGTAAATAATGTAAAATGACTGATGTAAATTATGAAAACAGACCAATGCGTAAACATTTTTCTTTATCCCCTGTCGCCTAATGTATGTCCCTGTTTATCCTTGCTCTGTATACTACAAAATCTCAATAGAACATTTATTTTAAAAAAAAGAATCTCACCCAAGATTCACGACGCTCGATACGTCTCCTGAGACACTGGCACTCAAGTGGTTTCCAGAAAACCGACCCCTGCCTGAATAGTCTGACAGTATTGCCTCCTTTGAGCTGGACCTCTATGTTCATCCCCTCTGTCCTGTATGGCAACTGGTGGTTGAGGAGAAGATGGCTGCTGATCCTGCTGCTCTTTGCTCCTCTTGTTCCACATTATAGATCCAGGTAGAGCTGTATGAACTGCTATCATGCTGCTGTGAAGATTGACAGCTCGTCCGCCCAACCTGGATACCGCATCGACCATGGCGCGGCTGCTACAGCCCGCCTCCGTGCATGTGCGCGGCCACAGATCCAGCAATTCTCCGGGCCGTTTTGGCAGCTGGAGTCAGGTGCTCTACGCTGCCGGTATGCTAGCCCCCAGCTACACGGAGGATTGGCAGCTGTTTTGCGCCGACCTTTCATGCGTAAATTGCTACCATTCCCATGCCGGCACGCGGTCAGAGCCTCCCAATCGGCGAATCCAGCCCAGGTCTATCCAGCCTCTCCTTATAACTCAGACCATCAAGTCCCGGTAGCATCCTAGTCAATATTTTCTGCATTCTTTCTGGTTTAATAATATCCTTACTGTAATAGGGTGACCAGAACTGTACAGAATTCCAATTGTATTCTACAACTTCAACAAGATGTCCCAATTCCTGAATTCAATGTTCCAACAAATGAAACCAAGCATACCGAATGCCGCCTTCACCACCATGTCCACCCTGTAAATCTCAAACTATTCAGAGTTGATTCTAGTTTCTACTTGTGTAACAGATTTTAGTTAGTGCTTTTAAATATCCACTCCATTCTTCAATTCTGGCATCCAACATTTTCTGCAGACTTTGGGCGGGATTCTCCCAGCCGCGCGCCGGGCCAGAGAATTTGCGTGAACGGGCCACGCTGCCCCGATGCCGGCGCGCGATTCTCCGCACTGCGGAGAATCGGCACCATTGGCGTTGGCGAGGCACCGGGCGCGGGCCCTCTACATGGCTGGCCTGCCAATTCTCTGGCCTGGATGGGCCGAGTGGCCGTAGAAAAGAGCCGAGTCTCACCAGTGCCGTCCTAACCTGCTCTGAGCCAGCGGGATCTCGGCGCGTAAGGGTCAGGTGGTGGCCTGTGGGGAGGGTGGGTCCGACCCCGAGGGGGACCTCTGATGTTGCCTGGCCCACGATCGGGACCCACCAGTCGGCGGGCCGGCCTCTGTGGCTGGGGGCCTCCTTTCCTAAGCACCGGCCCCTGTATCATAGAATTTACAGTGCAGAAGGAGACCATTCAGCCCATCGAGTCTGCACCGGCTCTTGGAAAGAGAACCCTACCCAAGGTCAACACCTCCACCCTATCCCCATAACTCCGTAACCCCACCCAACACTAAGGGCAATTTATCATGGCCAATCCACCTAACCTGCACATCTTTGGACTGTGGGAGGAAACCGGAGCACCCGGAGGAAACCCACGCACACACGGGGAGGATGTGTAGACTCCGCACAGACAGTGACCCAAGCCGGAATCGAACCTGGGACCCTGGAGCTGTGAAGCAATTGTGCTATCCACAATGCTACCGTGCTGTCCTGTAGACCTGCACCATGTTGCGTCGGGGCCGGCGTGTTGAAGGAGGCCACTGTGCATACGCACGTTGGCACCGGCGCCACTGTGCATGTTCTCATTGGTGCCGATTCTGCGGCGCACAGTTCACGCCGGGATCTGCAGCTGGAGCGGCGCGAACCGCTCGAGCGCCGTGCTGGACCCCTATAGAGGCCAGAATTGGACGCCGGGGCGGCCCGTTCACGCCGTCGTAATATGCGATGGCGGTTACGACGGCGCGGACACTCAGCCGCGGGATTGGAGAATCCCACCCTTTGTTTACTTTTCTCTGAGTCCAAACCCAGGCTTGACCAATCAATCACAGTGTGAATCAATACTAAGCAGGCTCAAATAATTAAAACAAAAATTGGAGGTCTATCATTTCAGTCCCAGGATATCACTGCAGGAGTTGCTCAAGGACGTGTCTTGGATCCAACCATCTTCAGCTGCTTCATCAATGATCTTGCCTCCATCATAAATTCAGAAGTAGGGATGTGTGGATTATTGCGCAATGTTCAGCATCATTCACTGAAGCAGTCTGTGTCCATCTGCAGCAAGACATGGACAATATTCAAACTTGGGCTCAAATATGGCAAATAACATTCGTGCCATATAGATGTCAGGCAATGATGTCCTCCAACAATAAAGAGTCCTGTCATCTCCCCTGGCATTCAATGGCATTTCCATTGCCCACCACCATCTGCAAGTCACGAGTCAGGAGTCTGATGGAATACATTCTACTTGCCTGAATGAGTGCACCTCCAACAACACTCATGAAGCTCAATACCATCCAGGACAAAACAAGCTGCTTGATTGACCGCACTCCCACAGCTTAAACAGTCATTTCCTCCACCACCAGCTCACAGTAGCAGCAATGTGTACCATCTATGAGATGCACTGTAGCAACCCACCAAAGTTCCTTCGAAAGCACCTTCCAAACCCATGTCCTCTACCACTTAAAAGTATAAAGGCAGCAGATGCATAGGATCACTACCACTGCAATCTCCCCTCCAAGCCACTCACCTTCCTGAGTTGACACAATATCACTTTTGCTTCACTGTCATTGAGTCAAACCTCTGGAACATCCTTCCTAACAGCACTGTGGGCATACCTACATCACATGGACTGCAATGATTCAAGAAGGAGGCTCACCATCACCTTCTCAAGGGAAATTAGGGGCAGGCAATAAATACTAGTCTAGCCAGGGACGCCCACATCCTGAATAATAAAATAAACACACAGAACAACTGGGGAATACATGGAAATGGTATTCTTCCTGAGCTTAACACTGAAGGGTCGAAACTTACATCACTGCAGTATGTTGTAATTGGAAATGCCTTGGAGAAAACTCCTGTACATGTTGTGTAGTAGTCAGCTATGTACACTCTCGTAATGCTGAGGCAGAAACCTGACTTGGTACTCATTTATCTACTTTAGCCGTATTTCAAACACACATTGACCAGAGCCTAATAGGTTTCAGTGCTGGGAGTTGGCAAAGGCCAACTGAAATTTGAATTGCCAGGAAGCCCAAATTTAAAATTATGCTGCTGAATTTCCTGAATACATTTTAGACCTCTGCGGTGATCAAGTACACATCTTGAATTTGTATAATAATTTTTTTTTTTTAAAGTGTGTGTTGTTATATTACAGTCATGCATGTATTGACTGTGCCATTTCTACACCAGCAAGCAGACATCATTACTGATTAGTTAATCTGCAATTGACAAGTAGGTCACTGGAAAATGGATATTGCTGCCCTGCTATGAATAGCGTTGTGTCATCGGTTTAATGTAGTTGTTGAGCATTACACAGCCTCTGGAAGTGTCACTTGTCCATCATCAGATTTTTTTCGAGTGTCATTTGTGATGCGGGTTTGCAGAATAAAATGTGTACGTGCAACACTTCCTCATCATAACTCAATTTGAGTTTCATTTGGACAGGGCCTCTCTCATGTAAACCTTGCAATGTTACTTTGCAAGTTAGGAAGGAAAATGGAATGTGTTTAACTCCGATTTATTCAGTTAAATATGACTGGAAATGGCTTTTTTTATATATCATCCCAACGAAAGAGATAGTTTGTTTAAATTTGTTCATGGGATGTGGATGTCGCAGGCTGTGCCAGCATTTATTGCCCATCCTTAATTGCCCTGGAGGGGACAGTGTAAACCACATTGTGGGACTGGAGTCACATGTAGGCCAGACCAGGTAAGGACAGCAGATTTCCTTCCCTAAAGGACATTAGAGAACTAGATGGATTTTTATGACAATCGACAATGGTTCCATGGTCATCATTAGACTTTGAATTCCAGATATTTTATTGAATTCAAATCTCACCGTCTGCAGTGGTGGGATTTGAAGCATCTGTTTACTAGTCCAGTGACATTACCACTCCGCCACTGCCTCCCCCGTAATGTTTGATAAGATACACGGCTTACGTCGCTGGACCGCTGCACATGCACAGGACAATGGCCTGGAAGTGTGGACACATGAGCATGTACGCTGGAAGCACGTGGTGTTCAAACACTTTTTGACAGATTGGGTGAAGCACTGCGCTGGACCTGCTAAATGCAAATTAAAGGGACAGGGCTAACTTGGTCGACTTGCCCCGATGTTGGGTAAGTTTTTACACCTTTTTATTTGCACCTGTATTTCTGAGTCCAGGATCATCGAGCAGAGGCAGGAGATATCGGGAGACATTTGTTTGGTAGGTTAATGTTTTATATATGGTAGGTTAATGTTTTATATATTAGTGTTTGACGTTTATAAATCTGTTTAAAATGCAAATAAAATGAAAGGAAGATACATATTTTTTAAACTTTGGTTTGTTATGAGGCTGTTAGTGAGTTTGGAGTCACAAAAGTGAAAGAATTATTTTTTTTAACTTTGGTTTGTCCTGATGTTATTCCATTAAAGGAACTATAATTGATAGAATGCGTTGTTCACTCGCTAATGGGTGTGATTGACCACCTAAGATACTCCGTGTTACTAGTCACGGGTTCTGTGGGTCCTTGGACTCAGAAACAAATGCAGACACGGGAGAACATACATACTCCATGCAGACAGTCACCCAAGGCTGGAATTGAACCCGGGTCCCTGGTGCTGTGAGGCAGCATGCTAACCACTATGCCACCATGCTGCCGCTGTTTCCTCCAGGTGCTCCAGATTCCTCCCACAGTCCAAAGATGTGCAGCCCTTGATAAATTGCCCCTTCGGTTCGGTGGGGTTATGGGGATAGGCCGAGGGCCTGGGTAGGGTGCTCTTTTGGAACGTTCTTCTGCACTGCAGTGATTCTATGATTCTATAAAAACAAATTTAAAAAATCAAATGTTACAAGTAAAGCGAAAAGCCTTGTGCACTTTTGAAATTTTATGACTATAATCTTAATCAAAACATACAAACACTTTTAAGCATGCCATATGTAAAGTTATCCTAGAATCCCGACAATGCAGAAGGAGGCCATTCGGCCTATCGAGTTTGCACCGACCCTTCGAACAAGCACTCTACCCGTGTCCACTCACCCATCCCTACCCCCGTAAACGCATAAACTAACCCACACATCCCTGGACACCTGGACACGAAGGGGTAATTTAGCATGGCCAATCCACCTAACACTTACATCTTTGGACTGTGGGAGGAAACTGGAGCACCCAGAGGAAACTCACGCAGACACTGGAAGAATGTACAAACTCCACACAGACGGTGACCCAAGGCTGGAATTGAACCCGAGTGCCTGGAGCTGTGAGGCTGCAGTATTAACCACTGTCCACCGTGCCACCCATATAATAATATAGTGCAGATTTAAGTAGTTTTGCACATTTAAAACAAATAACCAAATCTATTTTCACTTGTAAATAATCACCTTTAATCATAAAAACTCAAATTAAGAATTAATTTAGAAGAACCAATAACAACAGAAATGCCTGTGTAAACGAAAGAGCAAAAACAACTGTTTAAAAAAACTTCTACATAACTTTAAAGCACTTATTAAATACATTGCCTGTTGTTTTCAATATAAATAAGCAACTTAAATGCCTGCCATCAATGGGTGTTCCTAGCCTGACCCTGTCATAAGGGTGCGGGGCTGCACTCCTTCTGCACCGTGCTGGAGCCTGTGCAGACTGGGGGGCTGGAGGCCCCATGGCTCCATGTAGGAGAGGAAGGTTCGCCGCGATATCCGAGCGCAGGTATGTGGGCATTTTTCTATTTTCAAATCGGCAGCCCGTGGCTTCCCGCCACGAGTCGGAAGTTACGGGCCAGTGAGTTGGAAAAGCAACGCATGATAATGGAGCAAGCTGAGCCCCTCAATCACCAATGTCATCTGAATTAAGCAGGTTTATCAGTACATTTCCAATCAGGTAGCACAGCTTCTGTAAATCTGTCCATACAGACCAGCAACTATTGTAGTGGAAATCTCTTAGCTCTCACTGAAAATGTGTGAAGCTTATATTGCAAGTAAGATGATCTGAGTGGATGCATGATTATTGAATGTGGACTTGATGAGTCGCTGTTCAATCTCAGAATTGCATCTTGTATAAGTAGCAATTATAACAAGCTGTGGAGCCTATCAATAAAAATAAAGAAGATACTTAAGAATGAGTCTTGATGGTTAGTCTACATTATTGCTAAAATGCCATGAATAATATATCTGTAATTACTCAATATTTGCCATGAAAACAGCTTCAATATAATGGGAAGAATTTTCCCAAAATTGCACAGTGTGCTGGATGAGGTCGGAAAAGCTATGTGAAACTTACAGGCTTCACAGGTTCCTTTTCTTGCCTGATTAAACAGTAGTCTGTACAATTTCAGAGTCCTGGTGAAGGTCACACAGCCAGCTCGAGGGACAGGGCCTAAATATGCCAGCAAAGCTGGGTTCTGAGAATGGGGCACCGTTTTTTAAAGGGCTCCCTGGTCTCAAAGTTACAATAATGCTCCCCTTCGCTACCCCCACGGAGATCAGGATCACCCCCCCCCCTGTCGGACAAAGGGACACCCGCAACCCCCACATGCACATGCAGAAGGGCAATGACCCCCCTCACACGCAAGGACCGGGGTACACCCTCCCCACACCAAGCAAGTATTGGGGCTCTCCCCTCCCTCCCCCCCCCCCCCCCCCCCCCCACCACCATCTCACAGGCACCATCCCCCCTCACTGCCACTGGCACGGTCAAAACCTTTCCCAACAGTCTTTGCTCCCCTCAACCCCAATGCATGCACAACCCCCCCCCCCCCCGACAACCATCGGGCCGCCATCTCCCCCAACATACAAGGGGAATCCCCAAGAGGGCTCCTCAAAGGGCAGGCCCCAGGCAGTGCCAACCTGGCATTGCCCGATCATGTACCTCACGCCCCAGGGGTTATACTCTCCTTCATGCCCCTGGCGTGGTCACCATGACTGATTCGCGTTGAATACCAGCAGTGATTTGCACGACCGTGACGTCACCGCAGATGGCGGGGGGGGAGAGAGAGAGAGAGAGAGGATCCAGCATGGGCATATTTCCCTCCTCCTGTTTGATCATGTATCCACTAAAACTCACTCTCTTAGCCACATTTCCTTCCTCAGTTACTGTTCTGGTTCCAAATTGTCCCACATGGATTTCATCTAAATTCCACCCATCATGTTTTGTATCCACTTCAGTTACAAGCATCGCCTAGACATTTCAACTATTGTTGTCGCTGCATCCTGAGATCCAGAGTCATGCGCCACCATGTGAATAATTCTCTTCAGCAGTGCTAATGCACCCTTCCTCAAGCTGTTTAGCCCCAGATTTCCAGTTCATCCTTTGACTCATCCAGGAACCTTAACAAGCAATTGTTTTGTTTCTGATGTGAAAGATCACAAACTCTAACTCATGGGTACCGATGGTCCGACAGATCGATAACACTTCCTGAGACCCTGCACCCCATAAGGATTCTATTCCATTCTCCCAGTTCCTCTGTCCTCAAACCGCAGACCTGGACCGGCAAAGTAGTGCCCCGCATCAGCCGCTCGCGCACCCCGGACCGCCTGCACACGGTGGCCCCATCCCCGAATGAAGCCACCCCCCTGTCGCCGATTGGCCCTCCCCTGACTGTGGCGGCCCCGGACTGAGGATCACGGATGGTGGGACCATGAGATGTCCACACCGTCAGGAATTTGGCCGGTCAGGGACGGAGCATCGCTAGATCATTGGTATTGACATGCTGGGAGAGAGTATAAAGTGTTAAAGATACAAAGAGAACACTTTCATCTTCTTCTGCCAGATCTTTGAATTTAATATGCTGGGAGAGAGACATCAAAGGGTTCCAACATATCAGATGGAAGACTTTAAACTGAAATTTGATATGCTGGCTAGAATTCTCCATTAACCTCCACTCCAAATGGGAATCTGGATCAGGTGAAAAATGGGGTGTCCCTCAAAGATCAGGGGCGTCATTCTCCGACGCCCCGCCGGGTCGTGAACCCCGGCCCCGCCGAAGTCTCTGGTACCGGAGATTGGGCGGGGGCGGGAATCGGGCCGCGCCGGTTGGCGGGACCCCCCGCTGGATTCTCTGGCCCGGATGGGCCGAAGTCCCGCCCAGATATTGCCAGTCCCGCCGGCGTAAATCAAACCTGGTATTTACCGGCGGGACCAGGCGGCGTGGGTGGGCTCCGGGGTCCTGGGGGGGGCACGGGGAGATCTGACCCCGGGGGGTGCCCCCACGGTGGCCTGGCCCGCAATCGGGGCCCACCGATCCGCGGGCGGGCCTGTGCCATGGGGGCATTCTTTCCCTTCCGTCTCCACCACGGCCTCCACCATGGCGGAGGCGGAAGAGACTCTCCCCACTGCGCATGCGCGGGAAACTGACAGCGGCCGCTGACGCTCCCGCGCATGCGCCGGGAAACTGTCAGCGGCCGCTGACGCTCCCGCGCATGCGCCGCATTTCCGCGCCAGCTGGCGGGGCAACAAACGCCATTTCCGCCAGCTGGCGGGGCGGAAATCCCTCCAGCGTCGGCCTAGCCCCTCAATGTTGGGGCTAGGCCACCAAAGATGCGGAGCATTCCGCACCTTTGGGCCGGCACGATGCCCGTCTGATTGGCGCCGTGTTTGGCGCCAGTCGGCAGACATCGCGCCGTTGGGGGAGAATTTCGCCCCAGGTTTGGCACCCGTTGCTATGCTTTGATGCCCCACCGGCAGCAGCAGCACGCTACACGTCATGTGCTGGCAGGAACATGTCAAAGTAAAGCATGAATATTCATGCCATTAACGGGCCTGAGACCTAAGTCTAAACCCTCACACTCCCCCCAACATGATGCTCCGACACCCTCATCGGGAACTCCACCTGGCGGACTTTACTACAAGGTTGGCCAAGCAAGGCCCTGCCATAGTGGAGCCCATGGGGAGTTCAGGGGGTCAGGCTGCAGAGGAGGTCCCCCAAGGGTCCTGACGTTGCCCTCTTCCAGCACCCCCCATCAGCTACCCCTGCCTGAAAGCTGATGAGCAGTCCGAGCAAAATTGTGAAAAATCGCTGCATTTTCACTTACCCTTTCCTAACATCTGCTGCCTCAGACAAAAGTCTTTAGAGCAGCAGCTGTTACACATGTTGGAGGCTGTCCAGAACACTTGAAAGAGCTTCAAATCTCAACAACAGCCTTTGAAATGCAAACCTTCCATTCAATTTCACACAGCAATGCATTGCATTAGGCTGTGATTGGCAGGTTTATTCCTCCAGAGACAGGTCCTTGGTGGATTGTTCAACTATGATTCACTTCCATGCTTGAATACATCTTCATTACCCTGCTATAATGCTAACCACAATGTTTAGAAACACTCTTGCTATGATTGACAGCTCCTCACTACATCAAAAGGAGCTAAGTGGTTTCATTTCCTCTTATTCACAGCAGTGTAGAGTCATGTGGGCAGGGTTTACAACAGATCCTGAGGAATAGGATCTGGTATACAGCCCCTGCTGGTGGTTCAGAAGTAAGTCCAGCCCCTGGGGGGAAAGGGCCATGTCTGGGCTGTATTCTGTCACTGCCCTATGGAATTTAGTCCAGCAGACAGTTCCAGGGGCCAACACCAGGATGTCCACAACGGCCGCGGGTCCGAGCTCCCGCTGGGTGGTGCCAGATTTGAACTACGCTGGCGGGACTCGGTGGAATTCGCCGGGAGTTCGGCCCGTCGCCCGTGGAGAATCGCCGCGAGGGCCTATTTCAGCTACCCCCGACCGGCGCCGTGGCGACCGGAGAATCGGCGGCCCGGCGTCGGAACGGCGTGGTGGGAATTTTCCATTCCCCCAGCGATTCTCCGACCCGTAGCGGGCTCGGAGATTCCCGGCCCATGTCTGTGGGAGGAGCAGGACTACAGGGGCTCCCCTATCCGTGGAGATGGTGTAGTCCTCTGTCCGTGGGGGTGGGGGTTCCTTCTGGGGGTGTTCCCATGTCCATGGGAGGAGCTGAGGTTGCTGGCGGGCCAGAGTCGCTCACATCCCATCACGCTAGCATGCCGTTGTGGGACTTTTTTTTCCTAAGTGTTTGAAAATGCGGTGGGTAAAGGCAGGAAGGCTGCGAGGCAGCCAGTCCTCGCTTTTCACACCAGAGACACTTGGAGAACAAATTTGAAAAATTCCAGCCATCATTTCCATCTGAACTATTACTTTGCTACCTTGTTGTGAATGCTTTGCACATTCAGTATCGTAGCTTTACCTTTGATGTTTTTGAAATTTTTCCTGAGGTCACCTTAATCACCAATGCTTATTAATTCTGTTACTTACACTGACTGTTTCTGACGCCCTCTGCCTATTTTTAACCCAAATGTTGTTTTGCCTCAGATCCTATGACATTTCCCCTGCTGTGTTTGAATTTTTTGATTTCTTGAATCCTTTCATCCCTGCCTCCTCTACTAGTTTACATTCATGTTTACTGCTGAATTATTTAATTTTCCAGGACCTTTGTTCCAGCTCAATTTAAGTGGAGCCCATCCCAACAGAACAGCTCCCTGTCTCCCCAATACTGGTGCTAGTGGCCCATCAAGTGATATTCCTCTCTCACACTCTTTCAGACACAAAAGGGGCGATTCTCTGACATAGCGGCCAAGAGTTTGCGCCGTCGTGAACGCCGTCACGTTTCACGACAGCGTGAACAGGGGGCCGGCGCTGGAGCGGTTCATGCTGCTCCAGCCTCCTTACGCAGCGCCAAATGGGCGAGCCGCCAACCCGCGCATGTGCAGTTGGGCCAGCATAATCCTGCGCATGCGCAGTTGGGCAGCGCCATCCTGTGCATGCGCGGGGAACTTCTTGCGCGCGCCGGCCCCGACCCAACATGGGGTCGGTGTTCAGGGGTCGGTCGCGCCGGAAAGAAGGCCCGGGGGGGGGGGGAAGAGGGCGGCCCGCCGATTGTTGGGCCCCGATCATGGGCCAGACCGCATTGGAGGCCCCCCCCCGCCACAGGCCACCCCCGAGTGTTCCCGCAGAGTTCCCGCCGGCAACGACCAGGGTGAACGCCGCCGGTGGGACTCTGTCGTATCGGGGCGGCCGCTCGGCCCGTCCATGCCGGAGAATCGGCGGCCCCGCCGATTGCGCCAACACACCGGCGCAAATGCCGCCGATTCTCTGCACCTCGGCGAATCGCGTGTCGGGGCGCGGTTGCGGCAATTCTCCGGCCCGGCGCGGGGCTCGGAGAATCGCTCCCATATTCAGCCTTCTAATCAGTTTATTTCCACCTGTTCACATAGCAATCCAGAGATTATTGCCTTTGAGATTTTGCTTTTTTATTTGGACCTTAAATATTCAAACCCTCCCACCAGAATATTATTTCTAGTTCTACCCAAGTCATTGGTTCCCTGTGGACCAAAACAATTGGATCCTCTCCCTCCCATTCCAAGCTCTCCTGCAGCCATTGGGATATGTCATCAACCCTGGAACCTGGGAGCCATTGCAACCTTGGCAACTCCTGGTCGCAGCTGCAGAAACGATACCTACCCTTGTCACTCTTCGCTATCAAAATCATCTCTACCACTCCTTCCCCACCCCCACACCACCCCGACTTGAATGGTCTCCTGCACCATGACACTATTGTCAATTTTCAAATCGACTCTGCAGTCCTTGTTCTCACCCACTGACGTCCCAGCCATTGTCAAAGTCAAGGGCCGAGGCTCCTCTATTACAACATCCTGGATGCCTATACCTGCCTAATTTACAATCACACTCCCGCTCTTGACCATTGAGCAACTCTCAGGTTTTGCCTAACCCAAACGATGTGACTCCTCCTGGACAAAGGGCATGATTCTCAGGCCTAGTTGCACTCTTGCTCAAGTGGAACAGGGCCGGTGAATAACGGGAGAGGACAAAAATTAGAACCGTGCCAGGAGCCAGGCGATGTAACCGGCCCGCTCCTGTAGGCAAAATCGGGATCTCGCTGTAGCATGGTGCAGCTGAAGGTTACCGCGAATAGGAAATTGGCAAACGTGGTTAAGTGAGTACTTCACACAACCCAAGTGGATTCCCATGGGCGAGCAGACCATGTAGCATGCGGGAGTCATTGCCTAGCATTCCAGTCACAACTTGATGCCTGGACACTGTGCTTGAACACTGCGGGAGGCCACACTACACCCACAGCAGCCAACATCCAAACACCCAGGGGATGGGACAAAGGTCCAGGGACATGTCCATAGCCAGAGGGTGGGTGGGTACCGCAGGGAGATGCCTGGAGAGTTGGGCCAAGGGATCGGAGGTCATCCTGCATTGAGGAACAAAGTGACAGAGGCGTCATACTGGTTGTGCACAAAGGTGTTTAATGCGTTTGGTGCTTACACCCCCCTCCCCCCACTTCCTCCCCCGCTCCCCTAGTGCCCTCAGTTATCCTCAACGTGCTTGGCCCTCCAAGCTCTATCACTACGTCTAGGTGTGTCCCCAAGATGCACATCTGAGGTGGAGGCAGCCAGCTGCCTTCCACGTCCCACAGCCTTCGATGCCCCTGGCGGGCATCCTCTGGGGCTCTGAGGCCGGAGGGCCCCGCATCACTTATCAGCGGCACATGCACAGCCATGCCATCCTGTCCCATGTGCTGACTTTGAGACACAAGAGGGGTGGAACTCAGGGAGCTGGTGGTCACCCATCGCCACTCTATGGGATGGATGCAGGTTGACACCCAGAGCCCCTCCTCCCACTCAGTGCCCATAGAGCCATGGGGCTTACCCTGGGATGGACAGGCAGTTGGTTTGAGCCCCAGCTGCTCATCTCCAAAGCCCCCTGCCATTCATCAGCCTCCCCAGCAAGTGTTCACATTGGTGCCGATTGGTATTCCTTTTGAAAAACGTGAATCTGATGGAAGGACTACTGTGGGGAGCCAAGGAGGTGAGTAGCCATCTTTGCTCACAAGCCAAGAGCCCAGGTGTGCTGGGCTTGCTACTCAGTGCTCAGCGGGAGTAGGGACCCTTGGCAGGGGTAGGCGCCATGGGAGGGTGCGGGAGGTGGCAGGTGTGGGGAAACTGGGGGGAGACATGTCCCATAGAACCTCATCAAGGTTAGCCTGGTGCTGGGTGACAGCCCCCAGCGAGGCAGACATACTGCTGAGACCCTCAGCCATGGGCGCCACTGACTGCGCGACGCCTTGGACACCTTCACTCATGGTGCCGACATCATGCACCAGGCTCTCCATTGTGGTCACCACCCTTGCAGTGTTGACCTTGGTGCTACTCATTGCTGGCGGCATCTCCTGTGCCCGTAGCGTTTGGGACTCCTGCAAGCGGCTATGGATCTGCTAGGGTGAAGCAGACATCTCCCCCTGAATGTCCCAGCTGCTCCCTATTGTCTCCATCAGCCCTGGGTGACCCACTTCCACAGGCTCAGCATCAGGCTGGGACCCAGCTGTGTCGTGGGATCCACCAGCCCTCCGACTGCTGTCTCACCTGGGTTTTCCTGCCTCCATCAGATGTACATCATCAGCAGGGTGGTGCTCACCAGATTGCTCCCCCAAAACTTGCCCACTAACATGTCCCACCGATATGTGTGCATCTGCGCTGGTGGAGGATGGGGATGACAGCTAGGCCATGACTATTATGATGCCATTCTCAGAGCTCTCCTCCGAGGTGTTCTCCTCTGAGTCAGGAGAGGGGTGGGCCAGGGGTGGGCCAGGGATGGGCCAGCTCCTTCGGTTGGAGGACTTGCAGGAGAATGGTCATGTAATCAGCTGGGCCGAGGGCCGGGAAACACGCGGCAATATGCGCTCACTACAACACTTGGAAACTTTTCCAGAGAATCATGCCCAAAGTCTCGCAAGTTGAGTGTAATTCTACCAAGACCCGACCACCAGGTTCAGTAACGGGTGTGGGGAGGGAATATGGCAGCAGGCCCAGAAATCGGTTTCAGGCTGACATGAATTGACAGCAGGCTTTACTGCTGGTGCCTGCCATGGCGGGTCCACAAACCCACTCGAGGACAGCGGAATCTCATTTTCATCCTGTTAATGGGTTGCAGGTGAAGGCCCGACTCCTGCCAAGTCCAATTCTCCGTGGTGTTGGCGGGAAAGCACACCGGTGTGAAGCATGTTTGGATCAATACGACATGCAGATGTCGGGACTCATCCGAACAGTGCCTGGGGCTGCTCTGGAGTTAAGGATGGAGACCACCCACAACACTGGATCCTGCAACATCAACAGCATTAGGCCATCTACAGATGGAAATTCCAGATTAGGTGTTCTGGAGGGGGTGTCCACCTTCCAGACTCAGAATGTTCCTGGGGATAAGTCTTCATTCTCAGGAGTATCATCTTCCTGTCTCAGCTCGCTCCCAGATATCCACCGTCATTCTCAGGAGGTCAGCCTTCTTTCTTCAATAGTTGTTCCGTGTGTCGGATGCATTTTCAGCATAGCACCTGGATACAATGGCTGACCACACGTCCATCCAAGCTTGTCCTGCCATTGAATATGACGTAAAATGCCCAAGTTCATAATTAATGAGATTGGGGCCAAATGTTTTGGCATGTGTTATATTCCCCACGGAGACGACCCGATAGATTTCCCTTTGCGGCTTGTGTTATACAAACTCCCCCGCTGAGGGGTGAGGCCCAACAAGAGGGCTGGTTAACTTCCCTGTATTAAAGCCGGCCCAAGAGGGAACTGGCATCTCGGGATGGTCCCGACTGGAACTTGAGGTGTTGCTTAGTTGTTGTGTTGCCTAATTGTGAGTAGAAAATAAATTACGTTTGACTTGCCTTTTCGGGACTCCTCATTAACAGCACAGCACGTTTCCACACCAGCCACTGCAACAGGAAACATTCCGCCTTCCCACCCCTCCGCGACACTTTGTTTCAAATTGGGCGAATTATTCCCAGTGGCTGTGTGAAGAAATCTGAATCAACTGAATGGTCTACTTCCTGTGATGTTTGCAGTAAGGTTATATGTTGTAAGGTTATGAAAGGTCTAGAGGCTGGTTTGTTTGAACAATAACTGTTCATTAATAAAATACAACAATGTGGGCAGCACGGTGGCGCAGTGGGTTAGCCCTGCTGCCTCACGGCGCCGAGGTCCCAGGTTCGATCACGGCTCTGGGTCACTGTCCGTGTGGAGTTTGCACATTCTCCCCGTGTTTGCATGGGTTTCGCCCCCACAACCCAAAGATGTGCAGGGTAGGTGGATTGGCCACGCTAAATTGCCCCTTAATTGGAATAAATGAATTGGGTATTCTAAATTTATAACAAAATAAAAAATAAGAAAATAAAACATAACTATGTGTAGGATACAGTTGTGGCTATCTCCTGAACGAATACTACCAAACTCATTACTACTCTACTACTCCCACGTGACTCCGCACGTTATAATATGGGCAGTACAGTTTCTCCAGTCCCACATTAACCCTCACAATCCTGAAAATCCTAATACCACAGTGTACAGAAGTAGCAGATCACAAGAAAGTGCCCACTGTATATCTGGCACCAAGGTGAACATAATGATACCACTATGGACTGATGTTGTGGTGAGAGATGTCATCAAATAATATATGGAAATTGCCAATGCAACTACTTGCCATCTCTAGAATATTTTGGAAAAGTTAGCAGCTTACTCAAGTGCACCCAGAATGGTACCAGATATATTTAAATGAACTTATCCATGAAGCTAATATGTCATTTTCTCTGCTATTAAATGGTGCAACTTTCTGACATGACCATAGTTTACTGGCATTGAGGAAATATTACTGATGCATTTTGAGACACAAGGGATGATTCTCCGTTGTCTGACGCTGAAAACGTGAAACGCGAGTGAGCAGATGGGCATCGATTAGACACCAAATCGCAATTCTCCGTCGTCTCAACAGCGTTGTACTGCTGGCTGGTGGGGGGGGGGGGGTGCTTCTGCCAGATCCTGGGGGAGTATTGGGGGATGGCCAGGAGGTGGACTGTGGGGTCGGGGTGGACGGGCACAGAACACCATTTCTGCAGCCGACGAGGCAGTCATATAGCTGCACAGGCCGCTAACAGCCCATTGTGAACTTAGGGCCACTTAGGGTGGTATAGGTGTTCCCCCAGGCCATCTCACCCCCCCCCCCCCACTCCCCAGGTGCCCTATGGCTCAGCCAACCCATCAGCTGTATGGGCGTGCTCCAGCACAACCAACACCATCTTGTTGGCTGGGATGAGTGCATGAGGGGAGTGTGATGTGTATTTGCGGCTGCAGCTTGTCAGCCTGCCGAGTGTCCATCATGGACCCAGCGAATTCCGCACTATTTCTCATTGGAATCGATGGTGTTTCACATGGTGCCGATGCTCGCCCCTCCACAGTTGATGAATCGATCCAGGTTCGGTGTTAATTTTACTGTCGTGAAAGTCCACGAATTCTGTCCCAGCGTCAACACTTAGTCCAAGGAGCAAAGAAACCAGCCCAAGATATCTCACTTGCACATGATTTCCTCATGGTAAAAGTGATTTATAGCCTTTCTTCAACACCAAAATAACTTGTTGAACAAATTTCCCATATTTCAATATTCCCAATATAGGCTGAAACATGCCTCTGTACAGTGCAGCTCTGGTTACATTTTTATATTTCATTTCTCGCCATGCAAACTGTTGCTAGTTATGAAATTGTCAAGTGATAAGACAAAGTATATAGACTTGCATCTTTGTAATTGTAAAGAATGAGTTCCCATCAATGGAGTATGCAACATTTCTTTTAAGTGCTAATTTCTTTTTAATCAATATGAAAACATGACATTTCCATATGAGATGTGCCCATAAACATATTAATGTCCCATTCTGACAAATTAGTTCTGCTACTATGTTGTCATAAACCCATGTTGAAGTAACCCTTGGTCATTCAACAGAGAGCATCCCATAACAATTCACCAATGATTTATTAGTGCTCGTTATTTTTCAGACTGCTTTTGAAGTTTAATTCATTACATAAACATTGACATCAGTTTTGCTTCCAGCACAGCTGGATAATGCTACCAACTAAGATTATTTTCTTCAGGAAGTGTTCATGGAGCTCAAAAAAGCAACATCTCTAATTTTACTCTACATTGATGTCTGTACTAATGTGAGCAAAATAGGAATAAATGAGTTTATTACTAAGTTTCTGTATTATTGTCGTAAAAAAGGATTCAGGACAGCTACATGTAATTTAAGCTCATGTTGTCCTGGTTATCAGATGAGGAGGTTCAAATTGTAAAGGAGGTTTCTAATATCACAATGACACTAGCAATAGATTTATCATTGGCTGCGTAGATATTTTTGCTGGTGTAGGGTTCTGTTATTGAGTGGGTACTTGAAGTTTTTGACAAATTTGAAATTCTCTTGTGTGTTACAGACATTTCCACACATTTTGATCATTCCTGTTTTTTGTAAAGTATTACATTGGCTAAAGCAATGTCTTGCACAAAACAATCAATAATTCGACATGACTTCTCCGACACTGAAAGTGAACAGGATTTTAGAAGCGAGAACTCATCTGAATTGTTTCTTTGTGGAAATTGAGACTTTGGAAACTGACAGCAGCTGCGTATGTAACATTCAGCAAGCCAGTACATTGTTTAAAGCTCCTCATCTATTTCAGTAGACTTTCATTTTTTTCACCCAATCTGCAGTACAGGTTGCCCACCCGTTGTAGAAGTTGTCATTGAATGCTGCTAGGACAAGACTGCTTCTGCTGTGAGACCCATGGATTCGTTTCATATTTGTGGTGTTCTTTGTGTTGCTTATTTCAGGATGGTTGGCGTAGTGTTCACAAAGGGCAGCACTGTAGCACAAGTGGATAGCAAGGGTAGCACGGTAGCACTGTGGTTAGCACTGTGGCTTCACAACGACAGGGTCCCAGGTTCGATTCCCTGCTGGGTCACTGTCTGTGTGGAGTCTGCACGTTCTCCCCGTGTCTGCGTGGGTTTCCTCCGGGTGCTCCGTTTTCCTCCCACAGTCCAAAGACGTGCAGGTTAGGTTGACTGGCCATGATAAATTGCCCTTGGTGACCAAAAAGGTTAGGAGGTATTATTGGGTTACGGGGATAGGGTGGAAGTGAGGGCTTAAGTGGGTTGGTGCAGACACAATGGGCTGAATGGCCTCCTTCTGCACTGTATGTTCTATGTCTATGTTCAAAAACCACAAAATAGCTTGAACTTAAACAAAGCTATAAATTTATTAACCCTGTTAACTTGGATTCAACACATACTCTGGAAGAATACACAGTTGATTACTCACAATTAAACTACACTCATCCACAGTAAACTCACTACTGATCTAAACTATGATCTGCTCTCACTTACACTATCGACTCTCTCTAGCTAACTCCTGCACACACTCTCCCACAAGGCTTAGGATCACTGCCTTTTCTAGGTGTAACTGTAGCTCCCTCTAGTGGCTACTCTTGGCACTTCATTAATCCTTGATTGACCACAATACTGAGTTGTATTCTGAGCCACAATCGTAAATCAGAAGAATTTCTTCTTGCAGTGTTGCTTTGCCTTTCTCAGGGATGCCTACATCGAGGAGCAAACAACGTTGCTGCTATTACATCTGTGAGGGGTTGTACGAAGTTTTGAAAAACCTGCTGAACACCAGGCACTGAGCAGCAACTCCAGGGTGACATTGTGCAAATCAGGCAAGTGGACAATTGAAATGATCTGTGGTACTAAACCACACCAATTCTGCTGCCTTCCAACCTTGAAATGAAATGAAATGAAAATCGCTTATTGTCACAAGTAGACTTCAAATCAAGTTACTGTGAAAAGCCCCTAGTCACCACGTTCCGGCGCCTGTTCGGGGAGGCTGGTACGGGAACCTGCTCTTCAGAGGGACACTGGCCAAAAACCAGTGGATCTTTCTTTAAATATGCCGATCGGATTGCAATTAAATCATCAGAGCGTCAAGGCCTCCTTTGCATGAGAAGTAGTTGATCAGTCTGAACAGTTGGATGTTGTCTGAAGGTCAGGCTCCAGTACACGGCACTACTCAGTGACTACCTCCCTGCTGAATTATAGATGTCAAAGGTAGTTCTCTTTTGATAAGTCCAAAGGAATTCCCCTGAACCATGTGATTGAATACTGGGCTATTCCCGGGTCAGTGACACGTTCCAGCGCACCTGCTTCCTTCTGCCTCAGAAATCCTTTATCCTTTTCCAAAACTCAAGTCTCATTGGTCAGATAATTTGCAGCTGTGGGGTGAACTGGATACGGCACGAATGCTGCTGTGGGAGTTGGACATTAAGCGCACTCCAACTAAGCAATATCAAGCAGTAGACAAATGAAACAACTTTTCTGTGGAGGTGATAATAGGAAAGTTGCATCTAAAATTGCACCCCTTCATTTGTCCATTTGGCCAATATCAATTCTTCACAGTTCCTGCCACTCTAGCATGCACTCGAACCTAAGAATCACAAGAATAAATTAGCACAAGCAAAGAGGACCTGAGGAAAGTGCCAAACTCACAACGTACAGTTCTTCTTTAAATATGAAAATTAATGTTTCCAGTCATTTAGCCATCATGCATGCATATTATTCATGCATATTAGGCACAGCATACTTAACAACGTGCAATCATGGAATCTTTTCAATTTTTAATATAACTCATACTGCAGCATTTAACATGTATTCAGTGAGTACAGAATAGATCCTAGTGGCGAAAATTCTTAAAAATCGCTTCAGAAAATCAAAAGAAAATTGCAGACAAATTGCTTAGAGTTTCTGGATCTTAATTTTACACCTCTTTTGAACCAGTTTAATTGCAACAAATTCTCATGGATGATCCTTTAGTTTTATTACAGTGAGCTGCAATGCATTTGTTCGTACTATTCCAATAAACAAGTTCAAAAAGGAAATTGGACCATGGCTTTATTTGGTGCACAATACATTTTCCCCAAATTTGCTCAATCGTTTGGTTTATGTTTTACATGCATCCAAAATACATTTATCCAAGGGCAAAAATCACAGGAGATTTCACCCCAAGAGTTTATTTGGTCAGGTCAAAAACCCAACAAGTAGATTGCAAGGATCAATCACAAAGCAACCCAAGCACTGCTGCCTCACAGTGCCAGGGACCCTGGTTCGATTCCGGCCTTAGGTGACTGTGTGGAGTCCGCACATTCTCCCTGTGTCTGCGTGGGCTTCCTCTGGGTGCTCCAGTTTCCTTCCACAGTCCAAAGATGAGCAGGTTAGGTGGATTGGCCATGAAAAATTGCCTCTTAGTTTCCAAAGATGTGCCGTTTAAGTGGAGTTATGGGGATAGGGCGGGGAATGGGCCTAGTTGGAGTGCTTTTTTGGACCATTGGTGCAGTCTTGATAGTCCAAATGGCCTCCTACTGTGTCTAAATGATGCAGCTTTTCTTGCAACAATATGCTGGCTTCCCATTTTAAAGAGATGCCCAGATCAGCAAATCAAGAGCATGATGAACTAGCTGCATGCTGGTCATGGTGCCCACCAGAGGGATGCACATGTGCTCTTGTGCAGGTTGGTATACATTTGCTTTCTTGGCTTACCAACAACCACTACATGCAAAGTATCCAATGAGTGTCAGGAGTGGCATGGTGGGTCCCTGCCATATACCTGCCTTCACCCTCCTGGCCCATCTTTCGTTCTTGGGTTTTTCCGATAGGTTCCATTTCCCGATAAAAGAGCATGAGATTCAGGGGTTGAGCAGGGATTCTGTATCAATGTACCCTGACTTATAGGGTTATCATTTCTGCTGTGTGAGTCCCTGGACTTCAATAGGTGAAAGGAGAAGCACTATTTCCAGAGTGGCAAGTCCCTGCTGAGTACATCAGCCCCCCGGCCCCACCCCCCCCCCCCCCCCGCCCCCATAGAGGAGTAATTTCACTTCCCCATGACCCTCTCCATTACTGCTCAGGTAACTATGAATAAAAAAATATTTTGGATGTCCAAGCCGCTCTTTTGGGGATAAGGGATAGACAACCAACTAGTTCTCAGGAGGTGGGTTGGCATTTCACATATGTAAATGAGGCAAACAGCCTTTAATTTAAGCTGCTTTGCAGGTTTTGCTATGGTTTTCTGGGTCTCCCAGTGCTTAGTGGTGCAGCTTTGGGAAGAGGGTAAATGCCTTTTCTCTACTGTTTGTGGGGTAGGAAGAGCAGATGTGTTTCACCCAATCCCCAACCCCCTAAACGCCTCTCCATCAGACCCCCCTCCCATACAGAGTCCGTGGATCAGAGATTAACACCCCCCAGAATCGGACCAAACAACATACCTCAACAGCAAGCTGTGAAATCCAGGCTTCCAGATCACCTGTCTAAAACTTGGCGCCATTGTTTGACCTCATTCCCTCTGCGTCAATAGAATGTCAGGCTCTGACTATGGATCTAGAAACAGTCTTCAACATTGGGGCCACACATTAGTCCCACCTTCCCTTATGTGGTGCTGTCTCGGAGGCAGAAATGTCAAAACTTTGATATCTGCAGTCTTGGTTGAGTTTAAAGTGGCTCCTGCCAGATGTCTGATAAAAGTCGAGCAGAATGGTCACACATTTACAATCTTTCTATTCTCCTCGAAATGCCAAAAGGAACAAAGACACGTCTCCTGTGTTAATCTTCACACAAGACTGGCCTTTCAAACAGTCACCTACTTTCAATGTTGTTATCCTTTACCAGCAAACCTTTGATTGGTCAGATTCCCCTGACAGCTTCAGACTAACTGCTGACTTAAACACATAGAAAGACACATTGAAGTTACAAATGGATACAGGTTATTAAGCCTAACCAGTCTGTGTCAGTTATTATCTTTCACATGAGGAAATGGTTCCAAACAGGTTTAAACACTCTGTTCCCATATTCTGTAGCACTTTTCTGTCACATATCCAGTCTAATCTTAAATGGCGTCTTAATTTCTGCTTCAAATACTAGAACATAGAACATACAGTTCTTAAGCCCTCACTTCCACCCTATCCCCGTAACCCAATAACCCCTCCTAACCTTTTTTTGGACACTAAGGGCAATTGAGCATGGCAAATTCACTTAGCCTGCACGTCTTTGGACTGTGGGAGGAAACCGGAGCACCCGGAGGAAACCCATGCAGACACGGGAGAACGTGTAAACTCCACACAGACAGTGACCCTAGCCGGAATCGAACCTAGGACACTGGCGCTGTGAAGCCACGGTGCTAACCACTGTGCTATTGTGCTGTCCTAGTCCTCATAATTCTATTTTCGAAGAAGGTTTCTCTGACAGCTCATTCTTGACTTCACAGTTTCTCAATGCAGTGACATGTATATTTACTGAGGCAGGTTACATGTGGCTTTGGGGGAGTGAGGGGCTCAGAGTTGGGAGGGATACGGGGGAATGGTGGAGGGGGTTGGGGTTCTAGGTTCAGACAGAAAATCCAAAAGTTTAGATGTCATTACATGCTGTTGATTTATGTAAATGTATGTGGTGGGGAAAGAGTGGGGGTGGGGGTGGGGGTGGGGGGGGTGGGGGGGGGAGTGGAGGGGCTGCGGCGGGGGGGGTGATGCTGATGCAGAGGGGTTTTGGGGGCTGGGGGTTGGGGTGAAACACTCCAGCTGTTTTTGGCCCGCAAGCTGTGTAGTAAAACCATTTACAATCCAGCCACAGCTGTTTTGCCTCGAAAACCCAGCAGTCCACTGTAAAACTTGCAGGTTAAGTCAGACGCTGCCAGCCTCATTAACATATTTAAAATGCCAACCTGCCTCTTGAGGCAAGCTTGTTGTCTGCCCCTTGCCCTGTCTTAGTAAAACATAAAAGTTGGTGAGTTGGAAATATCTTCCCAACTTTCCTGAAATTTGTTTCCATTTAGCCCCCTACGTGCACCCAAGCCCACAGGTTCACGGTGGTTAACATCTCCTGCAAGTTTGTTTCTATTACCTTGTCACATCCTCCCATTACTTTCAACACCTTTCTTCTATTGCCCGAGAAACTGTTTTGTTTCAACAAAAATAATCTATAATTTCAAGTCTTTCTTCATGTTTGCATGTCCTCATTTCAGGCAGTATCTCAGCATTATCTCATATTCAGCATATCATTATCAGCATATCTCAGTATCTCAGCATAGGGGCTGTTTAGCACAGGGCTAAATCGCTGGCTTTGAAAGCAGATCAAGGCAGGCCAGCAGCACGGTTCAATTCCCATAACAGCCTCCCCAAACAGGCGCCAGAATGTGGCGACTAGGGGCTTTTCACAGCAACTTCATTGAAGTCGACTTGTGACAATAAGCAATTTTCATTTCATTTTTTCATTTCATTATATCCCCTCAAAATTCTTCCCACAGAACAGAACCCAGTACTGCACACAGTTTATTAACGTTGAATGACATCTGCCATTTTCTATTATATTTTTCACTCATCAATATCTCATATCATATCAATGGGCGCGATTTAATGGAAAACTTTCTAAGGTGGTAGTGAGCGGAAAATGCCGCAAGCTTCCCGACGCTCGACCCGGCGAGGCTGTCACCAGTATCAAACATTAATTGGTCCGCTTAACATGGCCTGATCCTGGATCCTGTCTGTCTATTTTATACCTCTCTAGTGCTCCCTCTAGTAATTCACTTAGTTGTAGTGTATTTACATTAACCTCTTGTGTACATGCAGATGTGCAGATCACTACAACACGTCCATGATCGTCATGTGGTGGTCGCACACAAGTTGGACGTTCAGGGAGTGGAACCCCTTCCTGTTGATGTAGGACATACCCTGATGGCCCGGTGACCTCCTCAGACTACAAGGCCCACTGAAGGAGGCCCATCGCCTTCTGTCTATGGGGATGGTGCCATCACTCCGACGTAACAACGCCATAATGTGAGGGTGGCATCTGCAGTGGAGACCTTGGCGCAGGATGTGTACTCCATGTCTGCTCCGGTTCAGCTCATTACCTCCATGATTGAGGGCATGAGCTCCATGGTGTAGAGCTTCAACTGAATAGTGTAGACACTAGTGAGAATCCACGAGTGTCAGTGGCAGAGGACGGTGATGACTCTGGATCTCAGTCCAGCTGCCCCTCTATCCCATGGCATGGGTGAACCTAGGCACCATCAGAGAACAGTCACTACTGTAATAGCTAGCTAGCATTAAAAATCACTTTGATTACCCATAAAGAGAATCCACACTGTCATGGTGTCGTGCGCCACAAACCCCCACTCAAAATTGGCGCTTTATCGCTGTGCAGTGTGAGAATGGCAGCGCGATGTCTCTCCCATCCCCTACACTGATGATGCAGTGATGCCTGGTCGTTTCTGGTGCAGATCCCCCAACCTAACCACCCCAATTCTCTATCCATGGGAAGTTTCCCCTCGCACAACACCAACGCTCAGGCTTTTCTTATGTGCCAGCATTCTCTCGTGATGAGGATGCCATTGTCTGTCCATTTCATCACAAGGTGGCGAAATACACCGGGTCCACTGACCTCTGAGGAGGCAGTAGCAGCTGAGATTCGTCATCCAGCCTCTCTGGGCCCCTAGATCACCCTCTGCGGTGGCAGATCACATTCAGCTCTGACAGGCAGGAGCCAGACATTTCCCGAAGATTAAGATGAGCATTCCTCTGTCCTCACTGCAAGTCATCGTCATTCTCCTGCAGTGTCCAGCCAATCACTTTTACGCCCTGCTCATGAATAGAGCGACCATGTCAGTGACCCCACAGTAGTGAACAGATGTGAGAGCCCATAGTGGGAGAGGTCTTCACACCATGGTCCTGGTCGTCAGCAAACAGAGACTCAATGAGGGCATCCCTAGCCCTGTGCCCCATGCGGGCCCTGACCACTGCCCGAGGGCCTTCCTCCTCCTTCTCGGCAGGTTGCTGGTCACTGTCCTCCTTGACATCTTCCTCAACTGAGGAGGTGTGGCATTGCTCCATGTCCTGATTACCCAGCTGCTCGTCCTGCTGCAGTGACAGCTTGTGCAGGATGAAGCACCAGAATGATGTGGGACACCCTCTGGTGGTTGTATTGAAGGGTTTGCCTCCGACCAGTCTGGGCTGCATCTTGGGCAGTCAAATTGCCTACTCGACAACCACATTGATGCATGAGCCTAGTTGTAACGAGTCTCAGTGGATGTTTGGGCCTCTGCACCGACGTCATTAGCCACATACTGAGTGGATACCCTTTGTCCCCGAGGACCCATCCCGCCAGCTACTGCTCTCGCTCACAAATGGCTGGGATCTGCGAGTATCCCAAGATGCAACTCTCATGGTCAATTCCCAGGAAAAGGAAACACACATGATGCGTGTCACGCAGTCACAGATGTGCTGGACATTGAAGGAATGGAATCCTTTGTGGTTCAAAAAAAGGGTTCCATGCTCCCACGGGGAGCACAGAACTCCCACGGGGAGTCCATGATGCCCTGCACCCAGGGCATGTCTGCTATGCGGGCAAAGCCCATTGTCCTGCTGTCCTAGCTTGCCTGGTCCTGGTCCAAGTTGATATACATACGGATCCTCGCAAATAGTGCATCTTTAACCTCCTTTATGCACTTATTTGCTGCTGACTGGGGTTTGCTGCCGATGCAGCCCTGAAATGAACCATTGGCATAGAAGTTCAGAGTGGCAGTAACTTTCAGGGCCACAGGCAATGGATGACCTCCCAGTCCATGTGCTGCCTATTCTTGCATCGCTTGGCACAGGTGGCCCACCATCCCCCGAGCCATACGCACGTTCCTCCGGCAGTGGACCTCGGACATCTGGAGATAAGGAGGTCGATGTCGGAATACCCGGAGACTGGAGTGTCTCCTCCAAAGCTCCCCATCTGTGGCCCTGCTTCTGGTAGATCAATGGGCCCTGCCTCCCCATCCTCTGCAGGGCCCTGGCCCTATGCGCGGGCAGCAGCATGTCGATGTCAATGCTGCTGGTCGATCTGAATCAATAGAACTGCCAACCCAATTGTCTCCATGATTCTCCAGAATCAAAATTGAAAGAAAGAGAACATCAAAGTGAGCGACGAGGAGTCCCGACAGTGCCCTAACCCTCAGCCCTTTCAGCACCTGGTCCATCCACCCTCTATGAGTGCCTTCCACTAAGCCCCACTCCCTCCCCTGTCACACTATAGCAAAGTCCCTACAGCTGCCCCTCTCTTCACATGAATGAAGTGGAATGAAGCCCCCCCCCCCCCCCCACCCTCCTCCCCTCTTGGGATCCAGAGCCTCACAGCCTGAGCCACCCTGTGGAAATGCCCTCTACACCCATTTGCACTGCACAGAGGAGTTTTTTGTATGGGCTGCTGCTGCACACCCTTCATTTCCTTGCCCTCGCCCGTCGCCCGGATATGTCTTGGCACACCTTGTTGCCGTCCAGCAGCGGAGGTCCCCAGTCAAAATTGATGATGGAGACCTCCTCAACAACGGGGACCTGGCATGCAGCAGTCACATGCAACCTGATTCCTGAGCAGCGGCTCCCTGACGACAGCCGCAATACCCGTCGGGGGAGAGCTGCGGCACGAGACAAACATGTTCCAGACTTTGAGTAGGTGCTGGTTAAAGACGAGCAATGCCTGCAAAGGGTTGCAAAGAGCTGGTTTAAAATTGGGTGCCAATCAGTGGTACACTCATGTACAGCAATGCTAACTATTATGGGCCAGGGTTTAGAGCACCCCAAAGTGTATCACGGAGTTCACCTGACCCACACCTTTTAATAGATTGTGGTATGGGGAGCACATGGCCCACTCTAGAGGTGTGGTACAACAGAAATGGAAAAGTATTTTTAAAAACAAAACAATGTTTATTCTATGAACTCAAGTTAACTTTTTTAAAACAAACAGTGAATATCTTAGCAACCAGTAAATCCAATAAACCCCCAAAGAATACAACACTAAGTAATCCTTTAAGCTGTCCTTTTAACATCCAAAAGACTTAACAACCTTTAAACAGAAGCACATCGGGGTTTACATTCAATACTGAAAACATTTACATTTCTGAATTCACCAAATGATCCAGAGATGGTCCTTCATGGCAACGAGATCAACAGTATAGCTGCTTTGACTGACTTCAGCTGCAACACAGTGAAAAACGAAACCAGAAAGACAGAGACACGCCCAAGCTTGTCTCAAAGTGAAACTAAAAAGCAGAACCAGAGCTCAGCTCCCCCCACACTCTGACATCACTGCAGTAAAATGAGCAGCCAAACATTTCTTAAAGCGACATTCTCATGACATAACTGAGTTGGTACAATTGACTCTGATGAGGCAACTGGCTTCACCTTGTAGCAGGCAAGGCACATCTGATACGTGTGAAGGCTGGAATTAGCAGATCGACCGCATTCCCCAGCTCTTCAGCCCTTGAGAGCCACATCGGTCCTCCCACCCCCATGGGTGAGGAGTGCATTCAATGGACTAACGTTCTAACCTCAGAGTGAACAAGACTTTGCCCTCCTTCATTCTTTGAACTGGGTAACAGATGAGAGAATTCATCATAACTATTTGCATTGGGGGCCACATTTGTGTCACCTCTCTGTCTTGTACATGCGAGTATGAGCCTTGGAGTTCAATGCTTGGGAACTAGGCTTCCAACTATTTTGCATAACACAAATAACTAAGTAAATAAAATCAAATTAACAGAGAGATAAATTAAAGAGACAGTCCCAAATGTAGCAGGCAAGACACAGCTGATACGTGTGAAGACTAGAATTAACATGTCAACTTTATCTTCAGAGGGCACCTTCAGTCTCCCAGCTTGCAAGAGCTATGGATTATATAAGCCTTCCAGTTTGAACAGGCAGCCAATCATATACTAATCCCTCACCTGATGAAGGAGCTACGCTCCGAAAGCTAGTGATTCAAAACAAATCTGTTGGACTTTAACCTGGTGTTGTAAGACTTCTTACTGTGCCCACCCCAGTCCAACACTGGCATCTCCACATCATACAATTCCCTGACAGCCTTGCCTCTGAAGGGGGTGTCCAGAGGTGAGACCTCTTACAACTGAATAGCTAGGATGCCACTAGAGTAGTTCTACATAAGTTAGTTTATTAAGGATTCTCAGCACGGGCTTGGAGGGCCGAAGGGCCTGTTCCTGTGCTGTACTTTTCTTTGTTGTTTGATTGAGATTAATCATAGAAAGTATATCCAGTAATTATTATTAACCATTAAAACTGTATTTTAGTACACAGCAGTGATAATCATGTAAACTCTAGCAACAAGCAGTGGCCATGATGCATGATGGGATTTAGGCTAGCTAACGTGGCCATGTTTTTGAGATGTACGAGATGTGTGGTCAGCAGATTATGTAGTGGACTTAGTAAACATGTTTTATCAGTGGCACCAATATCCTGTCTGAAATAATCCATGGAGTAAAGAGAAAGCCAGTTCTGGTATTCTGCCCCCCTGAAATAATCCATGGAGTAAATGGGAAGCGAGTTCTGGTATCCTGCCGCTGGATGGACAATGAGTGGACAGGAACTGACTGCGATATCAGGATGGGAATGTTCGGAAAACAATGTTAAAATGGACACAGGATCTTGGTAAACAACAGGTGACAGGATGGGGTTAAATCATGAGCTGATCACAATTTTACTGGATAGCCAAGGATTGGATCAAGTCCAACTGGGGAGGGCTATTGATTTTTGGAAAATTGCATAATTGATGTGTTTAGAAGATCAATCTTGGCAAGTGTCCAGGTCCATCACTTGTGTACATGAAACCAAGCTTGGGATAATAAAGTCATCTTAACCAGGTTGTGTGTCTGCTCTGTTTATTAAACTAAGCCATAACAGTGAGGGAAGAACCCCACGCAAAGGCTTGCTTAATACTCAGGCCTTGGAAACGCTCCTGCAGCCTCCATAACCAATGGTCTTAAACTATACACCTCATGCCCTCTGACTTCAAAGTGGTGCCTGCGTGTGGGGTTCATTCTCACTGCACTCATCCTCTCCCCACCTCTGCGTGAGGGTCTTCAGTGGAAAGCACCCTTTGTCAGAGTCCCACACTCTGCCCATGTAGCCTGCCATCTAATGGGACCCCACCCAGGGACCGCACGGTCTTCCCCAGTGCTGACCCTGTGGATTCACCTGCTCCCACCCACTTTCCAGCTGCCACTCTGGAAGGGCAATCCCTCTGCGGTTATATCGCCACAAGCCTAGCAAGGAAGACACAGGAAATGCTGCCTGAAAACCAGCTGCCAGACCCCTTTATACCTAGAGGCTCACAGGCATGAAAGCCTGCGAGTGACCCCACTCCCCTTCCCACAAGATGCCAATCCTGCACCACCAGCACCATCCCAACCCCCGGCCCCGACTTGCACTTATCTGGGTCGCCCAGGCCCTCTGCACTGCCCGCTATGCAATTGGCACCCTGGAGGGAGTTGGCAACCTGATCACTTACCTCCGACATCCACTCGGAGGTGAGGTCGACAGGTTCTCATTTTCACACAGCTATTGTAAATCGCGCCAATATGACATCACGCTGGCGACTGATGAATATTCAGTGAGGGCGGGGATTCGGGCAGGAGGACTCGCTAATGATTTGCTAATGCGTTTAAATGAGGTTCCCAACCTTCCGTGGCAGATTTTCATTATGCTGCCAGCGAAGGGCTTGGAAAATCGGAAAATCCGATTGGCGAGAATCACGTTTCCCAACTCTCGTCGTATTTTCCGCCCAAATCACCATTCTCACTGACAGCAAACGTGGGCTCAAATTTCTATCCTTCCCTTTTCCTTTCATGCTTTAATAGGTTGTAGATATAATATATGGATGCAGACCTAATTTATTGGATTAATATTGCACTGATATTGAATAATTTAAAAGTAATTTTCCAGTTCCTTTCACAGCAAAGGTCAAAAAGAATAATACCCTGATTACGTTTTGTCAAAGAAATCAGCAGTGTCAGTTGCTACAGTGAGTGTAATTTTGGAAAGATATATTTTTAAAATGAAAGAGTCAAACAGCAAGAGTTGTGGCTCTCTTTCCATCTCGGGGTTTTTCCTCGGTTACCTCCTCCGAAGGTAGATTCTTTGTCAATGTCTGTGCATCAGGTTACATCAGCAGATTAACTTTGTCAAATCTAATAAGCCCGGACTGTGAAGAGGAATAAAAGAGGAGTTTGTGAGACAAAACACCACAGGGTTGTTTTCAATAGAATCGCACGACAATTCTTGAGTAAAAGTATCAAATCCAACAACCATCAACACCCATCCCCAAAATTTCTATTTACCAGAAAGGTTTGGCTCATAACACTTTGAATTTCGACAGCCAATATTATCAATAACGTGAACTTGTAGCTTCCATATACTCAGGACATCCCAAAAGGTCTTTGCTGTCAATGAATGGCACCTGTTGTAGGGGAGGGCAAGGGATGTAGTGAAGGGTGTTTTAACCATCATGAATGAGTGATTGAGCTTTGGATTGTGACAGCTACCTGCTTCATTGTGGTCTGGGAGCCTGGGAATGTCTGTTCTCCCAAAGTATGCTACTCAAGTATGGAGTTTCTCAAAACTATCAACCTTTAGGTGGAATCTCGCCAGAATTTGGCAAAGTGTCAGGCTCAGACTGAAAACTAGTGCGTAACACTCCAGTTGCACAGACCAGTTTTCACTCCAAATATTGGGCCTCTTAGAGGGAAAAAATGAATGGGCATTGTTTACGCCGCCACACTGGCAGGGCGGGGCCTCATAGAACTGGCAAGCGGCTCCTTGGAGATTGGGGGCACCATCTTTGAAGGACACCCCAATCAGCGCTGCAGCCTAACATCCCCCAGACCCCATCATGGAGGGCTCTCCCTCTACCACAACAATGTTCCCCAGTATACCAGCACCCTCCCTCAACATTCATCCCCGGCATTCCACCCCCACCAACATTGTGGAAGCATAGTCAGGAGTCCACTTCTACCCTCAGTGTCCGCTCTCCTCCCCCCACCATTCATCAATGCAACCCGTTTCTCCCTCCCCCAAACCTCCCAAGTGGGGCTCCCACTAGGGCCTGCCCCTGGGCAGGGCATGTCCTTCTCCCCCTCACCCCGCCCCCCCCCCCCCCTCCCGAGTCTATTTTAAACTCTCATCCTCAAAGGGATCCCCTTAACTGCCTTATGTCTGATCGAACCCTTTGTGAGGCCAAGCTGACGTCACATCGATGAGGTCAGAATATTTAGTGAGGGGGGAATCATAGAACCACAAAATTCCTAGAGTGCAGAAGGAAGCCAATTGGCACATCAAGTCTGCACCAACCCTCTGAAAAATTGCCCTACCCAGGCCCAATCCTCTGCCCTATCCCCGTAACCCCATAACCCCACCTAACCTGCACAGCTTTGGGCACTGAGGGGAAATTTAGAATGGCTAATCCACATAATCCATACATTTTTGGACTGTGGGAGGAAACCAAGGCACCCGGAGGAAACTTACGCAGACACAGCGAGAAAGTGAAAACTCTTCACAGTCACCCAGGGCCAACAAAGGAAGCCTTGTGGCACAATGGGTGGCAACCCTGCCTCTGAGCCAGAATCTCTGGGTTTGTGTCTCACCCCAGGACATGATGGCCAAGGGCAATGTATGTATAATGTGACAAACCGGTTGAGTGTCAACCTGTAAAATTCTTCCAACACATCCTGAGTGGGGGAGATTCCTAATCAGCCATGGTTGATGTGGCGTGACACCCCCGCTCAAGCTATAACCCCCTGGTGACAGACAAGTGACCTGTTCCAGAAAAATTCACTCTTTTTTGTTGGGCGCGCAGTGGCACAGTGGTTAGCACTGCTGGCTCACAGTGCGAGAGACATAGGTTCAGTTCCAGCCTTGTCTGTTTGGAGTGTGCACTTTCTCCTTTTGTCTGCATGGGTTTCCTCCAGCTGATCCGGTTTCTTCCCACAGTCCAAAGATGTGCACGTTAGGTGGATTGGCTTTGATAAATTGCCCGTTAGTGTCCATGGATGCGTAGGTTACAGCACAAGTAAGACATTTAGAAATCATGGGCAAAATTCTCCCGAAACGGCGCGATGTCCGCCGACTGGCGCCCAAAACGGCGCCAATCAGACGAGCATCGCGCCGCCCCAAAGGTGCGGAATGCTCCGCATCTTTGGGGGCCAAGCCCCAACATTGAGGGGCTAGGCCGGCGCTGGAGGAATTTCCGCCCCGCCAGCTGGCGGAAACGGCCTTTGTTGCCCCGCCAGCTGGTGCGGAAATGACATCCCCGGGCGGCGCATGCGCAGGAGCGTCAGCGGCCGCTGACAGTTTCCCACGCATGCGCAGTGGAGGGAGTCTCTTCCGCCTCCGCCATGGTGGAGACCGTGGCGGAGGCGGAAGGGAAGGAGTGCCCCCATGGCACAGGCCCGCCCGTGGATCGGCGGGCCCCGATCGCGGGCCAGGCCACCGTGGGGGCACTCCCCGGGGTCAGATCGCCCCGCACCCCCCCCAGGACCCCGGAGCCCGCCCACGCCGCCTTGTCCCGCCGTTCAAAAGGTGGTTTAATCCACGCCGGCGGGACAGGCAATTTATCGGCGGGACTTCGGCCCATTCGGGCCGGAGAATCCAGCGGGGGGGGCCCGCCAACCGGCGCGGCCCGATTCCCGCCCCCGCCGAATATCCGGTGCTGGAGACTTCGGCAACCGGCGGGGGCGGGATTCACGGCAGCCCCCAGCGATTCTCCAACCCGGCGGGGGGGTCGGAGAATGACGCCCCTCATTTTCTATGGACCATGTAACACCTGACCACCAGACTGATAGCTGTGCTCTTGCATGCCATGATTTGCTGGATAACCTTGGAGTCTTTGAAGAATATAAAGCTGAAGTATTCTCAGTATTCTCTCACTGAAGACTGGTACATTTTCAATGAAAGTGAGATGCTTGTACGGCTCAAACGATTGTCATAACATCGGGTTACTGGAGATAATGTGTGAGCTTCCTTCCAGATAATATTCTCGGAGACATTCTTCATTTCATTGCAGGGCTTGTTTTATCTCCTGCAACTTTGAAGTAGCTGGTAAATGCTGAATGATCAAGGATGCATATAATTCAACTTCCTCAAGGCAGTGTAAATCCCCTTCTAAATCTCCTTCTTTGGTTCCTTCTGTTGGCTTTCGTGACAGTACGTCTGCCGTTGTTGGATACTTCCTTTTGACATACTCTGTGATGGAGTCGTATCTCATCCATCCCACTCTGAACTAGAATCATAGTATTTACAGTGGAGAAGGGGGCCATTCGGCCCATCAAGTCTGCACCGGCCCTTGGAAAGAGCCCCCTACCTAGGCCCACACCTCCACCCTATCCCCGTAAGCCGGTAACCCCACCTAAACTTTTTGGATACCACTGGGCAATTTAGCCTGTCCAATCCACCTAATCTGCACATCTTTGGACTATGGGAGGATACCGGAGCACCCGAAGGAAACCCACGCAGACACTGGGAGAACGTGCTGACTCCGCTCAGACAGTGACCCGAGCCAGGAATCGAACCCGGGTCCCTAGCACTGTGAAGCAACAGTGCTAACCATTGTGCTACCGTGCCACATTGATCACATCCTGTGCTCTAGGGAAGCCTGAGATCAGTGCAAAGCCCAGAAATCTAGCAGCATGGATAGCTTTATCCAGTGTGATCGTTATCACCTCCTTGATATATATTTGAGTTGAGGACTGAGAGGTGAAACATGTAGATCCCTGGAACAATCTACTTGTAAAGAAATTGAGTGCAGCAGTGACCTTCAGGGGCATTGGCAAAGGATGGCCTCCCAATCCATGTAGCATTGGATCCTCTTCCAGAATGTGGCAGATATGAGCAAATCTTGACAAGCATAAACAGCGCGGCATTGTCTCTCCCTCATCTCCAAATAGGAAAGGCAGCTTCAGTATATGCTTGGCCAGTCCAGCCACTGCTATTGGATGGGTCTGACCTCCTCAACCTGTGGTTCTTCCTGGGGGTTTCCTCGACCATGTGCCTCAAGCCGGGGATCCTCTCCAAGCCGTCCTAGATGGCGCTGGGCCCTTCTTCTCCTCCTCAACCTGAGCACTGCCATCAAAAAGGCAACATTATTAAATCCTCCTCCTTCCTGTGGACAGATAGATCCAATACATGAACTTAGATGCACCAACCTGCCATTCTCAGCCAGAAAACCACTACCGTGGCCTTGTGTCTGTGCTGTCTGCCTATGCCTGTTCAAGCCTTTAGACTCCAGCACTCCCTCACAGGCTGTAGGTACCTAAGAAGCCACCCAACAATCTGACATCTCAATCCCAGTGAGGGTGAAAGAGGCGAAGCAATACTAGCCAAGAGATGTTCATCCTCACTAAAGTCACTCGTACAATACATGCTTTGGATTAGAGAATGACACGTCTTGCATGGACTGGATGCCTTTTGGTCCCTAACTCACGACAATCTTACAATGCACTTTACAGGATTTGATTGAGCATCTTGCAGATATCCAGCAGCTGCATTCCCTTACTGGCTGGATGCATATTCCCAGATGTTTAAATGCTCATTAAGACCACCTCTAATCTGAGCCCATGGACTATTGATAACATTACTTAGAGATTCCAATTCTCAGTTCACAATAACATTTTCATGAGTTCCACAAGGTGACCTTTCATCTCAATGTTGAGAATTGAATAAGTATGAGGGCCTTCCCTGAACCCATGAAGACATGGGATGAATGTGCATACTCCACACAATCAGTCACCCAAGACAGGAATTGAACCGGGGTCCCTGGCACTGTGAGGCAGCAGTACTAACCACTGTGCCACCAGAACAGGTTTTACTGATCAGCATCCAGTGACTTGCTTTCCTTGTTTCAAAATATCCAAACAAATCACTACCAATCAGCATCCAATAATCCTTCCCACATTTTGAAATCCCACAATTGTTACGATCCTAGTTGATGTTGTAACTGGGTGGAACATTCCCAGAATGGAACCTTGGCACAAAAGGCCGTCACTTTTATCTTTTTTTATCAAACATGGAGGAACACAGTCACAGGACCACTAATTAGTTTCAACAAGAGAAGAAAACATTTATCAAACATGAAAAAATGGATTATAATACTCTTTTACTCCCCACTTAGGTTAACAATTGTACACAGGTTTTAGCACGGATGACATGATACATTTGAAACTACAACGGTCTCACTAACATACAAAGTCCTTTTTTAAAACACACGGATTGGCTGTGGTGAAATACACTCTCCACTCTGAAGTTAGTGTATATGGATTTCTCCTCAGAATACCCCCAGATGATTGTCACATGGGAGTTTCCAAACTCCACTCCCAAAAACACATTTGTATACCTTCTGCTTCAATGAGGTTTTCCATTACTCGGTTGCATTGTGAAATCCACTCCACAATTTCCAAAGGAATCTTTGAATTTGGCTTCCACTCCACTTCTGCCAGTGAATCACTCCAGGTTTTACCCTAGCCCCTCTTAGGATTTCCTTATCTTGGTTGACTTCCACTGTGATCACAAATTCTGATATGCAACCAATACTGTCTTCCTAATTATTTTAAAATGTGTTTTGCAAACTGTAGTAAGACATTCCAAACTCTAGGATTACTTTAGAAACCTTTGGAATTGAATTAGAAATCTTTATAAACGTATCTTCTCACCAAGCGATCCCTTCTCAGCTTTGTCTGTGCTGCCTATGAACTTTATACAGTTCTATTTGCAGGTTTCTAGAACCAACCATCCTTCAGTTCCTCTAGAGCTTGCTTTCTTGCTTTTTACTGCTTTGAGCATAGCTATGAGAGCAGCCGTCTTGTTCTCTCCCTGTCTCCAGCTGCTGTCAGCAGAGCTGTGGAAAATGTTTCCTCTCCAGCGGTCCATCTGCACTAACTGCCCTGACTTCCAGTTAAAACTAGAGAAAAAAGGAAAGTTTCTTTCCCTCACTAGGGTTTCTAGTTGCCAAGCATATTTATTTACTCTTCACGCCGTAGCTCGGTCTATCACAAGTCCCTTTCACCCATCCCCCCCTGTGCTCATTGACCTTGGATCCCAGTTAAGAAATGCCTCAATTTTTAAATTCTCATCCTTGTTTTAAAATCCCTCCATGGCCTCACCCCTCTTGACCTTTGAAATCTCCTGCAGCTCCACAATCCTTCAAAAACCTGTGCTCCTTCAATTCTGGCACCTTCAGCATCCTAAATGTAATCCACCCATCTTTACCAGTTATGACTCTAGCTGCCTAGGCTGGGAGCTCTGGAATTCCCTCACTAAACTTCTCCATATGGGGTTGGACATGAAGACAAGGGGGTAGCGGTGTTGGTGCATAAGAGGGTGGCCTTTACAGTGGGGAATACAGTGGCGGACCCTGAGGGCAGATTTGTGATGGTAAGCGGGAGACTGGAGGGGGCGCTGTTAGTGCTGGTGAATGTATATGCCCCAAATTAGGACAATGTAGAATTCATAAAGTGGGTTTTGGCAAAGGTTCTGGCCTTTGTCCCGCACCAGCTGATTATAATACAGTGTTGAATCCTAGGCTTGACTGGTCGTGTTTAAGATGTTTGAAGATGTCTTCGATGGCAAAGGAGTTGCTGGTGGTTTATGGGTTGGGGGGTTGAGAGGCCAAGGACAAAGGAATTTTCATTAATTTTGTATATTCACCGGATGTATTCCCGGATTGATTTTTTTGTACTGAACAAGGCATTGTTAGCGGGGTGGTTGGCGATTGTGGTATCCGACCACGCGCCACACTGGGTGGACTTGCGGGTGGGAGGGGGGCTCCCAGCGGCCGCAGTGGAGATTAGATGTGGGGATGTTAGCAGATAAGGAGATTTGTGGTATGGTAGAGGTTGCTATCCAGAATTATGTGGAGCATAACAAGACGTGTGGTCTTCGCCTCGACGCTGTGGGATGTGCTGAAGGTGGTTTATTTGGGGAGCTTATTTGGATTCGGGCTCACAAGGAGGCAGTGGAGAGGTTAGAGAGCCAGAGGTTGGTGGAGGCCATCCAAGTGGTGGACTGGAGATACTTGGAGGAGGCGGTGTTCAAGGAGAGGCAGAGTCTTCAAATGGAGTTTGGGCTTCTGTCCACAGGGAAGATGGTGGGACAATTGCGCCGGGCCAGGGTGATGATGTACGAGTATGGGGAGAAAGCAAGTAGGATGCTGCAGCATCAGCTGAGGAGGCAGGTGGCAGCGAGGGAGATTGGACGGATGAGGGATAATGGGGTGCAGTGGTCACAGAGTCGGGGGAGGTGAACGGGGTATTTGAGGCTTTTTATCGGAAGCTGTACAGCTCGAAGCCTCAGATGGGGGATGAGGGTAAGAGGCGGTCCTTGGACGCCCCCCCCCCCCCCCCACCCCCACCCCCCGTCTCTCTCGGGTGTCTATCTTGCTTTTTTTTTAAGGATTTGGGACGACATGGTGGCACAGTGGTTATCGCTGTTGCCTCACAGCGCCATGGTCCCAGGTTCGATTCTGACCTGAGGTGACTGTCTGTGTGGAGTTTGCACTTTCTCCCTGAGTCTGTGTGGGCTTCCTCCGGTCACTCCGGTTTCCTCCCACAGTCCAAAGATGTGCAGGTTAAGTGATTTGGCCATTCTAAATTGGCCATAAGGTTAGGTGGGGTTACGGGGTTAGGAGTGGGGGATTGGGCCTAGGTAGGGGTGCTCTATGGAGCAAGGGACGGTGCAGCTTCGAGGGGCTGAACAGCCTCCTTTTGCACTGTAGAGGCTCCATGATTCTATGATATCTTTTCTCTTTCTTCCTACAGGGTGTTCTTTAAAGCTACTGACAATAATTTGGCCATCCACCCTAATAACTCCTGATATGACTGAGTGTTGAATTTTGGTTGATAATGGTCCTGTGAAGGTGCAATTTAAAGGCAAGTTATTGTGATTGTTATGTTGAGCAGAGGTAGAGGCAGGTTGCTCAGATCCCTACCCTGGTTTCTGAGATAGTTTTGATTTATGAACGCTGAATAGGAGAGCACATGAGGGCGCCGCCAAACACAACTCTCCCTGTTCATGTGCAGGGATAGACCCGGCCAGAGAGAGGTGAGGCAGCATGCTGGATATGGCTGATTAAGGAGAGCAGCAGGTGACAAGTGGAAACCCTGTGAATGGTATTCTCACTTCCTTTCCCCCTTTCACCATTATCTTTCTCCCAGGCCAACACTAGATTAATGGCACATTGTAAGGCTATGGATATGTTATCCTTCATTCTCTTCAAGGCATCTAATGTTTTGGTACCCAAAGTTTGCTCGGCTATAGCTGTGGCCTACATAGACTCATTTGAGAGCTGAGCTCCATGGAGATGGCTTCTTTCTCCATTGCAGATATTCTCACAATTCTTTGCATCAATAATTCACTGTGAGTTGGGCTCCTCCATCATCTCCACAATGTGGAGAGTGTGCGTGGTATCTCTGTCAGTATTTGCCTAAACTGCTGTTGCATTTCTAGCATTCCACTCCTCAATGATTGTCCCTGAGGTTCTGCACCAGTGTCTAATTGAACAGAGTTGGTGAGGATTGCACTCCTCAATACGCATCAACTATAGCTGTTCCTGCTACTGGTAGCTGCTTGTTTTCACTTATGAATTATGGATCACCAGGTAAAATCACAACAAACTCTCTAACTGGACCCACAAAAGTGTGCATGTTTATGCTTTTGTATGGTTGCATATGATGTGTCTATAGGCCACCAAATAGTAACAGGATGGTAGGGCAGGCAATAAGCAAAGAAATAACGGATGCATGTAGAAATGGTACAGCGGTTAGCATGGGAGATTTTAATCTGCATATCAATTGGATTAACCAGGTTGGTAAAGGCAGCCTTGAGGAGGAGTTTATAGAATGTGCCCGGGATAACTTCCTGGAACAGTATGTAATGGAACCAACAAGGGAACAAGCGGTCCTAGATCTGGTCCTGTGTAATGAGGCAGGATTGATTAATGATCTCATAGTTCGGGATCCTCTTGGAAGGAGCGACCACAATATGGTGGAATTTAAAATACAGTTGGAGGATGACAAGGTAAAATCAAACACTAGTGTTTTGTGCTTAAACAAAGGCGATTACAATGGGATGAGAGAAGAACTAGCTAAGGTAGACTGGGAGCAAAGACTTCATGGTAAAGCAGTTGAGGAACAGTGGAGAACCTTCCGGGCGATCTTTCACAGTGTTCAGAAAAGGTTCATACCGACAAAAAAGAAAGATGGTAGAAAGGGGAAAAATCGACCGTCGATATCTAAGGAGGTGAGGGAGACTATCAAATTGAAGGAAAAAACATACAGAGTGGCAAATATTAGTGGGAGACTAGAGGACTGGGAAGTCTTTAGGGGACAACAGAAAGCTACTAAAAAAGCCATAAAGAAGAGTAAGGTAGACTATGAAAGTAAACTGGCTCAGAACATAAAAGCAGATAGTAAAAGCTTCTACAAATATATAAGACAAAAAAGAGTGGCTAAGGTAAATATTGGTCCTTTGGAAGATGAGAAGGGAGATTTAATAATAGGAGACGGGGAAATGGCTGAGGAGCTGAACAGGTTTTTTCGGTCAGTCTTCACAGTGGAGGACACAAATAACATGCCAGTGATTGATGGAAATAAAGATATGATAGGTGAGGACCTTGAGATGATTGTAATCACTAAGCAGGCAGTATTGGGCAAGCTAATGGGGCTAAAGGTAGACAAGTCTCCTGGCCCTGATGGGATGCATCCCAGAGTGTTAAAAGAGATGGCTAGGGAAATTGTAAACGCATTAGTGATAATTTATCAAAATTCACAAGACTCTGGGGTGGTCCCAGAGGATTGGAAAGTAGCAAACGTGACACCACTGTTTAAAAAAGGAGGTCGGCAGAAAGTGGGTAATTATAGGCCGGTAAGCTTAACTTCGGTTGTAGGGAAAATGCTGCAATCTATCATCAAGGAGGAACTAGCGGGGCACCTGGATTTTTTGAGGACGTTACCAGTGCAGTAGATAACGGGGAGCCAATGGATGTGGTATATCTGGATTTCCAGAAAGCTTTTGACAAGGTGCCACACAGAAGGTTGCTGCATAAACTAAAGATGCATGGCATTGAGGGTAAAGTGGTAGCATGGGTAGAGGATTGGTTAACTAACAGAAAGCAGAGAGTGGGGATAAATGGGTGTTTCTCTGGTTGGCAACCTGCAACTAGTGGGGTCCCTCAAGGATCAGTGTTGGGCCCGCAGTTGTTCACAATTTACATAGACGATTTGGAGTTGGGGACCAAGTGCAATGTGTCAACGTTTGCAGACGACACTAAGATGAGTGGTAAAGCAAAAAGTGCAGAGGATACCAGAGGTCTGCAGAAGGATTTGGATAGGTGAGGTGAATGGGCTAGGGTCTGGCAGATGGAATTCAATGTTGCCAAGTGTGAGGCTATCCATTTTGGGAGGAGTAACAGCAGAATGGATTATTATTTAAACGGTAAGGTGTTAAAACATGCTGCTGTGCAGAGGGACGTGGGTGTGCTGGTGCACGAGTCGCAAAAAGTTGGTGTGCAGGTGCAGCAGGTGATTAAGAAGGCTAATCGAGTTTTGTCTTTCATTGCTAGAGGGATGGAGTTCAAGACTAGTGAGGTTATGCTGCAATTGTATAGGGTGTTGGTGAGGCCGCATCTGGAATATTGTGTTCAGTTTTGGTCTCCTTACCTGAGAAAGGACATATTGGTACTGGAGGGAGTGCAGAGGAGATTCACTAGGTTAATCCCAGAGTTGAGGGGATTAGATTATGACGAGAGGTTGAGTAGACTGGGACTGTACTCATTGGAGTTTAGAAGGATGCGGGGGGGATCTTATTGAGACATATAAAATTATGAAGGGAATAGATAGGATAGATGCGGGCAGGTTGTTTCCAGTGGTCGGGGAAAGCAGAACTAGGGGGCATAGCCTCAAAATAAGGGGAGGTACTCCACTCTCACACCCACAATCAGGTATCGCTCTTCTCCACTCTCACACCTACAATCAGGTATCGCTCTACTCCACTCTCACACCCACAATCAGGTACCGCTATACAACACACTCACACCCACAATCAGGTACCGCTATACTCCACTCTCACACCCACAATCAGGTACTGCTATACTCCACTCTCACACACACAATCAGGTACCGCTCTACTGCACTCTCACACCCACAATCAGGTACCGCTCTACTCCACTCTCACACCTAAAATCAGGTACTGCTATACTCCACTCTCACACCCACAATCAGGAATCGCTCTACTCCACTCTCACACCTCCAATCAGGTATCGCTATACTCCACTCTCACACCCACAATCAGGTAACGCTATACACCACTCTCACACCCACAATCAGGTACTGCTATACTCCACTCTCACACCCACAATCAGGTATCGCTATACTCCACTCTCACACCCACAATCAGGTATCGCTCTACTTCAATCTCACACCCACAATCAGGTATCGCTATATTCCACTATCACACCCACAATCAGGTATCGCTCTACTCCGCTCTCACACCCACAATCAGGTATCGCTATACTCCACTCTCACACCCACAATCAGGTACCACTATACTCCACTATCACACCCACAATCAGGTACCGCTATACTCCACTCTCACACCCACAATCAGGTATCGCTCTACTCCACTCTCACACCCACAATCAGGTATCGCTATACTCCACTCTCACACCCACAATCAGGTATTGCTCTATTCCACTCTCACACCCACAATCAGGAATCGCTCTACTCCACTCTCACACCCACAATCAGGGATCGCTATACTCCACTCTCGCACCCACAATCAGGTATCGCTATACTCCACTCTCACACCCACAATCAGGAATCGCTCTACTCCACTCTCACACCCACAATCAGGTATCGCTATACTCCACTCTCACACCCACAATCAGGTATCGCTCTATTCCACTCTCTCACCTACAATCAGGTATCGCTCTACTCCACTCTCACACCCACAATCAGGTATCGCTATACTCCACTCTCGCACCCACAATCAGGAATCGCTATACTCCACTCTCACACCCACAATCAGGAATCGCTCTACTCCACTCTCACACCTACAATCAGGTATCGCTCTACTCCACTCTCACACCCACAATCAGGTATCGCTCTACTTCACTCTCAAACCCACAAACAGGTATCGCTCTACTCCACTATCACACCCACAATCAGGAATCGCTCTACTCCACTCTCACACCCACAATCAGGTATCGCTCTACTCCACTCTCACACCCACAATCAGGTATCGCTATACTCCACTCTCACACCTACAATCAGGTATCGCTATACTCCACTCTCACACCCACAATCAGGTATCGCTCTACTCCACTCTCACACCCACAATCAGGTACCGCTCTACTCCACTCTCACACCCACAATCAGGTATCGCTATACTCCACTCTCACACCTACAATCAGGTATCGCTATACTCCACTCTCACACCCACAATAAGTTATCGCTCTATTCCATTCTCACACCCACAATCAGGTATCGCTATACTCCACTCTCACACCCACAATCAGGTATCGCTATACTCCACTCTCACACCCACAATCAGGTATCGCTATACTCCACTCTCACACCCACAATCAGGTACTGATATACTCCACTCTGACACCCACAATCAGGTATCGCTCTACTCCACTCTCACACCCACAATCAGGTATCGCTCTACTCCACTCTCACACCTACAATCAGGTATCGCTATACTCCACTCTTGCACCCACAATCAGGTACTGCTATACTCCACTCTCACACCCACAATCAGGTATCGCTATACTCCACTCTCACACCCACAATCAGGTATCGCTATACTCCACTCTCACACCCACAATCAGGTATCGCTATACTCCACTATCACACCCACAATCAGGAATCGCTATACTCCACTCTCACACCTACAATCAGGTATCGCTCTATTCCACTCACACCCACAATCAGGAATCGCTCTACTCCACTCTCACACCCACAATCAGGGATCGCTATACTCCACTCTCGCACCCACAATCAGGTATCGCTATACTCCACTCTCACACCCACAATCATGTATCACTATACTCCACTCTCACACCCACAATCAGGAATCGCTATACTCCACTCTCACACCTACAATCAGGTATCGCTCTATTCCACTCACACCCACAATCAGGAATCGCTCTACTCCACTCTCACACCCACAATCAGGGATCGCTATACTCCACTCTCGCACCCACAATCAGGTATCGCTATACTCCACTCTCACACCCACAATCAGGTATCGCTCTATTCCACTCTCACACTTACAATCAGGTATCGATCTACTTCACTCTCACACCCACAATCAGGTACTGCTATACTCCACTCTCGCACCCACAATCAGGAATCGCTCTACTCCACTCTCACACCCACAATCAGGTATCGCTCTACTCCACTCTCACACCCACAATCAGGTATCGCTATACTCCACTCTCACACCCACAATCAGGTACTGCTATACTCCACTCTCACACCCACAATCAGGTATCGCTACACTCCACTCTCACACTCACAATCAGGAATCGCTATACTCCACTCTCACACCCACAATCAGATATCGCTCTACTCCACTCTCACACCCACAATCAGGTATCGTTATACTCCACTCTCACACCCACAATCAGGTATCGCTCTATTCCACTCGCACACCCACAATCAGGTATCGCTCTACTCCACTCTCGCATCCACAATCAGGAATCGCTTTACTCCACTCTCACACCTACAATCAGGTATCGCTCTATTCCACTCTCACACCCACAATCAGGAATCGCTCTACTCCACTCTCACACCCACAATCAGGTATCGCTCTACTCCACTCTCACACCCACAATCAGGTATCGCTCTACTTCACTCTCAAACCCACAATCAGGTATCGCTCTACTCCACTCTCACACCCACAATCAGGTATCGCTCTACTCCACTCTCAAACCCACAATCAGGTATCGCTCTACTCCACTCTCACACCCACAATCAGGTATCGCTATACTCCACTCTCACACCCACAATCAGGTACTGCTATACTCCACTCTCACACCCACAATCAGGTATCGCTCTACTCCACTCTCACACCCACAATCAGGTACCGCTCTTCTCCACTCTCACACCCACAATCAGGTATCGCTCTACTCCACTCTCACACCTACAATCAGGTATCGGTATACTCCACTCTCACACCCACAATCAGGTACCGCTATACTCCACTCTCGCACCCACAATCAGGTATCGCTATACTCCACTCTCACACCCACAATCAGGTATCGCTATACTCCACTCTCACACCCACAATCACGTACTGCTATACTCCACTCTCGCACCCACAATCAGGTACTGCTATACTCCACTCTCACACCCACAATCAGGTACCGCTATACTCCACTCTCACACCCACAATCAGGTATCGCTATACTCCACTCTGACACCCACAATCAGGTATCGCTATACTCCACTCTCGCACCCACAATCAGGTATCGCTATACTCCACTCTCACACCCACAATCAGGTATCGCTATACTCCACTCTGACACCCACAATCAGGTATCGCTATACTCCACTCTCACACCCACAATCAGGTATCGCTATACTCCACTCTCGCACCCACAATCACGTACTGCTATACTCCACTCTCACACCCACAATCAGGTACCGCTATACTCCACTCTCACACCCACAATCAGGTTCCGCTATACTCCACTCTCACACCCACAATCAGGTATCGCTATACTCCACTCTCACACCCACAATCAGGTACTGCTATACTCCACTCTCACACCCACAATCAGGTATCGCTCTACTCCACTCTCACACCCACAATCAGGTATCGCTCTACTCCACTCTCACACCTACAATCAGGTATCGCTATACTCCACTCTCGCACCCACAATCAGGTACTGCTATACTCCACTCTCACACCCACAATCAGGTATCGCTCTACTCCACTCTCACACCCACAATCAGGTATCGCTATACTCCACTCTCACACCCACAATCAGGTATCGCTATACTCCACTCTCACACCCACAATCAGGTACCGCTATACTCCACTCTGACACCCACAATCAGGTATCGCTATACTCCACTCTCACACCCACAATCAGGTATCGCTATACTCCACTCTCGCACCCACAATCACGTACTGCTATACTCCACTCTCGCACCCACAATCAGGTACTGCTATACTCCACTCTCACACCCACAATCAGGTATCGCTATACTCCACTCTCGCACCCACAATCAGGAATCGCTCTACTCCACTCTCAGACCCACAATCAGGTATCGCTCTATTCTACTCTCACACCTACAATCAGGTATCGCTCTACTCCACTTTCACACCCACAATCAGGTATCGCTCTACTTCACTCTCAAACCCACAATCAGGTATCGCTCTACTCCACTATCACACCCACAATCAGGAATCGCTCTACTCCACTCTCACACCCACAATCAGGTATCGCTCTACTCCACTCTCACACCCACAATCAGGTATCGCTATACTCCACTCTCACACCCACAATCAGGTACTGCTATACTCCACTCTCACACCCACAATCAGGTATCGCTCTATTCCATTCTCACACCCACAATCAGGTATCGCTATACTCCACTCTCGCACCCACAATCAGGTACTGCTATACTCCACTCTCACACCCACAATCAGGTATCGCTATACTCCACTCTCACACCCACAATCAGGTACCGCTATACTCCACTCTCACACCCACAATCAGATATCGCTATACTCCACTCTCACACCCACAATCAGGTACTGCTATACTCCACTCTCACACCCACAATCAGGTATCGCTCTACTCCACTCTCACACCCACAATCAGGTATCGCTCTACTCCACTCTCACACCTACAATCAGGTATCGCTATACTCCACTCTCGCACCCACAATCAGGTATCGCTCTACTCCACTCTCACACCCACAATCAGGTATCGCTATACTCCACTCTCGCACCCACAATCAGGTACTGCTATACTCCACTCTCACACCTACAATCAGGTATCGCTCTACTCCACTATCACACCCACAATCAGGTACCGCTCTACTCCACTCTCACAGCCACAATCAGGTACTGCTCTACTCCACTCTCACACCGACAATCAAGTATCGCTATACTCCACTCTCGCACCCACAATCAGGTATCGCTATACTCCACTCTCACACCCACAATCAGGTATCGCTCTACTCAACTATCACACCCAGAATCAGGTATCGCTATACTCCACTCTCACACCCACAATCAGGTATCGCTCTGCTCAACTATCACACCCACAATCAGGTACCGCTATACTCCACTCTCACACCCACAATCAGGTACCGCTATACTCCACTCTCACACCCACAATCAGGTATCGCTCTGCTCAACTATCACACCCACAATCAGGTATCGCTATACTCCACTCTCACACCCACAATCAGGTATCGCTCTGCTCAACTATCACACCCACAATCAGGTACTACTATACTCCACTCTCACACCCACAATTAGGTATCGCTCTACTCCACTCTCACACCCACAATCAGGTATCGCTCTACTCCACTCTCACACCCACAATCAGGTATCGCTATACTCCACTCTCACACCCACAATCAGGTACCGCTCTACTCCTCTCTCACACCTACAATCAGGTATCGCTCTATTCCACTCTCACACCCACAATCAGGTATCGCTATACTCCACTCTCGCACCCACAATCAGGTACTGCTATACTCCACTCTCACACCCACAATCAGGTATCGCTATACTCCACTCTCACACCCACAATCAGGTACCGCTATACTCCACTCTCACACCCACAATCAGATATCGCTATACTCCACTCTCACACCCACAATCAGGTACTGCTATACTCCACTCTCACACCCACAATCAGGTATCGCTCTACTCCACTCTCACACCCACAATCAGGTATCGCTCTACTCCACTCTCACACCTACAATCAGGTATCGCTATACTCCACTCTCGCACCCACAATCAGGTATCGCTCTACTCCACTCTCACACCCACAATCAGGTATCGCTATACTCCACTCTCGCACCCACAATCAGGTACTGCTATACTCCACTCTCACACCTACAATCAGGTATCGCTCTACTCCACTATCACACCCACAATCAGGTACCGCTCTACTCCACTCTCACAGCCACAATCAGGTACTGCTCTACTCCACTCTCACACCGACAATCAAGTATCGCTATACTCCACTCTCGCACCCACAATCAGGTATCGCTATACTCCACTCTCACACCCACAATCAGGTATCGCTCTACTCAACTATCACACCCAGAATCAGGTATCGCTATACTCCACTCTCACACCCACAATCAGGTATCGCTCTGCTCAACTATCACACCCACAATCAGGTACCGCTATACTCCACTCTCACACCCATAATCAGGTACCGCTATACTCCACTCTCACACCCACAATCAGGTATCGCTCTGCTCAACTATCACACCCACAATCACGTATCGCTATACTCCACTCTCACACCCACAATCAGGTATCGCTCTGCTCAACTATCACACCCACAATCAGGTACTACTATACTCCACTCTCACACCCACAATTAGGTATCGCTCTACTCCACTCTCACACCCACAATCAGGTATCGCTCTACTCCACTCTCACACCCACAATCAGGTATCGCTATACTCCACTCTCACACCCACAATCAGGTACCGCTCTACTCCTCTCTCACACCTACAATCAGGAATCGCTATACTCCACTCTCACACCCACAATCAGGTATCGCTCTACTCCACTCTCACACCCACAATTAGGTATCGTTCTACTCCACTCTCACACCCACAATCTGGTACTGCTCTACTCCACTCTCGCACCCACAATCAGGTACTGCTCTACTCCACTCTCGCACCCACAATCAGGTACTGCTCTACTCCACGCTCACACCCACAATCAGGTATCGCTATACTCCACTCTCACACCCACAATCTGGTACTGCTCTACTCCACTCTCGCACCCACAATCAGGTACTGCTCTACTCCACTCTCACACCCACAATCAGGTACCGCTCTACTCCTCTCTCACACCCACAATCAGGTATCGCTCTTCTCCACTCTCGCACCCACAATCAGGTACTGCTATACTCCACTCTCACACCCACAATCAGGTACCGCTCTACTCCTCTCTCACACCCACAATCAGGTATCGCTATACTCCACTCTCACACCCACAATCTGGTACTGCTCTACTCCACTCTCGCACCCACAATCAGGTACTGCTCTACTCCACTCTCACACCCACAATCAGGTACCGCTCTACTCCACTCTCACACCCACAATTAGGTATCGTTCTACTCCACTCTCACACCCACAATCTGGTACTGCTCTACTCCACTCTCACACCCACAATCAGGAATCGCTCTACTCCACTCTCACACCCACAATCAGGAATCGCTCTACTCCACTCTCACACCCACAATCAGGTATCGCTATACTCCACTCTCACACCTACAATCAGGTACCGCTCTACTCCACTCTCACACCCACAATCAGGTACTGCTCTACTCCACTCTCGCACCCACAATCAGGTACTGCTCTACTCCACTCTCACACCTACAATCAGGTATCGCTCTACTCCACTCTCACACCCACAATCAGGTATCGCTATACTCCACTCTCACACCCACAATCGGGTACCGCTATACACCGCTCTCACGCCCACAATCAGGTATCGCTCTACTCCACTCTCACACCCACAATCAGGTATCGCTATACTCCACTCTCACACCTACAATCAGGTATCGCTCTACTTCACTCTCAAACCCACAATCAGGTATCGCTCTACTCCACTCTCACACCCACAATCAGGTACTGCTATACTCCACTCTGACACCCACAATCAGGTATCGCTATACTCCACTCTCGCACCCACAATCAGGTATCGCTATACTCCACTCTCACACCCACAATCAGGTATCGCTATACTCCACTCTGACACCCACAATCAGGTATCGCTATACTCCACTCTCACACCCACAATCAGGTATCGCTATACTCCACTCTCGCACCCACAATCACGTACTGCTATACTCCACTCTCACACCCACAATCAGGTACCGCTATACTCCACTCTCACACCCACAATCAGGTATCGCTCTACTCCGCTCTCACACCCACAATCAGGTACTGCTATACTCCACTCTCACACCCACAATCAGGTATCGCTCTACTCCACTCTCACACCCACAATCAGGTATCGCTCTACTCCACTCTCACACCTACAATCAGGTATCGCTATACTCCACTCTCGCACCCACAATCAGGTACTGCTATACTCCACTCTCACACCCACAATCAGGTATCGCTCTACTCCACTCTCACACCCACAATCAGGTATCGCTATACTCCACTCTCACACCCACAATCAGGTATCGCTATACTCCACTCTCACACCCACAATCAGGTACCGCTATACTCCACTCTGACACCCACAATCAGGTATCGCTATACTCCACTCTCACACCCACAATCAGGTATCGCTATACTCCACTCTCGCACCCACAATCACGTACTGCTATACTCCACTCTCGCACCCACAATCAGGTACTGCTATACTCCACTCTCACACCCACAATCAGGTATCGCTATACTCCACTCTCGCACCCACAATCAGGAATCGCTCTACTCCACTCTCAGACCCACAATCAGGTATCGCTCTATTCTACTCTCACACCTACAATCAGGTATCGCTCTACTCCACTTTCACACCCACAATCAGGTATCGCTCTACTTCACTCTCAAACCCACAATCAGGTATCGCTCTACTCCACTATCACACCCACAATCAGGAATCGCTCTACTCCACTCTCACACACACAATCAGGTATCGCTCTACTCCACTCTCACACCCACAATCAGGTATCGCTATACTCCACTCTCACACCCACAATCAGGTACTGCTATACTCCACTCTCACACCCACAATCAGGTATCGCTCTATTCCATTCTCACACCCACAATCAGGTATCGCTATACTCCACTCTCGCACCCACAATCAGGTACTGCTATACTCCACTCTCACACCCACAATCAGGTATCGCTATACTCCACTCTCACACCCACAATCAGGTACCGCTATACTCCACTCTCACAACCACAATCAGATATCGCTATACTCCACTCTCACACCCACAATCAGGTACTGCTATACTCCACTCTCACACCCACAATCAGGTATCGCTCTACTCCACTCTCACACCCACAATCAGGTATCGCTCTACTCCACTCTCACACCTACAATCAGGTATCGCTATACTCCACTCTCGCACCCACAATCAGGTACTGCTATACTCCACTCTCACACCCACAATCAGGTATCGCTCTACTCCACTCTCACACCCACAATCAGGTATCGCTATACTCCACTCTCGCACCCACAATCAGGTATCGCTCTACTCCACTCTCACAGCCACAATCAGGTACTGCTATACTCCACTCTCACACCGACAATCAAGTATCGCTATACTCCACTCTCACACCCACAATCAGGTACCGCTCTACTCCACTCTCACAGCCACAATCAGGTACTGCTATACTCCACTCTCACACCGACAATCAAGTATCGCTATACTCCACTCTCGCACCCACAATCAGGTATCGCTATACTCCACTCTCACACCCACAATCAGGTATCGCTCTACTCAACTATCACACCCAGAATCAGGTATCGCTCTACTCCACTCTCACACCCACAATCAGGTATCGCTCTACTCCACTCTCACACCCACAATCAGGTATCGCTCTACTCCACTCTCACACCCACAATCAGGTATCGCTATACTCCACTCTCACACCCACAATCAGGTACCGCTATACTCCACTCTCACACCCACAATCAGGTACTACTATACTCCACTCTCACACCCACAATCAGGTATCGCTCTACTCCACTCTCACACCCACAATCAGGTATCGCTATACTCCACTCTCACACCCACAATCAGGTACCGCTCTACTCCTCTCTCACACCCACAATCAGGTATCGCTCTTCTCCACTCTCACACCCACAATCAGGTACTACTATACTCCACTCTCACACCCACAATTAGGTATCGCTCTACTCCACTCTCACACCCACAATCAGGTATCGCTCTACTCCACTCTCACACCCACAATCAGGTATCGCTATACTCCACTCTCACACCCACAATCAGGTATCGCTATACTCCACTCTCACACCCACAATCAGGTATCGCTATACTCCACTCTCACACCCACAATCAGGTATCGCTATACTCCACTCTCACACCCACAATCAGGTATCGCTCTACTCCTCTCTCACACCCACAATCAGGTATCGCTCTACTCCACTCTCACACCCACAATCGGGTATCGCTCTACTCCACTCTCACACCCACAATTAGGTATCGTTCTACTCCACTCTCACACCCACAATCTGGTACTGCTCTACTCCACTCTCGCACCCACAATCAGGTACTGCTCTACTCCACTCTCACACCCACAATCTGGTACTGCTCTACTCCACTCTCGCACCCACAATCAGGTACTGCTCTACTCCACGCTCACACCCACAATCAGGTATCGCTATACTCCACTCCCATACCCACAATCAGGTACCGCTCTACTCCACTCTCACACCCACAATCAGGTATCGCTCTTCTCCACTCTCGCACCCACAATCAGGTACTGCTATACTCCACTCTCACACCCACAATCAGGTACCGCTCTACTCCTCTCTCACACCCACAATCAGGTATCGCTATACTCCAGTCTCACACCCACAATCTGGTACTGCTCGACTCCACTCTCGCACCCACAATCAGGTACTGCTCTACTCCACTCTCGCACCCATAATCAGGTACTGCTCTACTCCACTCTCACACCCACAATCTGGTACCGCTCTACTCCACTCTCACACCCACAATCAGGTATCGCTATACTCCACTCGCACACCCACAATCAGGTACCGCTCTACTCCACTCTCACACCCACAATTAGGTATCGTTCTACTCCACTCCCACACCGACAATCAGGTATCGCTATACTCCACTCTCACACCCACAATCAGGTACCGCTCTACTCCACTCTCACACCCACAATTAGGTATCGTTCTACTCCACTCTCACACCCACAATCAGGTACCGCTATACTCCACTCTCACACCCACGATCAGGAATCGCTCTACTCCACTCTCACACCCACAATCAGGAATCGCTCTACTCCAGTCTCGCACCCACAATCAGGTACCGCTCTACTCCACTCTCACACTCACAATCAGGAATCGCTCTACTCCACTCTCACACCCACAATCAGGAATCGCTCTACTCCACTCTCACACCCACAATTAGGTATCGTTCTACTCCACTCTCACACCCACAATCAGGTACCGCTATACTCCACTCTCACACCCACAATCAGGAATCGCTCTACTCCACTCTCACACCCACAATCAGGAATCGCTATACTCCACTCTCACACCCACAATCAGGTACCGCTATACTCCACTCTCACACCCACAATCAGGTATCGCTCTACTCCACTCTCACACCCACAATCAGGTACCGCTCTACTCCACTCTCACACCCACAATCAGGAATCGCTCTACTCCACTCTCACACCCACAATCAGGAATCGCTCTATTCCACTCTCACACCCACAATCAGGTATCGCTATACTCCACTCTCACACCTACAATCAGGTACCGCTCTACTCCACTCTCACACCCACAATCAGGTACTGCTCTACTCCACTCTCGCACCCACAATCAGGTACTGCTCTACTCCACTCTCACACCTACAATCAGGTATCGCTCTACTCCACTCTCACACCCACAATCAGGTATCGCTATACTCCACTCTCACACCCACAATCGGGTACCGCTATACACCGCTCTCACGCCCACAATCAGGTATCGCTCTACTCCACTCTCACACCCACAATCAGGTATCGCTCTACTCCACTCTCACACCTACAATCAGGTATCGCTCTACTTCACTCTCAAACCCACAATCAGGTATCGCTCTACTCCACTCTCACACCCACAATCAGGTACTGCTATACTCCACTCTTACACCCACAATCAGGTATCGCTATACTCCACTCTCACACCCACAATCAGGTATCGCTCTACTCCACTCTCACACCCACAATCAGGTATCGCTCTACTCCACTCTCACACCCACAATCAGGTATCGCTATACTCCACTCTCACACCTACAATCAGGTACCGCTATACTCCACTCTCACACCCACAATCAGGTATCGCTATACTCCACTCTCACACCCACAATCAGGTATCGCTCTTCTCCACTCTCACACCCACAATCAGGTATCGCCAAACTCCACTCTCACACCCACAATCAGGTATCGCTCTATTCCACTCTCACACCCACAATCAGGTATCGCTCTACTCCACTCTCACACCCACAATCAGGTATCGCTCTTCTCCACTCTCACACCCACAATCAGGTATCGCTATACTCCACTCTCACACCCACAATCTGGTACTGCTCTACTCCACTCTCGCACCCACAATCAGGTACTGCTCTACTCCACTCTCGCACCCACAATCAGGTATCGCTCTACTCCACTCTCACACCCACAATCAAGAATCGCTCTATCCCACTCTCACACCCACAATCAGGTATCGCTATACTCCACTCTCACACCCACAATCAGGTACCGCTCTACTCCACTCTCACACCCACAATCAGGTACCGCTCTACTCCACTCTCACACCCACAATCAGGTATCGCTCTACTCCACTCTCACACCCACAATCAGGTATCGCTATACTCCACTCTCGCACCCACAATCAGGTACCGCTATACACCACTCTCACATCCACTATCAGGTACCGCTCTACTCCACTCTCACACCTACAATCAGGTATCGCTATACTCCACTCTCACACCCACAATCAGGTATCGCTCTTCTCCACTCTCAAACCCACAATCAGGTATCGCTATACTCCACTCTCACACCCACAATCTGGTACTGCTCTACTCCACTCTCGCACCCACAATCAGGTACTGCTCTACTCCACTCTCGCACCCACAATCAGGTATCGCTATACTCCACTCTCACACCCACAATCTGGTACTGCTCTACTCCACTCTCGCACCCACAATCAGGTACCGCTCTACTCCACTCTCACACCCACAATCAGGAATCGCTCTACTCCACTCTCACACCCACAATCAGGTATCGCTATACTCCACTCTCACACCCACAATCAGGTACCGCTCTACTCCACTCTCACACCCACAATCAGGTACCGCTCTACTCCACTCTCACACCCACAATCAGGTATCGCTCTACTCCACTCTCGCACCCACAATCAGGTATCGCTATACTCCACTCTCACACCCACAATCAGGTACCGCTCTACTCCACTCTCACACCCACAATCAGGTACCGCTCTACTCCACTCTCACACCCACAATCAGGTATCGCTCTACTCCACTCTCACACCCACAATCAGGTATCGCTATACTCCACTCTCACACCCACAATCAGGTACCGCTCTACTCCACTCTCACACCCACAATCAGGTACCGCTCTATCCCACTCTCACACCCACAATCAGGTATCGCTATACTCCACTCTCACACCCACAATCAGGTACCGCTCTACTCCACTCTCACACCCACAATCAGGTATCGCTCTACTCCACTCTCGCACCCACAATCAGGTATCGCTATACTCCACTCTCACACCCACAATCAGGTACCGCTCTACTCCACTCTCACACCCACAATCAGGTACCGCTCTACTCCACTCTCACACCCACAATCAGGTATCGCTATACTCCACTCTCACACCCACAATCAGGTACCGCTCTACTCCACTCTCACACCCACAATCAGGTACCGCTCTACTCCACTCTCACACCCACAATCAGGTATCGCTATACTCCACTCTCACACCTACAATCAGGTACTGCTATACTCCACTCTCACACCCACAATCAGGTACCGCTCTACTCCACTCTCACACCCACAATCAGGTACCGCTCTACTCCACTCTCACACCCACAATCAGGTACCGCTATACACCACTCTCACACCCACAATCAGGTACTGCTCTACTCCACTCTCACACCCACAATCAGGTATCGCTATACTCCACTCTCGCACCCACAATCAGGTATCGCTATACTCCACTCTCACACCCACAATCAGGTACCGCTCTACTCCTCTCTCACACCCACAATCAGGTTCCGCTATACTCCACTATCACACCCACAATCAGGTATCGCTCTATTCCACTCTCACACCCACAATCAGGTATCGCTATACTCCACTCTCACACCCACAATCAGGTACCGCTCTACTCCACTCTCACACCCACAATCAAGTATCGCTATACTTCACTCTCACACCCACAATCAGGTACCGCTCTACTCCACTCTCACACCCACAATCAGGTATCGCTCTACTCCACTCTCACACCCACAATCAGGTACCGCTCTACTCCACTCTCACACCCACAATCAGGTATCGCTATACTTCACTCTCACACCCACAATCAGGTACCGCTCTACTCCACTCTCACACCCACAATCAGGTACCGCTCTACTCCACTCTCACACCCACAATCAGGTACCGCTCTACTCCACTCTCACACCCACAATCAGGTATCGCTATACTTCACTCTCACACCCACAATCAGGTACCGCTCTACTCCACTCTCACACCCACAATCAGGTACCGCTCTACTCCACTCTCACACCCACAATCAGGTACCGCTCTACTCCACTCTCACACCCACAATCAGGTATCGCTCTACTCCACTCTCACACCCACAATCAGGTACCGCTATACTCCACTCTCACACCTACAATCAGGTACTGCTATACTCCACTCTCACACCTACAATCAGGTACCGCTCTACTCCACTCTCACACCCACAAGCAGGTACCGCTATACTCCACTCTCACACCTACAATCAGGTACTGCTATACTCCACTCTCACACCTACAATCAGGTACCGCTCTACTCCACTCTCACACCCACAATCGGGTACCGCTATACTCCACTCTCACACCCACAATCAGGAATCGCTCTACTCCACTCTCACACCCACAATCAGGTATCGCTATACTCCACTCTCACACCCACAATCGGGTACCGCTATACTCCACTCTCACACCCACAATCAGGAATCGCTCTACTCCACTCTCACACCTACAATCAGGTACCGCTCTACTCCACTCTCACACCCACAATCGGGTACCGCTATACACCACTCTCACACCCACAATCAGGAATCGCTCTACTCCACTCTCACACCCACAATCAGGTATCGCTATACTCCACTCTCGCACCCACAATCAGGTATCGCTATACTCCACTCTCACACCCACAATCAGGTACCGCTCTACTCCACTCTCGCACCCACAATCAGGTACTGCTCTACTCCACTCTCGCACCCACAATCAGGTATCGCTCTACTCCACTCTCACACCCACAATCAGGTATCGCTCTTCTCCACTCTCGCACCCACAATCAGGTACTGCTATACTCCACTCTCACACCCACAATCAGGTACCGCTCTACTCCTCTCTCACACCCACAATCAGGTACTGCTCTACTCCACTCTCACACCCACAATCAGGTACCGCTCTACTCCACTCTCACATCCACAATCAGGTATCGCTATACTCCACTCTCACACCCACAATCTGGTACTGCTCTACTCCACTCTCGCACCCACAATCAGGTACTGCTCTACTCCACTCTCACACCCACAATCAGGTACCGCTCCACTCCACTCTCACACCCACAATTAGGTATCGTTCTACTCCACTCTCACACCCACAATCTGGTACCGCTCTACTCCACTCTCACATCCACAATCAGGTATCGCTATACTCCACTCTCACACCCACAATCTGGTACTGCTCTACTCCACTCTCGCACCCACAATCAGGTACTGCTCTACTCCACTCACACACCCACAATCAGGTACCGCTCTACTCCACTCTCACACCCACAATTAGGTATCGTTCTACTCCACTCTCACACCCACAATCTGGTACCGCTCTACTCCACTCTCACACCCACAATCAGGAATCGCTCTACTCCACTCTCACACCCACAATCAGGTATCGCTATACTCCACTCTCACACCTACAATCAGGTATCGCTATACTCCACTCTCACACCCACAATCAGGTATCGCTCTACTCCACTCTCACACCCACAATCAGGAATCGCTCTACTCCACTCTCGCACCCACAATCAGGTATCGCTATACTCCACTCTCACACCTACAATCAGGTATCGCTCTACTCCACTCTCGCACCCACAATCAGGTATCGCTCTACTCCACTCTCGCACCCACAATCAGGTACCGCTCTACTCCACTCTCACACCCACAATCAGGAATCGCTCTACTCCACTCTCACACCCACAATCAGGAATCGCTCTACTCCACTCTCACACCCACAATCAGGAATCGCTCTACTCCACTCTCACACCCACAATCAGGTATCGCTATACTCCACTCTCACACCTACAATCAGGTACCGCTCTACTCCACTCTCGCACCCACAATCAGGTACTGCTCTACTCCACTCTCACACCTACAATCAGGTATCGCTCTACTCCACTCTCACACCCACAATCGGGTACCGCTATACACCGCTCTCACGCCCACAATCAGCTATCGCTCTACTCCACTCTCACACCCACAATCAGGTATCGCTATACTCCACTCTCACCTACAATCAGGTATCGCTCTACTTCACTCTCAAACCCACAATCAGGTATCGCTCTACTCCACTCTCACACCCACAATCAGGTACTGCTATACTCCACTCTTACACCCACAATCAGGTATCGCTATACTCCACTCTCACACCCACAATCAGGTACCGCTCTACTCCACTCTCACACCCACAATCTGGTACTGCTCTACTCCACTCTCGCACCCACAATCAGGTACTGCTCTACTCCACTCTCGCACCCACAATCAGGTATCGCTCTACTCCACTCTCACACCCACAATCTGGTACTGCTCTACTCCACTCTCGCACCCACAATCAGGTACTGCTATACTCCACTCTCACACCCACAATCAGGTATCGCTCTTCTCCACTCTCGCACCCACAATCAGGTACTGCTATACTCCACTCTCACACCCACAATCAGGTACCGCTCTACTCCTCTCTCACACCCACAATCAGGTACTGCTATACTCCACTCTTACACCCACAATCAGGTATCGCTATACTCCACTCTCACACCCACAATCAGGTACCGCTCTACTCCACTCTCACACCCACAATCTGGTACTGCTCTACTCCACTCTCGCACCCACAATCAGGTACTGCTCTACTCCACTCTCGCACCCACAATCAGGTATCGCTCTACTCCACTCTCACACCCACAATCTGGTACTGCTCTACTCCACTCTCGCACCCACAATCAGGTACTGCTATACTCCACTCTCACACCCACAATCAGGTATCGCTCTTCTCCACTCTCGCACCCACAATCAGGTACTGCTATACTCCACTCTCACACACACAATCAGGTACCGCTCTACTCCTCTCTCACACCCACAATCAGGTACTGCTCTACTCCACTCTCACACCCACAATCAGGTACCGCTCTACTCCACTCTCACACCCACAATCAGGTATCGCTATACTCCACTCTCACACCCACAATCAGGTATCGCTCTTCTCCACTCTCGCACCCACAATCAGGTACTGCTATACTCCACTCTCACACCCACAATCAGGTACCGCTCTACTCCTCTCTCACACCCACAATCAGGTACTGCTCTACTCCACTCTGACACCCACAATCAGGTACCGCTCTACTCCACTCTCACACCCACAATCAGGTATCGCTATACTCCACTCTCGCACCCACAATCAGGTATCGCTATACTCCACTCTCACACCCACAATCAGGTACCGCTCTACTCCTCTCTCACACCCACAATCAGGTTCCGCTATACTCCACTATCACACCCACAATCAGGTATCGCTCTATTCCACTCTCACACCCACAATCAGGTATCGCTATACTCCACTCTCACACCCACAATCAGGTACCGCTCTACTCCACTCTCACACCCACAATCAAGTATCGCTATACTTCACTCTCACACCCACAATCAGGTACCGCTCTACTCCACTCTCACACCCACAATCAGGTATCGCTCTACTCCACTCTCACACCCACAATCAGGTACCGCTCTACTCCACTCTCACACCCACAATCAGGTATCGCTATACTTCACTCTCACACCCACAATCAGGTACCGCTCTACTCCACTCTCACACCCACAATCAGGTACCGCTCTACTCCACTCTCACACCCACAATCAGGTACCGCTCTACTCCACTCTCACACCCACAATCAGGTATCGCTATACTTCACTCTCACACCCACAATCAGGTACCGCTCTACTCCACTCTCACACGCACAATCAGGTACCGCTCTACTCCACTCTCACACCCACAATCAGGTACCGCTCTACTCCACTCTCACACCCACAATCAGGTATCGCTCTACTCCACTCTCACACCCACAATCAGGTACCGCTATACTCCACTCTCACACCTACAATCAGGTACTGCTATACTCCACTCTCACACCTACAATCAGGTACCGCTCTACTCCACTCTCACACCCACAAGCAGGTACCGCTATACTCCACTCTCACACCTACAATCAGGTACTGCTATACTCCACTCTCACACCTACAATCAGGTACCGCTCTACTCCACTCTCACACCCACAATCGGGTACCGCTATACTCCACTCTCACACCCACAATCAGGAATCGCTCTACTCCACTCTCACACCCACAATCAGGTATCGCTATACTCCACTCTCACACCCACAATCGGGTACCGCTATACTCCACTCTCACACCCACAATCAGGAATCGCTCTACTCCACTCTCACACCTACAATCAGGTACCGCTCTACTCCACTCTCACACCCACAATCGGGTACCGCTATACACCACTCTCACACCCACAATCAGGAATCGCTCTACTCCACTCTCACACCCACAATCAGGTATCGCTATACTCCACTCTCGCACCCACAATCAGGTATCGCTATACTCCACTCTCACACCCACAATCAGGTACCGCTCTACTCCACTCTCGCACCCACAATCAGGTACTGCTCTACTCCACTCTCGCACCCACAATCAGGTATCGCTCTACTCCACTCTCACACCCACAATCAGGTATCGCTCTTCTCCACTCTCGCACCCACAATCAGGTACTGCTATACTCCACTCTCACACCCACAATCAGGTACCGCTCTACTCCTCTCTCACACCCACAATCAGGTACTGCTCTACTCCACTCTCACACCCACAATCAGGTACCGCTCTACTCCACTCTCACATCCACAATCAGGTATCGCTATACTCCACTCTCACACCCACAATCTGGTACTGCTCTACTCCACTCTCGCACCCACAATCAGGTACTGCTCTACTCCACTCTCACACCCACAATCAGGTACCGCTCCACTCCACTCTCACACCCACAATTAGGTATCGTTCTACTCCACTCTCACACCCACAATCTGGTACCGCTCTACTCCACTCTCACATCCACAATCAGGTATCGCTATACTCCACTCTCACACCCACAATCTGGTACTGCTCTACTCCACTCTCGCACCCACAATCAGGTACTGCTCTACTCCACTCACACACCCACAATCAGGTACCGCTCTACTCCACTCTCACACCCACAATTAGGTATCGTTCTACTCCACTCTCACACCCACAATCTGGTACCGCTCTACTCCACTCTCACACCCACAATCAGGAATCGCTCTACTCCACTCTCACACCCACAATCAGGTATCGCTATACTCCACTCTCACACCTACAATCAGGTATCGCTATACTCCACTCTCACACCCACAATCAGGTATCGCTCTACTCCACTCTCACACCCACAATCAGGAATCGCTCTACTCCACTCTCGCACCCACAATCAGGTATCGCTATACTCCACTCTCACACCTACAATCAGGTATCGCTCTACTCCACTCTCGCACCCACAATCAGGTATCGCTCTACTCCACTCTCGCACCCACAATCAGGTACCGCTCTACTCCACTCTCACACCCACAATCAGGAATCGCTCTACTCCACTCTCACACCCACAATCAGGAATCGCTCTACTCCACTCTCACACCCACAATCAGGAATCGCTCTACTCCACTCTCACACCCACAATCAGGTATCGCTATACTCCACTCTCACACCTACAATCAGGTACCGCTCTACTCCACTCTCGCACCCACAATCAGGTACTGCTCTACTCCACTCTCACACCTACAATCAGGTATCGCTCTACTCCACTCTCACACCCACAATCGGGTACCGCTATACACCGCTCTCACGCCCACAATCAGCTATCGCTCTACTCCACTCTCACACCCACAATCAGGTATCGCTATACTCCACTCTCACCTACAATCAGGTATCGCTCTACTTCACTCTCAAACCCACAATCAGGTATCGCTCTACTCCACTCTCACACCCACAATCAGGTACTGCTATACTCCACTCTTACACCCACAATCAGGTATCGCTATACTCCACTCTCACACCCACAATCAGGTACCGCTCTACTCCACTCTCACACCCACAATCTGGTACTGCTCTACTCCACTCTCGCACCCACAATCAGGTACTGCTCTACTCCACTCTCGCACCCACAATCAGGTATCGCTCTACTCCACTCTCACACCCACAATCTGGTACTGCTCTACTCCACTCTCGCACCCACAATCAGGTACTGCTATACTCCACTCTCACACCCACAATCAGGTATCGCTCTTCTCCACTCTCGCACCCACAATCAGGTACTGCTATACTCCACTCTCACACCCACAATCAGGTACCGCTCTACTCCTCTCTCACACCCACAATCAGGTACTGCTATACTCCACTCTTACACCCACAATCAGGTATCGCTATACTCCACTCTCACACCCACAATCAGGTACCGCTCTACTCCACTCTCACACCCACAATCTGGTACTGCTCTACTCCACTCTCGCACCCACAATCAGGTACTGCTCTACTCCACTCTAGCACCCACAATCAGGTATCGCTCTACTCCACTCTCACACCCACAATCTGGTACTGCTCTACTCCACTCTCGCACCCACAATCAGGTACTGCTATACTCCACTCTCACACCCACAATCAGGTATCGCTCTTCTCCACTCTCGCACCCACAATCAGGTACTGCTATACTCCACTCTCACACCCACAATCAGGTACCGCTCTACTCCTCTCTCACACCCACAATCAGGTACTGCTCTACTCCACTCTCACACCCACAATCAGGTACCGCTCTACTCCACTCTCACACCCACAATCAGGTATCGCTATACTCCACTCTCACACCCACAATCAGGTATCGCTCTTCTCCACTCTCGCACCCACAATCAGGTACTGCTATACTCCACTCTCACACCCACAATCAGGTACCGCTCTACTCCTCTCTCACACCCACAATCAGGTACTGCTCTACTCCACTCTGACACCCACAATCAGGTACCGCTCTACTCCACTCTCACACCCACAATCAGGTACCGCTATACTCCACTCTCACACCCACAATTAGGTATCGTTCTACTCCACTCTCACACCCACAATTAGGTATCGCTATACTCCACTCTCACACCCACAATCTGGTACCGCTCTACTCCACTCTCACACCCACAATCAGGAATCGCTCTACTCCACTCTCACACCCACAATCTGGTACTGCTCTACTCCACTCTCACACCCACAATCAGGTACCGCTCTACTCCACTCTCACACCCACAATCAGGTATCGCTATACTCCACTCTCACACCCACAATCAGGTATCGCTCTTCTCCACTCTCGCACCCACAATCAGGTACCGCTCTACTCCTCTCTCACACCCACAATCAGGTACTGCTCTACTCCACTCTCACACCCACAATCAGGTAACGCTATACTCCACTCTCACACCCACAATTAGGTATCGTTCTACTCCACTCTCACACCCACAATCTGGTACCGCTCTACTCCACTCTCACACCCACAATCAGGTACTGCTCTACTCCACTCTCACACCCACAATCTGGTACCGCTCTACTCCACTCTCACACCCACAATCAGGAATCGCTCTACTCCACTCTCACACCCACAATCTGGTACTGCTCTACTCCACTCTCGCACCCACAATCAGGAATCGCTCTACTCCACTCTCACACCCACAATCAGGTATCGCTATACTCCACTCTCACACCCACAATCAGGTACTGCTATACTCCACTCTGACACCCACAATCAGGTATCGCTCTACTCCACTCTCACACCCACAATCAGGAATCGCTCTACTCCACTCTCGCACCCACAATCAGGTACTGCTCTACTCCACTCTCGCACCCACAATCAGGAATCGCTCTACTCCACTCTCACACCCACAATCTGGTACTGCTCTACTCCACTCTCGCACCCACAATCAGGAATCGCTCTACTCCACTCTCACACCCACAATCTGGTACTGCTCTACTCCACTCTCACACCCACAATCAGGAATCGCTCTACTCCACTCTCACACCCACAATCAGGTATCGCTATACTCCACTCTCACACCCACAATTAGGTATCGTTCTACTCCACTCTCACACCCACAATCTGGTACCACTCTACTCCACTCTCACACCCACAATCAGGAATCGCTCTACTCCACTCTCGCACCCACAATCAGGTACTGCTCTACTCCACTCTCACACCCACAATCAGGTACCGCTCTACTCCACTCTCACACCCACAATCAGGTACCGCTCTACTCCACTCTCACACCCACAATCAGGAATCGCTCTACTCCACTCTCACACCCACAATCAGGAATCGCTCTACTCCACTCTCACACCCACAATCAGGTATCGCTATACTCCACTCTCACACCTACAATCAGATACCGCTCTACTCCACTCTCGCACCCACAATCAGGTACTGCTCTACTCCACTCACACCTACAATCAGGTATCGCTCTACTCCACTCTCACACCCACAATCAGGTATCGCTATACTCCACTCTCACACCCACAATCGGGTACCGCTATACACCGCTCTCACGCCCACAATCAGGTATCGCTCTACTCCACTCTCACACCCACAATCAGGTATCGCTATACTCGACTCTCACACCTACAATCAGGTATCGCTCTACTTCACTCTCAAACCCACAATCAGGTATCGCTCTACTCCACTCTCACACCCACAATCAGGTACTGCTATACTCCACTCTTACACCCACAATCAGGTATCGCTATACTCCACTCTCACACCCACAATCAGGTATCGCTCTACTCCACTCTCACACCCACAATCAGGTATCGCTATACTCCACTCTCACACCCACAATCAGGTATCGCTCTACTCCACTCTCACACCCACAATCAGGTATCGCTCTACTCCACTCTCACACCCACAATCAGGTATCGCTATACTCCACTCTGACACCCACAATCAGGTACCGCTCTACTCCACTCTCACACCCACAATCAGGTATCGCTCTATTCCACTCTCACACCCACAATCAGGTATCGCTCTACTCCACTCTCACACCCACAATCAGGTATCGCTATACTCCACTCTCACACCCACAATCAGGTACCGCTCTACTCCACTCTCACACCCACAATCAGGTATCGCTCTACTCCACTCTCACACCCACAATCAGGTATCGCTCTACTCCACTCTCACACCCACAATCAGGTATCGCTCTATTCCACTCTCACACCCACAATCAGGTATCGCTCTTCTCCACTCTCACACCCACAATCAGGTATCGCTATACTCCACTCTCACACCTACAATCAGGTATCGCTCTACTCCACTCTCACACCCACAATCTGGTACTGCTCTACTCCACTCTCGCACCCACAATCAGGTACCGCTCTACTCCACTCTCACACCCACAATCAGGAATCGCTCTATCCCACTCTCACACCCACAATCAGGTATCGCTATACTCCACTCTCACACCCACAATCAGGAATCGCTCTATCCCACTCTCACACCCACAATCAGGTATCGCTATACTCCACTCTCACACCCACAATCAGGTATCGCTATACTCCACTCTGACACCCACAATCAGGTATCGCTATACTGCACTCTCACACCCACAATCAGGTACCGCTCTACTCCACTCTCACACCCACAATCAGGTATCGCTCTACTCCTCTCTCACACCCACAATCAGGTACTGCTATACTCCACTCTCACACCCACAATCAGGTATCGCTATACTCCACTCTCACACCCACAATCAGGTATCGCTCTACTCCACTCTCACACCCACAATCAGGTACCGCTATACTCCACTCTCACACCCACAATCAGGTATCGCTCTACTCCACTCTCACACCCACAATCAGGTACTGCTATACTCCACTCTCACACCCACAATCAGGTATCGCTATACTCCACTCTCGCACCCACAATCAGGTACTGCTATACTCCACTCTCACACCCACAATCAGGTATCGCTATACTCCACTCTCACACCCACAATCTGGTATCGCTATACTCCACTCTCACACCCACAATCAGGTATCGCTCTACTCCACTCTCACACCCACAATCAGGTACTGCTATACTCCACTCTCACACCCACAATCAGGTATCGCTATACTCCACTCTCGCACCCACAATCAGGTATCGCTATGCTCCACTCTCACACCCACAATCAGGTACCGCTATACTCCACTCTCACACCTACAATCAGGTACCGCTCTACTCCACTCTCACACCCACAATCAGGTACCGCTATACTCCACTCTCACACCTACAATCAGGTACCGCTATACTCCACTCTCACACCCACAATCAGGTACCGCTCTACTCCACTCTCACACCCACAATCAGGTATCGCTATACTCCACTCTCACACCCACAATCAGGTATCGCTCTACTCCACTCTCACACCCACAATCAGGTACTGCTATACTCCACTCTCACACCCACAATCAGGTACTGCTATACTCCACTCTCGCACCCACAATCAGGTACTGCTATACTCCACTCTCACACCCACAATCAGGAATCGCTCTACTCCACTCTCACACCCACAATCAGGTATCGCTATACTCCACTCTCGCACCCACAATCAGGTATCGCTATACTCCACTCTCACACCCACAATCAGGTACCGCTCTACTCCACTCTCACACCCACAATCAGGTATCGTTATACTCCACTCTCACACCCACAATCGGGTACCGCTATACACCACTCTCACACCCACAATCAGGAATCGCTCTACTCCACTCTCACACCCACAATCAGGAATCGCTCTACTCCACTCTCGCACCCACAATCAGGTATCGCTATACTCCACTCTCACACCCACAATCAGGTATCGCTATACTCCACTCTCACACCCACAATCAGGTATCGCTATACTCCACTCTCGCACCCACAATCAGGTACTGCTATACTCCACTCTCACACCCACAATCAGGTATCGCTATACTCCACTCTCACACCCACAATCAGGTATCGCTCTACTCCACTCTCACACCCACAATCAGGTATCGCTATACTCCACTCTCACACCCACAATCAGGTATCGCTATACTCCACTCTCACACCCACAATCAGGTATCGCTATACTCCACTCTGACACCAACAATCAGGTATCGCTATACTCCACTCTCACACCCACAATCAGGTATCGCTATACTCCACTCTCACACCCACAATCAGGTATCGCTATACTCCACTCTCACACCCACAATCAGGTATCGCTCTACTCCACTCTCACACCCACAATCAGGTATCGCTATACACCACTCTCACACCCACAATCAGGTATCGCTCTACTCCACTTTCACACCCACAATCAGGTACCGCTCTACTCCACTCTCACACCCACAATCAGGTATCGCTATACTCCACTCTCACACCCACAATCAGGTACCGCTATACACCACTCTCACACCCACAATCAGGTACCGCTCTACTCCACTCTCACACCCACAATCAGGTATCGCTATACTCCACTCTCACACCCACAATCAGGAATCGCTATACTCCACTCTCACACCTACAATCAGGTATCGCTATACTCCACACTCACACCCACAATCAGGTATCGCTATACTCCACTCTCACACCCACAATCAGGTACCGCTCTACTCCACTCTCACACCCACAATCAGGTATCGCTATACTCCACTCTCACACCCACTATGAGGTACCGCTATACTCCACTCTCACACCCACAATCAGGCATCGCTCTACTCCACTCTCGCACCCACAATCAGGTATCGCTATACTCCACTCTCACACCCACAATCAGGTACCGCTATACACCACGCTCACACCCACAATCAGGTATCGCTATACTCCACTCTCACACCCACAATCAGGAATCGCTCTACTCCACTCTCACACCCACAATCTGGTACTGCTCTACTCCACTCTCACACCCACAATCAGGTACCGCTCTACTCCACTCTCACACCCACAATCAGGTACCGCTCTACTCCACTCTCGCACCCACAATCAGGTATCGCTATACTCCACTCTCACACCCACAATCAGGTACCGCTATACACCACTCTCACACCCACAATCAGGTATCGCTATACTCCACTCTCACACCCACAATCAGGTACCGCTCTACTCCACTCTCACACCCACAATCAGGTATCGCTATACTCCACTCTCACACCCACAATCAGGTATCGCTCTCCTCCACTCTCGCACCCACAATCAGGTACTGCTATACTCCACTCTCACACCCACAATCAGGTACCGCTCTACTCCTCTCTCACACCCACAATCAGGTACTGCTCTACTCCACTCTCACACCCACAATCAGGTACCGCTATACTCCACTCTCACACCCACAATCAGGTATCGCTCTACTCCACTCTCACACCCACAATCAGGTATCGCTCTACTCCACTCTCACACCCACAATCAGGTATCGCTATACTCCACTCTCGCACCCACAATCTGGTACCGCTCTTCTCCACTCACACACCCACAATCAGGTATCGCTATACTCCACTCTCACACCCACAATCAGGTATCGCTCTACTCCACTCTCACACCCACAATCAGGTATCGCTCTTCTCCACTCTCACACCCACAATCAGGTATCGCTATACTCCACTCTCACACCTACAATCAGGTATCGCTCTACTCCACTCTCACACCCACAATCTGGTACTGCTCTACTCCACTCTCGCACCCACAATCAGGTACCGCTCTACTCCACTCTCACACCCACAATCAGGAATCGCTCTACTCCACTCTCACACCCACAATCAGGAATCGCTCTACTCCACTCTCACACCCACAATCAGGAATCGCTCTATCCCACTCTCACACCCACAATCAGGTATCGCTATACTGCACTCTCACACCCACAATCAGGTACCGCTCTACTCCACTCTCACACCCACAATCAGGTATCGCTCTACTCCACTCTCACACCCACAATCAGGTATCGCTATACTCCACTCTCACACCCACAATCTGGTATCGCTATACTCCACTCTCACACCCACAATCAGGTATCGCTCTACTCCACTCTCACACCCACAATCAGGTACCGCTATACTCCACTCTCACACCTACAATCAGGTACCGCTATACTCCACTCTCACACCCACAATCAGGTACCGCTCTACTCCACTCTCACACCCACAATCAGGTATCGCTATACTCCACTCTCACACCCACAATCAGGTATCGCTCTACTCCACTCTCACACCCACAATCAGGTACTGCTATACTCCACTCTCACACCCACAATCAGGTACTGCTATACTCCACTCTCGCACCCGCAATCAGGTACTGCTATACTCCACTCTCACACCCACAATCAGGAATCGCTCTACTCCACTCTCACACCCACAATCAGGTATCGCTATACTCCACTCTCGCACCCACAATCAGGTATCGCTATACTCCACTCTCACACCCACAATCAGGTACCGCTCTACTCCACTCTCACACCCACAATCAGGTATCGTTATACTCCACTCTCACACCCACAATCGGGTACCGCTATACACCACTCTCACACCCACAATCAGGAATCGCTCTACTCCACTCTCACACCCACAATCAGGAATCGCTCTACTCCACTCTCGCACCCACAATCAGGTATCGCTATACTCCACTCTCACACCCACAATCAGGTATCGCTATACTCCACTCTCACACCCACAATCAGGTATCGCTATACTCCACTCTCGCACCCACAATCAGGTACTGCTATACTCCACTCTCACACCCACAATCAGGTATCGCTATACTCCACTCTCACACCCACAATCAGGTATCGCTCTACTCCACTCTCACACCCACAATCAGGTATCGCTATACTCCACTCTCACACCCACAATCAGGTATCGCTATACTCCACTCTCACACCCACAATCAGGTATCGCTATACTCCACTCTGACACCAACAATCAGGTATCGCTATACTCCACTCTCACACCCACAATCAGGTATCGCTATACTCCACTCTCACACCCACAATCAGGTATCGCTATACTCCACTCTCACACCCACAATCAGGTATCGCTCTACTCCACTCTCACACCCACAATCAGGTATCGCTATACTCCACTCTCACACCCACAATCAGGTATCGCTCTACTCCACTTTCACACCCACAATCAGGTACCGCTCTACTCCACTCTCACACCCACAATCAGGTATCGCTATACTCCACTCTCACACCCACAATCAGGTACCGCTATACACCACTCTCACACCCACAATCAGGTACCGCTCTACTCCACTCTCACACCCACAATCAGGTATCGCTATACTCCACTCTCACACCCACAATCAGGAATCGCTATACTCCACTCTCACACCTACAATCAGGTATCGCTATACTCCACACTCACACCCACAATCAGGTATCGCTATACTCCACTCTCACACCCACAATCAGGTACCGCTCTACTCCACTCTCACACCCACAATCAGGTATCGCTATACTCCACTCACACACCCACTATGAGGTACCGCTATACTTCACTCTCACACCCACAATCAGGCATCGCTCTACTCCACTCTCGCACCCACAATCAGGTATCGCTATACTCCACTCTCACACCCACAATCAGGTACCGCTATACACCACTCTCACACCCACAATCAGGTATCGCTATACTCCACTCTCACACCCACAATCAGGTAGTGCTATACTCCACTCTCACACCCACAATCAGGTATCGCTATACTCCACTCTCACACCCACAATCAGGTATCGCTACACTCCACTCTGACACCAACAATCAGGTATCGCTATACTCCACTCTCACACCCACAATCAGGTATCGCTATACTCCACTCTCACACCCACAATCAGGTATCGCTATACTCCACTCTCACACCAACAATCAGGTATAGCTATACTCCACTCTCGCACCCACAATAACGTACTGCTATACTCCACTCTCGCACCCACAATCAGGTATCGCTCTACTCCACTCTCGCACCCACAATCAGGTACTGCTATACTCCACTCTCGCACCTACAATCAGGTACTGCTATACTCCACTCTCGCACCCACAATCAGGTACCGCTATACTCCACTCGCACACCTACAATCAGGTATCGCTATACTCCACTCTCACACCCACAATCAGGTACCGCTATACTCCACTCTCACACCCACAATCAGGTACCGCTATACTCCACTCGCACACCTACAATCAGGTATCGCTATACTCCACTCTCACACCCACAATCAGGTATCGCTCTACTCCACTCTCACACCCACAATCAGGTACCGCTATACTCCACTCTCACACCCACAATCAGGTACTACTATACTCCACTCTCACACCCACAATCAGGTATCGCTCTTCTCCACTCTCGCACCCACAATCAGGTACCGCTATAGTCCACTCTCACACCCACAATCGGGTATCGCTCTACTCCACTCTCACACCCACAATTAGGTATCGTTCTACTCCACTCTCACACCCACAATCTGGTACTGCTCTACTCCACTCTCGCACCCACAATCAGGTACTGCTCTACTCCACTCTCGCACCCACAATCAGGTACTGCTCTACTCCACGCTCACACCCACAATCAGGTATCGCTATACTCCACTCTCGCACCCACAATCAGGAATCGCTCTATCCCACTCTCACACCCACAATCAGGTATCGCTATACTCCACTCTCACACCCACAATCAGGAATCGCTCTATCCCACTCTCACACCCACAATCAGGTATCGCTATACTCCACTCTCACACCCACAATCAGGTATCGCTATACTCCACTCTCACACCCACAATCAGGAATCGCTCTATCCCACTCTCACACCCACAATCAGGTATCGCTCTACTCCACTCTCACACCCACAATCAGGTATCGCTCTACTCCACTCTCACACCCACAATCAAGTATCGCTCTACTCCACTCTCACACCCACAATCAGGTATCGCTATACTCCACTCTCACACCTACAATCAGGAATCGCTCTACTCCACTCACACACCCACAATCAGGTATCGCTATACTCCACTCTCACACCCACAATCAGGAATCGCTCTATCCCACTCTCACACCCACAATCAGGTATCGCTCTACTCCACTCTCACACCCACAATCAGGTATCGCTATACTCCACTCTCACACCCACAATCAAGTATCGCTCTACTCCACTCTCACACCCACAATCAGGTATCGTTATACTCCTCTCTCACACCCACAATCGGGTACCGCTATACACCGCTCTCACGCCCACAATCAGGTATCGCTCTACTCAACTCTCACACCCACAATCAGGAATCGCTCTACTCCACTCTCACACCCACAATCAGGTATCGCTATACTCCACTCTCACACCTACAATCAGGTATCGCTATACTCCACTCTCACACCCACAATCAGGTATCGCTATACTCCACTCTCACACCCACAATCAGGTATCGCTATACTCCACTCTCACACCCACAATCAGGTATCGCTCTACTCCACTCTCACACCTACAATCAGGTATCGCTCTACTTCACTCTCAAACCCACAATCAGGTATCGCTCTACTCCACTCTCACACCCACAATCAGGTACTGCTATACTCCACTCTTACACCCACAATCAGGTACCGCTCTACTCCACTCTCACACCCACAATCAGGTATCGCTATACTCCACTCTCACACCCACAATCAGGTATCGCTCTACTCCACTCTCACACCCACAATCAGGTATCGCTATACTCCACTCTCACACCCACAATCAGGTACTGCTATACTCCACTCTCACACCCACAATCAGGTATCGCTCTACTCCACTCTCACACCCACAATCAGGTACCGCTATACTCCACTCTGACACCCACAATCAGGTATCGCTCTACTCCACTCTCACACCCACAATCAGGTACCGCTATACTCCACTCTCACACCCACAATCAGGTATCGCTCTACTCCACTCTCGCACCCACAATCTGGTACTGCTCTACTCCACTCTCGCACCCACAATCAGGTACTGCTCTACTCCACTCTCGCACCCACAATCAGGTACTGCTCTACTCCACTCTCACACCCACAATTAGGTATCGTTCTACTCCACTCTCACACCCACAATCTGGTACTGCTCTACTCCACTCTCGCACCCACAATCAGGTACTGCTCTACTCCACTCTCACACCCACAATCAGGTATCGCTCTACTCCACTCTCACACCCACAATCAGGTATCGCTCTTCTCCACTCTCGCACCCACAATCAGGTATCGCTATACTCCACTCTCACACCCACAATCAGGTATCGCTCTACTCCACTCTCACACCCACAATCAGGAATCGCTCTACTCCACTCTCACACCCACAATCAGGTATCGCTATACTCCACTCTCACACCTACAATCAGGTACCGCTATACTCCACTCTCACACCCACAATCAGGAATCGCTCTACTCCACTCTCACACCCACAATCAGGTATCGCTATACTCCACTCTCACACCTACAATCAGGTACCGCTCTACTCCACTCTCACACCCACAATCAGGAATCGCTCTACTCCACTCTCACACCCACAATCAGGTATCGCTATACTCCACTCTCACACCTACAATCAGGTACCGCTATACTCCACTCTCACACCCACAATCAGGAATCGCTCTACTCCACTCTCACACCCACAATCAGGTATCGCTATACTCCACTCTCACACCTACAATCAGGTACCGCTCTACTCCACTCTCACACCCACAATCAGGTATCGTTATACTCCACTCTCACACCCACAATCGGGTACCGCTATACACCGCTCTCACGCCCACAATCAGGTACCGCTATACACCGCTCTCACACCCACAATTAGGTATCGTTATACTCCACTCTCGCACCCACAATCAGGCATCGCTCTACTCCACTCTCACACCCACAATCAGGAATCGCTCTACTCCACTATCACACCCACAATCAGGTATCGCTATACTCCACTCTCACACCTACAATCAGGTATCGCTCTACTCCACTCTCACACCTACAATCAGGTATCGCTCTACTTCACTCTCAAACCCACAATCAGGTATCGCTCTACTCCACTCTCACACCCACAATCAGGTATCGCTTTACTCCACTCTCACACCCACAATCAGGTATCGCTCTACTCCACTCTCACACCCACAATCAGGTATCGCTATACTCCACTCTCACACCCACAATCAGGTATCGCTCTACTCCACTCTCACACCCACAATCAGGTATCGCTCTACATCACTCTCACACCCACAATCAGGTATCGCTCTACTCCACTCTCACACCCACAATCAGGTATCGCTATACTCCACACTCACACCTACAATCAGGTACCGCTATACACCACTCTCACACCCACAATCAGGTACCGCTCTACTCCACTCTCACACCCACAATCAGGTAACGCTATACTCCACTCTCACACCCACAACCAGGTATCGCTATACTCCACTCTCACACCCACAATCAGGTATCGCTATACTCCACTCTCACACCCACAATCAGGAATCGCTATACTCCACTCTCACACCCACAATCAGGTATCGCTCTACTCCACTCTCACACCTACAATCAGGTATCGCTATACTCCACTCTCACACCTCCAATCAGGTATCGCTATACTCCACACTCACACCCACAATCAGGTATCGCTATACTCCACTCTCACACCCACAATCAGGTACCGCTCTACTCCACTCTCACACCCACAATCAGGTATCGCTATACTCCACTCTCACACCCACTATGAGGTACCGCTATACTCCACTCTCACACCCACAATCAGGCATCGCTCTACTCCACTCTCGCACCCACAATCAGGTATCGCTATACTCCACTCTCACACCCACAATCAGGTACCGCTATACACCACTCTCACACCCACAATCAGGTATCGCTATACTCCACTCTCACACCCACAATCAGGTAGTGCTATACTCCACTCTCACACCCACAATCAGGTATCGCTATACTCCACTCTCACACCCACAATCAGGTATCGCTACACTCCACTCTGACACCAACAATCAGGTATCGCTATACTCCACTCTCACACCCACAATCAGGTATCGCTATACTCCACTCTCACACCCACAATCAGGTACTGCTATACTCCACTCTGACACCAACAATCAGGTATAGCTATACTCCACTCTCGCACCCACAATAACGTACTGCTATACTCCACTCTCGCACCCACAATCAGGTATCGCTCTACTCCACTCTCGCACCCACAATCAGGTACTGCTATACTCCACTCTCGCACCTACAATCAGGTACTGCTATACTCCACTCTCGCACCTACAATCAGGTATCGCTCTACTCCACTCTCACACCCACAATCAGGTACCGCTCTACTACGCTCTCACACCCACAATCAGGTATCGCTATACTCCGCTCTCACACCCACAATCAGGTATCGCTCTACTCCACTCTCACACCCACAATCAGGTATCGCTCTACTCCTCTCTCACACCCACAATCAGGTATCGCTATACGCCACTCTCGCACCCACAATCAGGTATCGCTATACTCCACTCTCGCACCCACAATCAGGTACTGCTATACTCCACTCTCACACCCACAATCACGTATCACTATACTCCACTCTCACACCCACAATCAGGTATCGCTATACTCCACTCTCGCACCCACAATCAGGTACTGCTATACGCCACTCTCACACCCACAATCAGGTACCGCTATACTCCACTCTCACACCCACAATCAGGTACTGCTCTAATCCACTCTCACACCCACAATCAGGTATCGCTATACTCCACTCTCGCACCCACAATTAGGTACCGCTATACTCCACTCTCACACCCACAATCAGGTACTGCTCTAATCCACTCTCACACCAACAATCAGGTACTGCTATACCCCACTCTCACACCCACAATCAGGTATCGCTATACTCCACTCTCACATCCACAATCAGGTATCGCTATACTCCACTCTGACACCAACAATCAGGTATCGCTATACTCCACTCTCACACCCACAATCAGGTATCGCTATACTCCACTCTCGCACCCACAATAACGTAATGCTATACTCCACTCTCGCACCCACAATCAGGTATCGCTCTACTCCACTCTCGCACCCACAATCAGGTACTGCTATACTCCACTCTCGCACCTACAATCAGGTACTGCTATACTCCACTCTCGCACCTACAATCAGGTATCACTCTACTCCACTCTCACACCCACAATCAGGTACCGCTCTACTCCGCTCTCACACCCACAATCAGGTATCGCTATACTCCGCTCTCACACCCACAATCAGGTATCGCTCTACTCCACTCTCACACCCACAATTAGGTATCGCTCTACTCCACTCTCATACCCACAATCAGGTACCGCTCTACTCCACTCTCGCACCCACAATCAGGTACTGCTCTACTCCTCTCTCACACCCACAATCAGGTATCGCTATACTCCACTCCCATACCCACAATCAGGTATCGCTATACTCCACTCTCGCACCCACAATCAGGTACTGCTATACTCCACTCTCACACCCACAATCAGGTATCGCTATACTCCACTCTCGCACCCACAATGAGGTACTGCTATACTCCACTCTCACACCCACAATCAGGTACCGCTATACTCCATTCTCACACCCACAATCAGGTACTGCTCTAATCCACTCTCACACCCACAATCAGGTATCGCTATACTCCACTCTCACACCCACAATCAGGTACCGCTATACTCCACTCTCACACCCACAATCAGGTACTGCTATACTCCACTCTCACACCCACAATCACGTATCACTATACTCCACTCTCACACCCACAATCAGGTATCGCTATACTCCACTCTCACACCCACAATCAGGTACTGCTATACTCCACTCTCACACCCACAATCAGGTACTGCTATCCTCCACTCTCACACCCACAATCAGGTATCGCTATACTCCACTCTCACACCCACAATCAGGTACTGCTATACTCCACTCTCACACCCACAATCAGGTACTGCTATACTCCACTCTCACACCCACAATCAGGTATCGCTATACTCCACTCTCACACCCACAATCAGGAATCGCTCTACTCCACTCTCACACCTACAATCAGGTACCGCTATACTCCACTCTCACACCCACAATCAGGTATCGCTATACTCCACACTCACACCCACAATCAGGTATCGCTATACTCCACTCTCACACCCACAATCAGGTACCGCTCTACTCCACTCTCACACCCACAATCAGGTATCGCTATACTCCACTCTCACACCCACTATGAGGTACCGCTATACTCCACTCTCACACCCACAATCAGGCATCGCTCTACTCCGCTCTCGCACCCACAATCAGGTATCGCTATACTCCACTCTCACACCCACAATCAGGTACCGCTATACACCACTCTCACACCCACAATCAGGTATCGCTATACTCCACTCTCACACCCACAATCAGGTAGTGCTATACTCCACTCTCACACCCACAATCAGGTATCGCTATACTCCACTCTCACACCCACAATCAGGTATCGCTACACTCCACTCTGACACCAACAATCAGGTATCGCTATACTCCACTCTCACACCCACAATCAGGTATCGCTATACTCCACTCTCACACCCACAATCAGGTACTGCTATACTCCACTCTGACACCAACAATCAGGTATAGCTATACTCCACTCTCGCACCCACAATAACGTACTGCTATACTCCACTCTCGCACCCACAATCAGGTATCGCTCTACTCCACTCTCGCACCCACAATCAGGTACTGCTATACTCCACTCTCGCACCTACAATCAGGTACTGCTATACTCCACTCTCGCACCTACAATCAGGTATCGCTCTACTCCACTCTCACACCCACAATCAGGTACCGCTCTACTACGCTCTCACACCCACTATCAGGTATCGCTATACTCCGCTCTCACACCCACAATCAGGTATCGCTCTACTCCACTCTCACACCCACAATCAGGTATCGCTCTACTCCTCTCTCACACCCACAATCAGGTATCGCTATACGCCACTCTCACACCCACAATCAGGTATCGCTATACTCCACTCTCACACCCACAATCAGGTACTGCTATACTCCACTCTCACACCCACAATCAGGTATCGCTACACTCCACTCTCACACTCACAATCAGGAATCGCTCTACTCCACTCTCGCACCCACAATCAGGTACTGCTATACTCCACTCTCGCACCTACAATCAGGTACTGCTATACTCCACTCTCGCACCTACAATCAGGTATCGCTCTACTCCACTCTCACACCCACAATCAGGTACCGCTCTACTACGCTCTCACACCCACAATCAGGTATCGCTATACTCCGCTCTCACACCCACAATCAGGTATCGCTCTACTCCACTCTCACACCCACAATCAGGTATCGCTCTACTCCTCTCTCACACCCACAATCAGGTATCGCTATACGCCACTCTCGCACCCACAATCAGGTATCGCTATACTCCACTCTCGCACCAACAATCAGGTACTGCTATACTCCACTCTCACACCCACAATCACGTATCACTATACTCCACTCTCACACCCACAATCAGGTATCGCTATACTCCACTCTCGCACCCACAATCAGGTACTGCTATACGCCACTCTCACACCCACAATCAGGTACCGCTATACTCCACTCTCACACCCACAATCAGGTACTGCTCTAATCCACTCTCACACCCACAATCAGGTATCGCTATACTCCACTCTCGCACCCACAATTAGGTACTGCTATACACCACTCTCACATCCACAATCAGGTATCGCTATACTCCACTCTCACACCCACAATCAGGTACTGCTATACCCCACTCTCACACCCACAATCAGGTATCGCTATACTCCACTCTCACACCCACAATCCGGTATCGCTATACTCCACTCTGACACCAACAATCAGGTATCGCTATACTCCACTCTCACACCCACAATCAGGTATCGCTATACTCCACTCTCGCACCCACAATGAGGTACTGCTATACTCCACTCTCACACCCACAATCAGGTACCGCTATACTCCATTCTCACACCCACAATCAGGTACTGCTCTAATCCACTCTCACACCCACAATCAGGTATCGCTATACTCCACTCTCACACCCACAATCAGGTACCGCTATACTCCACTCTCACACCCACAATCAGGTACTGCTATACTCCACTCTCACACCCACAATCACGTATCACTATACTCCACTCTCACACCCACAATCAGGTATCGCTATACTCCACTCTCACACCCACAATCAGGTACTGCTATATTCCACTCTCACACCCACAATCAGGTACTGCTATCCTCCACTCTCACACCCACAATCAGGTATCGCTATACTCCACTCTCACACCCACAATCAGGTACTGCTATACTCCACTCTCACACCCACAATCAGGTACTGCTATACTCCACTCTCACACCCACAATCAGGTATCGCTATACTCCACTCTCACACCCACAATCAGGAATCGCTCTACTCCACTCTCACACCTACAATCAGGTACCGCTATACTCCACTCTCACACCCACAATCAGGTATCGCTATACTCCACACTCACACCCACAATCAGGTATCGCTATACTCCACTCTCACACCCACAATCAGGTACCGCTCTACTCCACTCTCACACCCACAATCAGGTATCGCTATACTCCACTCTCACACCCACTATGAGGTACCGCTATACTCCACTCTCACACCCACAATCAGGCATCGCTCTACTCCACTCTCGCACCCACAATCAGGTATCGCTATACTCCACTCTCACACCCACAATCAGGTACCGCTATACACCACTCTCACACCCACAATCAGGTATCGCTATACTCCACTCTCACACCCACAATCAGGTAGTGCTATACTCCACTCTCACACCCACAATCAGGTATCGCTATACTCCACTCTCACACCCACAATCAGGTATCGCTACACTCCACTCTGACACCAACAATCAGGTATCGCTATACTCCACTCTCACACCCACAATCAGGTATCGCTATACTCCACTCTCACACCCACAATCAGGTACTGCTATACTCCACTCTGACACCAACAATCAGGTATAGCTATACTCCACTCTCGCACCCACAATAACGTACTGCTATACTCCACTCTCGCACCCACAATCAGGTATCGCTCTACTCCACTCTCGCACCCACAATCAGGTACTGCTATACTCCACTCTCGCACCTACAATCAGGTACTGCTATACTCCACTCTCGCACCTACAATCAGGTATCGCTCTACTCCACTCTCACACCCACAATCAGGTACCGCTCTACTACGCTCTCACACCCACAATCAGGTATCGCTATACTCCGCTCTCACACCCACAATCAGGTATCGCTCTACTCCACTCTCACACCCACAATCAGGTATCGCTCTACTCCTCTCTCACACCCACAATCAGGTATCGCTATACGCCACTCTCACACCCACAATCAGGTATCGCTATACTCCACTCTCGCACCCACAATCAGGTACTGCTATACTCCACTCTCACACCCACAATCACGTATCACTATACTCCACTCTCACACCCACAATCAGGTACCGATATACTCCACTCTCACACCCACAATCAGGTACTGCTCTAATCCACTCTCACACCCACAATCAGGTATCGCTATACTCCACTCTCGCACCCACAATTAGGTACTGCTATACACCACTCTCACATCCACAATCAGGTATCGCTATACTCCACTCTCACACCCACAATCAGGTACTGCTATACCCCACTCTCACACCCACAATCAGGTATCGCTATACTCCACTCTCACACCCACAATCCGGTATCGCTATACTCCACTCTGACACCAACAATCAGGTATCGCTATACTCCACTCTCACACGCACAATCAGGTATCGCTATACTCCACTCTCACATCCACAATCAGGTACTGCTATACTCCACTCTCACACCCACAATCCGGTATCGCTATACTCCACTCTGACACCAACAATCAGGTACTGCTATACCCCACTCTCACACCCACAATCAGGTATCGCTATACTCCACTCTCACATCCACAATCAGGTATCGCTATACTCCACTCTGACACCAACAATCAGGTATCGCTATACTCCACTCTCACACCCACAATCAGGTATCGCTATACTCCACTCTCGCACCCACAATAACGTAATGCTATACTCCACTCTCGCACCCACAATCAGGTATCGCTCTACTCCACTCTCGCACCCACAATCAGGTACTGCTATACTCCACTCTCGCACCTACAATCAGGTACTGCTATACTCCACTCTCGCACCTACAATCAGGTATCACTCTACTCCACTCTCACACCCACAATCAGGTACCGCTCTACTCCGCTCTCACACCCACAATCAGGTATCGCTATACTCCGCTCTCACACCCACAATCAGGTATCGCTCTACTCCACTCTCACACCCACAATTAGGTATCGCTCTACTACACTCTCATACCCACAATCAGGTACCGCTCTACTCCACTCTCGCACCCACAATCAGGTACTGCTCTACTCCTCTCTCACACCCACAATCAGGTATCGCTATACTCCACTCCCATACCCACAATCAGGTATCGCTATACTCCACTCTCGCACCCACAATCAGGTACTGCTATACTCCACTCTCACACCCACAATCAGGTATCGCTATACTCCACTCTCGCACCCACAATGAGGTACTGCTATACTCCACACTCACACCCACAATCAGGTACCGCTATACTCCACTCTCACACCCACAATCAGGTACTGCTCTAATCCACTCTCACACCCACAATCAGGTATCGCTATACTCCACTCTCACACCCACAATCAGGTACCGCTATACTCCACTCTCACACCCACAATCAGGTACTGCTATACTCCACTCTCACACCCACAATCACGTATCACTATACTCCACTCTCACACCCACAATCAGGTATCGCTATACTCCACTCTCACACCCACAATCAGGTACTGCTATACTCCACTCTCACACCCACAATCAGGTACTGCTATCCTCCACTCTCACACCCACAATCAGGTATCGCTATACTCCACTCTCACACCCACAATCAGGTACTGCTATACTCCACTCTCACACCCACAATCAGGTACTGCTATACTCCACTCTCACACCCACAATCAGGTATCGCTATACTCCACTCTCACACCCACAATCAGGAATCGCTCTACTCCACTCTCACACCTACAATCAGGTACCGCTATACTCCACTCTCACACCCACAATCAGGTATCGCTATACTCCACTCTCACACCCACAATCAGGTACCGCTCTACTCCACTCTCACACCCACAATCAGGTACCGCTATACTCCACTCTCACACCCACAATCAGGTATCGCTCTACTCCACTCTCACACCCACAATCAGGTACCGCTCTACTCCACTCTCACACCCACAATCAGGTATCGCTATACTCCACTCTCGCACCCACAATCAGGTACTGCTATACTCCACTCTCACACCCACAATCAGGTACTGCTATACTCCACTCTCACACCCACAATCAGGTATCGCTATACTCCACTCTCACACCCACAATCAGGTATCGCTATACTCCACTCTCACACCTACAATCAGATACCGCTCTACTCCACTCTCACACCCACAATCAGGTACCGCTCTACTCAACTCTCACACCCACAATCAGGTAACGCTATACTCCACTCTCACACCCACAATCAGGAATCGCGATACTCCACTCTCACACCCACAATCAGGTAACGCTATACTCCACTCTCACACCCACAATCAGGTATCGCTATACTCCACTCTCACACCCACAATCAGGAATCGCTATACTCCACTCTCACACCCACAATCAGGTATCGCTATACTCCACTCTCACACCCACAATCAGGAATCGCTATACTCCACTCTCACACCCACAATCAGGTATCGCTCTACTCCACTCTCACACCTACAATCAGGTATCGCTATACTCCACTCTCACACCTACAATCAGGTATCGCTATACTCCACACTCACACCCACAATCAGTTATCGCTATACTCCACTCTCACACCCACAATCAGGTACCGCTCTACTCCACTCTCACACCCACAATCAGGTATCGCTATACTCCACTCTCACACCCACAATGAGGTACCGCTATACTCCACTCTCACACCCACAATCAGGCATCGCTCTACTCCACTCTCGCACCCACAATCAGGTATCGCTATACTCCACTCTCACACCCACAATCAGGTACCGCTATACACCACTCTCACACCCACAATCAGGTATCGCTATACTCCACTCTCACACCCACAATCAGGTAGTGCTATACTCCACTCTCACACCCACAATCAGGTATCGCTATACTCCACTCTCACACCCACAATCAGGTATCGCTACACTCCACTCTGACACCAACAATCAGGTATCGCTATACTCCACTCTCACACCCACAATCAGGTATCGCTATATTCCACTCTCACACCCACAATCAGGTACTGCTATACTCCACTCTGACACCAACAATCAGGTATCGCTATACTCCACTCTCACACCCACAATCAGGTATAGCTATACTCCACTCTCGCACCCACAATAACGTACTGCTATACTCCACTCTCGCACCCACAATCAGGTATCGCTCTACTCCGCTCTCGCACCCACAATCAGGTACTGCTATACTCCACTCTCGCACCTACAATCAGGTACTGCTATACTCCACTCTCACACCCACAATCAGGTACCGCTCTACTCCGCTCTCACACCCACAATCAGGTATCGCTATACTCCGCTCTCACACCCACAATCAGGTATCGCTACACTCCACTCTGACACCAACAATCAGGTATCGCTATACTCCACTCTCACACCCACAATGAGGTACCGCTATACTCCACTCTCACACCCACAATCAGGCATCGCTCTACTCCACTCTCGCACCCACAATCAGGTATCGCTATACTCCACTCTCACACCCACAATCAGGTACCGCTATACACCACTCTCACACCCACAATCAGGTATCGCTAGACTCCACTCTCACACCCACAATCAGGTAGTGCTATACTCCACTCTCACACCCACAATCAGGTATCGCTATACTCCACTCTCACACCCACAATCAGGTATCGCTACACTCCACTCTGACACCAACAATCAGGTATCGCTATACTCCACTCTCACACCCACAATCAGGTATCGCATTATTCCACTCTCACACCCACAATCAGGTACTGCTATACTCCACTCTGACACCAACAATCAGGTATCGCTATACTCCACTCTCACACCCACAATCAGGTATAGCTATACTCCACTCTCGCACCCACAATAACGTACTGCTATACTCCACTCTCGCACCCACAATCAGGTATCGCTCTCCTCCGCTCTCGCACCCACAATCAGGTACTGCTATACTCCACTCTCGCACCTACAATCAGGTACTGCTATACTCCACTCTCACACCCACAATCAGGTACCGCTCTACTCCGCTCTCACACCCACAATCAGGTATCGCTATACTCCGCTCTCACACCCACAATCAGGTATCGCTCTACTCCACTCTCACACCCACAATCAGGTATCGCTCTACTCCTCTCTCACACCCACAATCAGGTATCGCTATACGCCACTCTCACACCCACAATCAGGTATCGCTATACTCCACTCTCGCACCCACAATCAGGTACTGCTATACTCCACTCTCACACCCACAATCACGTATCACTATACTCCACTCTCACACCCACAATCAGGTATCGCTATACTCCACTCTCGCACCCACAATCAGGTACTGCTATACTCCACTCTCACACCCACAATCAGGTACCGCTATACTCCACTCTCACACCCACAATCAGGTACTGCTCTAATCCACTCTCAGACCCACAACCAGGTATCGCTCTACTCAACTCTCCCACCCACAATCAGGTATCGCTCTTCTCCACTCTCACACCCACAATCAGGTATTGCTATACACCACTCTCGCACCCACAATTAGGTACTGCTATACACCACTCTCACATCCACTATCAGGTATCGCTATACTCCACTCTCACACCCACAATCAGGTACTGCTATACCCCACTCTCACACCCACAATCAGGTATCGCTATACTCCACTCTCACACCCACAATCCGGTATCGCTATACTCCACTCTGACACCAACAATCAGGTATCGCTATACTCCACTTTCACACCCACAATCAGGTATCGCTATACTCCACTCTCGCATCCACAATAACGTACTGCTATACTCCACTCTCACACTCACAATCAGGTATCGCTCTACTCCACTCTCGCACCCACAATCAGGTACTGCTATACTCCACTCTCGCACCTACAATCAGGTACTGCTATACTCCACTCTCGCACCTACAATCAGGTATCACTCTACTCCACTCTCACACCCACAATCAGGTACCGCTCTACTCCGCTCTCACACCCACAATCAGGTATCGCTATACTCCGCTCTCACACCCACAATCAGGTATCGCTCTACTCCACTCTCACACCCACAATTTGATATCGCTCTCCTCCACTCTCATACCCACAATCAGGTACCGCTCTACTCCACTCTCGCACCCACAATCAGGTACTGCTCTACTCCTCTCTCACACCCACAATCAGGTATCGCTATACTCCACTCTCACACCCACAATCACGTATCACTATACTCCACTCTCACACCCACAATCAGGTATCGCTATACTCCACTCTCGCACCCACAATCAGGTACTGCTATACTCCACTCTCACACCCACAATCAGGTACTGCTATACTCCACTCTCACACCCACAATCAGGTACTGCTCTACTCCACGCTCACACCCACAATCAGGTACTGCTATACTCCACTCTCACACCCACAATCAGGTATCGCTCTAATCCACTCTCACACCCACAATCAGGTATCGCTATACTCCACTCTCACACCCTCAATCAGGTACCGCTATACTCCACTCTCACACCCACAATCAGGTACTGCTCTAATCCACTCTCACACCCACAATCAGGTATCGCTATACTCCACTCTCACACCCACAATCAGGGACCGCTCTACTCCACTCTCACACCCACAATCGGGTATCGCTCTTCTCCACTCTCACACCCACAATCAGGTATCGCTATACTCCACTCTCGCACCCACAATCAGGTATCGCTATACTCCACTCTCACACCCACAATCAGGTACTGCTATACTCCACTCTCACACCCACAATCAGGTATCGCTATACTCCACTCTCACACCCACAATCCGGTATCGCTATACTCCACTCTGACACCAACAATCAGGTATCGCTATGCTCCACTCTCACACCCACAATCAGGTATCGCTATACTCCACTCTCACACCCACAATCAGGTACCGCTATACTCCACTCTGACACCAACAATCAGGTATCGCTATACTCCACTCTCACACCCACAATCAGGTATCGCTATACTACACTCTCGCACCCACAATCACGTACTGCTATACTCCACTCTCGCACCCACAATCAGGTATCACTCTACTCCACTCTCGCACCCACAATCAGGTATCGCTCTACTCCACTCTCGCACCCACAATCAGGTACTGCTATACTCCACTCTCGCACCTACAATCAGGTATCGCTCTACTCCACTCTCACACCCACAATCAGGTACCGCTCTACTCCACTCTCGCACCCACAATCAGGTACTGTTATACTCCGCTCTCACACCCACAATCAGGTATCGCTATACTCCACTCTTGCACCCACAATCAGGTACTGCTATACTCCACTCTCACACCTACAATCAGGTATCGCTATACTCCACTCTCGCACCCACAATCAGGTACTGCTATACTCCACTCTCACACCTACAACCAGGTATCGCTCTACTCCACTCTCACACCCACAATCAGGTATCGCTCTACTCCACTCTCACACCCACAATCAGGTATCGCTATACTCCACTATCACACCCACAATCAGGTACCGCTCTACTCCACTCTCACACTCACAATCAGGTATCGCTATACTCCACTCTCGCACCCACAATCAGGTACCGCTATACTCCACTCTCACACCCACAATCAGGTACTGCTATACTCCACTCCCACACCGACAATCAGGTATCGCTATACTCCACTCTCGCACCCACAATCAGGTATCGCTATACGCCACTCTCACACCCACAATCAGGTACCGCTATACTCCACTCTCACACCCACAATCAGGTATCGCTCTACTCAACTATCACACCCACAATCAGGTATCGCTCTACTCCACTCTCAGACCCAGAATCAGGTATCGCTCTACTCAACTATCACACCCACAATCAGGTATCGCTCTACTCCACTCTCACACCCACAATCAGGTATCGCTATACTCCACTCTGACACCCACAATCAGGTATCGCTATACTCCACTCTCACACCCACAATCAGGTACTACTATACTCCACTCTCACACCCACAATCAGGTATCGCTCTTCTCCACTCTCACACCCACAATCAGGTATTGCTATACTCCACTCTCACACCCACAATCAGGTACTACTATACTCCACTCTCACACCCACAATCAGGTATCGCTCTACTCCACTCTCAGACCCAGAATCAGGTATCGCTCTACTCAACTATCACACCCACAATCAGGTATCGCTCTACTCCACTCTCACACCCACAATCAGTTACTACTATACTCCACTCTGACACCCACAATCATGTATCGCTATACTCCACTCTCACACCCACAATCAGGTACTACTATACTCCACTCTCACACCCACAATCAGGTATCGCTATCCTCCACTCTCACACCCACAATCGGGTATCGCTCTACTCCACTCTCACACCCACAATTAGGTATCGTTCTACTCCACTCTCATACCCACAATCAGGTATCGCTATACTCCACTCTCACACCCACAATCAGGTACTGTTATACTCCGCTCTCACACCCACAATCAGGTATCGCTATACTCCACTCTCACACCCACAATCAGGTATCGCTATACTCCACTCTCACACCCACAATCAGGTATCGCTATACTCCACTCCTGCACCCACAATCAGGTACTGCTATACTCCACTCTCACACCCACAATCACGTATCACTATACTCCACTCTCACACCCACAATCAGGTACTGCTCTAATCCACTCTCACACCCACAATCAGGTATCGCTCTACTCCACTCTCACACCCACAATCAGGTACCGCTCTACTCAACTCTCACACCCACAATCAGGTACTGCTATACTCCACTCTCACACCCACAATCAGGTATCGCTCTACTCCACTCTCACACCCACAATCAGGTATCGCTATACTCCACTCTCACACCCACAATCCGGTATCGCTATACTCCACTCTCACACCCACAATCAGGTACCGCTATACTCCACTCTCGCACCCACAATTAGGTACTGCTATACACCACTCTCACATTCACAATCAGGTATCGCTATACTCCACTCTCACACCCACAATCAGGTACTGCTATACTCCACTCTCACACCCACAATCAGGTATCGCTATACTCCACTCTCACACCCACAATCCGGTATCGCTATACTCCACTCTCACACCCACAATCAGGTACCGCTATACTCCACTCTCACACCCACAATCAGGTATCGCTATACTCCACTCTCACACCCACAATCAGGTATCGCTATACTCCACTCTCACACCCACAATCCGGTATCGCTATACTCCACTCTGACACCAACAATCAGGTATCGCTATGCTCCACTCTCACACCCACAATCAGGTATCGCTATACTCCACTCTCACACCCACAATCAGGTACCGCTATACTCCACTCTGACACCAACAATCAGGTATCGCTATACTCCACTCTCACACCCACAATCAGGTATCGCTATACTCCACTCTCGCACCCACAATCAGGTATCGCTCTACTCCACTCTCGCACCCACAATCAGGTACTGCTATACTCCACTCTCGCACCTACAATCAGGTATCGCTATACTCCACTCTCGCACCCACAATCAGGTACTGCTATACTCCACTCTGACACCAACAATCAGGTATCGCTATACTCCACTCTCACACCCACAATCAGGTATCGCTATACTACACTCTCGCACCCACAATCACGTACTGCTATACTCCACTCTCGCACCCACAATCAGGTATCACTCTACTCCACTCTCGCACCCACAATCAGGTATCGCTCTACTCCACTCTCGCACCCACAATCAGGTACTGCTATACTCCACTCTCGCACCTACAATCAGGTATCGCTCTACTCCACTCTCACACCCACAATCAGGTACCGCTCTACTCCACTCTCGCACCCACAATCAGGTACTGTTATACTCCGCTCTCACACCCACAATCAGGTATCGCTATACTCCACTCTTGCACCCACAATCAGGTACTGCTATACTCCACTCTCACACCTACAATCAGGTATCGCTATACTCCACTCTCGCACCCACAATCAGGTACTGCTATACACCACTCTCACACCTACAATCAGGTATCGCTCTACTCCACTCTCACACCCACAATCAGGTATCGCTCTACTCCACTCTCACACCCACAATCAGGTATCGCTATACTCCACTATCACACCCACAATCAGGTACCGCTCTACTCCACTCTCACACTCACAATCAGGTATCGCTATACTCCACTCTCGCACCCACAATCAGGTACCGCTATACTCCACTCTCACACCCACAATCAGGTACTGCTATACTCCACTCCCACACCGACAATCAGGTATCGCTATACTCCACTCTCGCACCCACAATCAGGTATCGCTATACGCCACTCTCACACCCACAATCAGGTACCGCTATACTCCACTCTCACACCCACAATCAGGTATCGCTCTACTCAACTATCACACCCACAATCAGGTATCGCTCTACTCCACTCTCAGACCCAGAATCAGGTATCGCTCTACTCAACTATCACACCCACAATCAGGTATCGCTCTACTCCACTCTCACACCCACAATCAGGTATCGCTATACTCCACTCTGACACCCACAATCAGGTATCGCTATACTCCACTCTCACACCCACAATCAGGTACTACTATACTCCACTCTCACACCCACAATCAGGTATCGCTCTTCTCCACTCTCACACCCACAATCAGGTATCGCTATACTCCACTCTCACACCCACAATCAGGTACTACTATACTCCACTCTCACACCCACAATCAGGTATCGCTCTACTCCACTCTCAGACCCAGAATCAGGTATCGCTCTACTCAACTATCACACCCACAATCAGGTATCGCTCTACTCCACTCTCACACCCACAATCAGTTACTACTATACTCCACTCTGACACCCACAATCAGGTATCGCTATACTCCACTCTCACACCCACAATCAGGTACTACTATACTCCACTCTCACACCCACAATCAGGTATCGCTATCCTCCACTCTCACACCCACAATCGGGTATCGCTCTACTCCACTCTCACACCCACAATTAGGTATCGTTCTACTCCACTCTCATACCCACAATCAGGTATCGCTATACTCCACTCTCACACCCACAATCAGGTACTGTTATACTCCGCTCTCACACCCACAATCAGGTATCGCTATACTCCACTCTCACACCCACAATCAGGTATCGCTATACTCCACTCTCACACCCACAATCAGGTATCGCTATACTCCACTCCTGCACCCACAATCAGGTACTGCTATACTCCACTCTCACACCCACAATCACGTATCACTATACTCCACTCTCACACCCACAATCAGGTACTGCTCTAATCCACTCTCACACCCACAATCAGGTATCGCTCTACTCCACTCTCACACCCACAATCAGGTACCGCTCTACTCAACTCTCACACCCACAATCAGGTACTGCTATACTCCACTCTCACACCCACAATCAGGTATCGCTCTACTCCACTCTCACACCCACAATCAGGTATCGCTATACTCCACTCTCACACCCACAATCCGGTATCGCTATACTCCACTCTCACACCCACAATCAGGTACCGCTATACTCCACTCTCGCACCCACAATTAGGTACTGCTATACACCACTCTCACATTCACAATCAGGTATCGCTATACTCCACTCTCACACCCACAATCAGGTACTGCTATACTCCACTCTCACACCCACAATCAGGTATCGCTATACTCCACTCTCACACCCACAATCCGGTATCGCTATACTCCACTCTCACACCCACAATCAGGTACCGCTATACTCCACTCTCACACCCACAATCAGGTATCGCTATACTCCACTCTCACACCCACAATCAGGTATCGCTATACTCCACTCTCACACCCACAATCCGGTATCGCTATACTCCACTCTGACACCAACAATCAGGTATCGCTATGCTCCACTCTCACACCCACAATCAGGTATCGCTATACTCCACTCTCACACCCACAATCAGGTACCGCTATACTCCACTCTGACACCAACAATCAGGTATCGCTATACTCCACTCTCACACCCACAATCAGGTATCGCTATACTCCACTCTCGCACCCGCAATCACGTACTGCTATACTCCACTCTCGCACCCACAATCAGGTATCGCTCTACTCCACTCTCGCACCCACAATCAGGTATCGCTCTACTCCACTCTCGCACCCACAATCAGGTACTGCTATACTCCACTCTCGCACCTACAATCAGGTATCGCTATACTCCACTCTCGCACCCACAATCAGGTACTGCTATACTCCACTCTCACACCTACAATCAGGTATCGCTATACTCCACTCTCACACCCACAATCAGGTATCGCTATACTCCACTCTCACACCCACAATCAGGTATCGCTATACTCCACTCTCACACCCAAAATCAGGTATCGCTATACTCCACTCTCACACCCACAATCAGGTATCGCTATACTCCACTCTCACACCTACAATCAGGTATCGCTCTACTCCACTCTCACACCCACAATCAGGTACCGCTCTACTCCACTCTCGCACCCACAATCAGGTATTGCTCTACTCCTCTCTCACACCCACAATCAGGTATCGCTCTACTCCACTCTCACACCCACAATCAGGTACTGCTATACTCCACTCTCACACCCACAATCAGGTATTGCTATACTCCACTCTCACACCCACAATCAGGAATCGCTCTACTCCACTCTCACACCCACAATCAGGTATCGCTATACTCCACTCTCGTACCCACAATCAGGTACTGCTATACTCCACTCTCACACCCACAATCAGGTGCTGCTATACTCCACTCTCACGCCCACAATCAGGTATCGCTCTACTCCACTCTCACACCCACAATCAGGAATCGCTCTACTCCACTCTCACACCCACAATCAGGTATTGCTATACTCCACTCTCGCACCCACAATCAGGTGCTGCTATACTCCACTCTCGCACCTACAATCAGGTATCGCTCTACTCCACTCTCACACCCACAATCAGGGACCGCTCTACTCCACACTCACACCCACAATCAGGTATCGCTATACTCCACTCTCACACCCACAATCAGGTACCGCTATACTCCACTCTCACACACACAATCAGGTACCGCTCTACTCCACTCTCGCACCCACAATCAGGTACTGCTATACTCCACTCTCACACCTACAATCAGGTATCGCTATACTCCACTCTCACACCCACAATCAGGGACCGCTCTACTCCACTCTCACACCCACAATCAGGTACCGCTCTACTCCACTCTGACACCAACAATCAGGTATCGCTATGCTCCACTCTCACACCCACAATCAGGTATCGCTATACTCCACTCTCACACCCACAATCAGGTACCGCTATACTCCACTCTGACACCAACAATCAGGTATCGCTATACTCCACTCTCACACCCACAATCAGGTATCGCTATACTCCACTCTCGCACCCACAATCAGGTATCGCTCTACTCCACTCTCGCACCCACAATCAGGTACTGCTATACTCCACTCTCGCACCTACAATCAGGTATCGCTATACTCCACTCTCGCACCCACAATCAGGTACTGCTATACTCCACTCTGACACCAACAATCAGGTATCGCTATACTCCACTCTCACAGCCACAATCAGGTATCGCTATACTACACTCTCGCACCCACAATCACGTACTGCTATACTCCACTCTCGCACCCACAATCAGGTATCACTCTACTCCACTCTCGCACCCACAATCAGGTATCGCTCTACTCCACTCTCGCACCCACAATCAGGTACTGCTATACTCCACTCTCGCACCTACAATCAGGTATCGCTCTACTCCACTCTCACACCCACAATCAGGTACCGCTCTACTCCACTCTCGCACCCACAATCAGGTACTGTTATACTCCGCTCTCACACCCACAATCAGGTATCGCTATACTCCACTCTTGCACCCACAATCAGGTACTGCTATACTCCACTCTCACACCTACAATCAGGTATCGCTATACTCCACTCTCGCACCCACAATCAGGTACTGCTATACACCACTCTCACACCTACAATCAGGTATCGCTCTACTCCACTCTCACACCCACAATCAGGTATCGCTCTACTCCACTCTCACACCCACAATCAGGTATCGCTATACTCCACTATCACACCCACAATCAGGTACCGCTCTACTCCACTCTCACACTCACAATCAGGTATCGCTATACTCCACTCTCGCACCCACAATCAGGTACCGCTATACTCCACTCTCACACCCACAATCAGGTACTGCTATACTCCACTCCCACACCGACAATCAGGTATCGCTATACTCCACTCTCGCACCCACAATCAGGTATCGCTATACGCCACTCTCACACCCACAATCAGGTACCGCTATACTCCACTCTCACACCCACAATCAGGTATCGCTCTACTCAACTATCACACCCACAATCAGGTATCGCTCTACTCCACTCTCAGACCCAGAATCAGGTATCGCTCTACTCAACTATCACACCCACAATCAGGTATCGCTCTACTCCACTCTCACACCCACAATCAGGTATCGCTATACTCCACTCTGACACCCACAATCAGGTATCGCTATACTCCACTCTCACACCCACAATCAGGTACTACTATACTCCACTCTCACACCCACAATCAGGTATCGCTCTTCTCCACTCTCACACCCACAATCAGGTATCGCTATACTCCACTCTCACACCCACAATCAGGTACTACTATACTCCACTCTCACACCCACAATCAGGTATCGCTCTACTCCACTCTCAGACCCAGAATCAGGTATCGCTCTACTCAACTATCACACCCACAATCAGGTATCGCTCTACTCCACTCTCACACCCACAATCAGTTACTACTATACTCCACTCTGACACCCACAATCAGGTATCGCTATACTCCACTCTCACACCCACAATCAGGTACTACTATACTCCACTCTCACACCCACAATCAGGTATCGCTATCCTCCACTCTCACACCCACAATCGGGTATCGCTCTACTCCACTCTCACACCCACAATTAGGTATCGTTCTACTCCACTCTCATACCCACAATCAGGTATCGCTATACTCCACTCTCACACCCACAATCAGGTACTGTTATACTCCGCTCTCACACCCACAATCAGGTATCGCTATACTCCACTCTCACACCCACAATCAGGTATCGCTATACTCCACTCTCACACCCACAATCAGGTATCGCTATACTCCACTCCTGCACCCACAATCAGGTACTGCTATACTCCACTCTCACACCCACAATCACGTATCACTATACTCCACTCTCACACCCACAATCAGGTACTGCTCTAATCCACTCTCACACCCACAATCAGGTATCGCTCTACTCCACTCTCACACCCACAATCAGGTACCGCTCTACTCAACTCTCACACCCACAATCAGGTACTGCTATACTCCACTCTCACACCCACAATCAGGTATCGCTCTACTCCACTCTCACACCCACAATCAGGTATCGCTATACTCCACTCTCACACCCACAATCCGGTATCGCTATACTCCACTCTCACACCCACAATCAGGTACCGCTATACTCCACTCTCGCACCCACAATTAGGTACTGCTATACACCACTCTCACATTCACAATCAGGTATCGCTATACTCCACTCTCACACCCACAATCAGGTACTGCTATACTCCACTCTCACACCCACAATCAGGTATCGCTATACTCCACTCTCACACCCACAATCCGGTATCGCTATACTCCACTCTCACACCCACAATCAGGTACCGCTATACTCCACTCTCACACCCACAATCAGGTATCGCTATACTCCACTCTCACACCCACAATCAGGTATCGCTATACTCCACTCTCACACCCACAATCCGGTATCGCTATACTCCACTCTGACACCAACAATCAGGTATCGCTATGCTCCACTCTCACACCCACAATCAGGTATCGCTATACTCCACTCTCACACCCACAATCAGGTACCGCTATACTCCACTCTGACACCAACAATCAGGTATCGCTATACTCCACTCTCACACCCACAATCAGGTATCGCTATACTCCACTCTCGCACCCGCAATCACGTACTGCTATACTCCACTCTCGCACCCACAATCAGGTATCGCTCTACTCCACTCTCGCACCCACAATCAGGTATCGCTCTACTCCACTCTCGCACCCACAATCAGGTACTGCTATACTCCACTCTCGCACCTACAATCAGGTATCGCTATACTCCACTCTCGCACCCACAATCAGGTACTGCTATACTCCACTCTCACACCTACAATCAGGTATCGCTATACTCCACTCTCACACCCACAATCAGGTATCGCTATACTCCACTCTCACACCCACAATCAGGTATCGCTATACTCCACTCTCACACCCAAAATCAGGTATCGCTATACTCCACTCTCACACCCACAATCAGGTATCGCTATACTCCACTCTCACACCTACAATCAGGTATCGCTCTACTCCACTCTCACACCCACAATCAGGTACCGCTCTACTCCACTCTCGCACCCACAATCAGGTATTGCTCTACTCCTCTCTCACACCCACAATCAGGTATCGCTCTACTCCACTCTCACACCCACAATCAGGTACTGCTATACTCCACTCTCACACCCACAATCAGGTATTGCTATACTCCACTCTCACACCCACAATCAGGAATCGCTCTACTCCACTCTCACACCCACAATCAGGTATCGCTATACTCCACTCTCGTACCCACAATCAGGTACTGCTATACTCCACTCTCACACCCACAATCAGGTGCTGCTATACTCCACTCTCACGCCCACAATCAGGTATCGCTCTACTCCACTCTCACACCCACAATCAGGAATCGCTCTACTCCACTCTCACACCCACAATCAGGTATTGCTATACTCCACTCTCGCACCCACAATCAGGTGCTGCTATACTCCACTCTCGCACCTACAATCAGGTATCGCTCTACTCCACTCTCACACCCACAATCAGGGACCGCTCTACTCCACACTCACACCCACAATCAGGTATCGCTATACTCCACTCTCACACCCACAATCAGGTACCGCTATACTCCACTCTCACACACACAATCAGGTACCGCTCTACTCCACTCTCGCACCCACAATCAGGTACTGCTATACTCCACTCTCACACCTACAATCAGGTATCGCTATACTCCACTCTCACACCCACAATCAGGGACCGCTCTACTCCACTCTCACACCCACAATCAGGTACCGCTCTACTCCACTCTCGCACCCACAATCAGGTACTGCTATACTCCATTCTCACACCTACAATCAGGTATCGCTATACTCCACTCTCACACCCACAATCAGGGACCGCTCTACTCCACACTCACACCCACAATCAGGTATCGCTATACTCCACTCTCACACCCACAATCAGGTACTGCTATACTCCACTCTCACACCTACAATCAGGTATCGCTATACTCCACTCTCACACCCACAATCAGGTACTGCTATACTCCACTCTCACACCCACAATCAGGTATCGCTGTACTCCACTCTCGCACCCACAATCAGGTATCGCTATACTCCACTCTCACACCCACAATCAGGTACTGCTCTACTCCACTCTCGCACCCACAATCAGGTACTGCTCTACTCCACTCTCACACCCACAATCAGGTATCGCTATACTCCACTCTCACACACATAATCAGGTATCGCTATACTCCACTCTCACACCCACAATCAGGTACTGCTCTACTCCACTCTCGCACCCACAATCAGGTATCGCTCTACTCCACTCTCGCACCCACAATCAGGTATCGCTCTACTCCACTCTCACACCCACAATCAGGTACCGCTCTACTCCACTCTCACACCCACAATCAGGTACTGCTCTACTCCACTCTCACACCTACAATCAGGTATCGCTCTACTCCACTCTCACACCCACAATCAGGTACCGCTCTACTCCACTCTGACACCAACAATCAGGTATCGCTATGCTCCACTCTCACACCCACAATCAGGTATCGCTATACTCCACTCTCACACCCACAATCAGGTACCGCTATACTCCACTCTGACACCAACAATCAGGTATCGCTATACTCCACTCTCACACCCACAATCAGGTATCGCTATACTCCACTCTCGCACCCACAATCAGGTATCGCTCTACTCCACTCTCGCACCCACAATCAGGTACTGCTATACTCCACTCTCGCACCTACAATCAGGTATCGCTATACTCCACTCTCGCACCCACAATCAGGTACTGCTATACTCCACTCTGACACCAACAATCAGGTATCGCTATACTCCACTCTCACACCCACAATCAGGTATCGCTATACTACACTCTCGCACCCACAATCACGTACTGCTATACTCCACTCTCGCACCCACAATCAGGTATCACTCTACTCCACTCTCGCACCCACAATCAGGTATCGCTCTACTCCACTCTCGCACCCACAATCAGGTACTGCTATACTCCACTCTCGCACCTACAATCAGGTATCGCTCTACTCCACTCTCACACCCACAATCAGGTACCGCTCTACTCCACTCTCGCACCCACAATCAGGTACTGTTATACTCCGCTCTCACACACACAATCAGGTATCGCTATACTCCACTCTTGCACCCACAATCAGGTACTGCTATACTCCACTCTCACACCTACAATCAGGTATCGCTATACTCCACTCTCGCACCCACAATCAGGTACTGCTATACACCACTCTCACACCTACAATCAGGTATCGCTCTACTCCACTCTCACACCCACAATCAGGTATCGCTCTACTCCACTCTCACACCCACAATCAGGTATCGCTATACTCCACTATCACACCCACAATCAGGTACCGCTCTACTCCACTCTCACACTCACAATCAGGTATCGCTATACTCCACTCTCGCACCCACAATCAGGTACCGCTATACTCCACTCTCACACCCACAATCAGGTACTGCTATACTCCACTCCCACACCGACAATCAGGTATCGCTATACTCCACTCTCGCACCCACAATCAGGTATCGCTATACGCCACTCTCACACCCACAATCAGGTACCGCTATACTCCACTCTCACACCCACAATCAGGTATCGCTCTACTCAACTATCACACCCACAATCAGGTATCGCTCTACTCCACTCTCAGACCCAGAATCAGGTATCGCTCTACTCAACTATCACACCCACAATCAGGTATCGCTCTACTCCACTCTCACACCCACAATCAGGTATCGCTATACTCCACTCTGACACCCACAATCAGGTATCGCTATACTCCACTCTCACACCCACAATCAGGTACTACTATACTCCACTCTCACACCCACAATCAGGTATCGCTCTTCTCCACTCTCACACCCACAATCAGGTATCGCTATACTCCACTCTCACACCCACAATCAGGTACTACTATACTCCACTCTCACACCCACAATCAGGTATCGCTCTACTCCACTCTCAGACCCAGAATCAGGTATCGCTCTACTCAACTATCACACCCACAATCAGGTATCGCTCTACTCCACTCTCACACCCACAATCAGTTACTACTATACTCCACTCTGACACCCACAATCAGGTATCGCTATACTCCACTCTCACACCCACAATCAGGTACTACTATACTCCACTCTCACACCCACAATCAGGTATCGCTATCCTCCACTCTCACACCCACAATCGGGTATCGCTCTACTCCACTCTCACACCCACAATTAGGTATCGTTCTACTCCACTCTCATACCCACAATCAGGTATCGCTATACTCCACTCTCACACCCACAATCAGGTACTGTTATACTCCGCTCTCACACCCACAATCAGGTATCGCTATACTCCACTCTCACACCCACAATCAGGTATCGCTATACTCCACTCTCACACCCACAATCAGGTATCGCTATACTCCACTCCTGCACCCACAATCAGGTACTGCTATACTCCACTCTCACACCCACAATCACGTATCACTATACTCCACTCTCACACCCACAATCAGGTACTGCTCTAATCCACTCTCACACCCACAATCAGGTATCGCTCTACTCCACTCTCACACCCACAATCAGGTACCGCTCTACTCAACTCTCACACCCACAATCAGGTACTGCTATACTCCACTCTCACACCCACAATCAGGTATCGCTCTACTCCACTCTCACACCCACAATCAGGTATCGCTATACTCCACTCTCACACCCACAATCCGGTATCGCTATACTCCACTCTCACACCCACAATCAGGTACCGCTATACTCCACTCTCGCACCCACAATTAGGTACTGCTATACACCACTCTCACATTCACAATCAGGTATCGCTATACTCCACTCTCACACCCACAATCAGGTACTGCTATACTCCACTCTCACACCCACAATCAGGTATCGCTATACTCCACTCTCACACCCACAATCCGGTATCGCTATACTCCACTCTCACACCCACAATCAGGTACCGCTATACTCCACTCTCACACCCACAATCAGGTATCGCTATACTCCACTCTCACACCCACAATCAGGTATCGCTATACTCCACTCTCACACCTACAATCAGGTATCGCTCTACTCCACTCTCACACCCACAATCAGGTACCGCTCTACTCCACTCTCGCACCCACAATCAGGTATTGCTCTACTCCTCTCTCACACCCACAATCAGGTATCGCTCTACTCCACTCTCACACCCACAATCAGGTACTGCTATACTCCACTCTCACACCCACAATCAGGTATTGCTATACTCCACTCTCACACCCACAATCAGGAATCGCTCTACTCCACTCTCACACCCACAATCAGGTATCGCTATACTCCACTCTCGTACCCACAATCAGGTACTGCTATACTCCACTCTCACACCCACAATCAGGTGCTGCTATACTCCACTCTCACGCCCACAATCAGGTATCGCTCTACTCCACTCTCACACCCACAATCAGGAATCGCTCTACTCCACTCTCACACCCACAATCAGGTATTGCTATACTCCACTCTCGCACCCACAATCAGGTGCTGCTATACTCCACTCTCGCACCTACAATCAGGTATCGCTCTACTCCACTCTCACACCCACAATCAGGGACCGCTCTACTCCACACTCACACCCACAATCAGGTATCGCTATACTCCACTCTCACACCCACAATCAGGTACCGCTATACTCCACTCTCACACACACAATCAGGTACCGCTCTACTCCACTCTCGCACCCACAATCAGGTACTGCTATACTCCACTCTCACACCTACAATCAGGTATCGCTATACTCCACTCTCACACCCACAATCAGGGACCGCTCTACTCCACTCTCACACCCACAATCAGGTACCGCTCTACTCCACTCTCGCACCCACAATCAGGTACTGCTATACTCCATTCTCACACCTACAATCAGGTATCGCTATACTCCACTCTCACACCCACAATCAGGGACCGCTCTACTCCACACTCACACCCACAATCAGGTATCGCTATACTCCACTCTCACACCCACAATCAGGTACTGCTATACTCCACTCTCACACCTACAATCAGGTATCGCTATACTCCACTCTCACACCCACAATCAGGTACTGCTATACTCCACTCTCACACCCACAATCAGGTATCGCTGTACTCCACTCTCGCACCCACAATCAGGTATCGCTATACTCCACTCTCACACCCACAATCAGGTACTGCTCTACTCCACTCTCGCACCCACAATCAGGTACTGCTCTACTCCACTCTCACACCCACAATCAGGTATCGCTATACTCCACTCTCACACACATAATCAGGTATCGCTATACTCCACTCTCACACCCACAATCAGGTACTGCTCTACTCCACTCTCGCACCCACAATCAGGTATCGCTCTACTCCACTCTCGCACCCACAATCAGGTATCGCTCTACTCCACTCTCACACCCACAATCAGGTACCGCTCTACTCCACTCTCACACCCACAATCAGGTACTGCTCTACTCCACTCTCACACCCACAATCAGGTATCGCTATACTCCACACTCACACACATAATCAGGTATCGCTATACTCCACTCTCACACCCACAATCAGGTATCGCTATACTCCACTCTCACACCCACAATCAGGTACCGCTATACTCCACTCTCACACCCACAATCAGGTATCGCTCTACTCCACTCTCACACCCACAATCAGGTATCGCTATACTCCACTCTCACACCTACAATCAGGTATCGCTCTACTCCACTCTCGCACCCACAATCAGGTATCGCTATACTCCACTCTCACACCTACAATCAGGTATCGCTCTACTCCACTCTCGCACCCACAATCAGGTATCGCTCTACTCCACTCTCACACCCACAATCAGGTATCGCTCTACTCCACTCTCACACCCACAATCAGGTATCGCTATACTCCACTCTCACACCCACAATCAGGTATCGCTATACTCCACTCTCGCACCCACAATCAGGTACTACTATACTCCACTCTCACACCCACAATCACGTATCACTATACTGCACTCTCACACCCACAATCAGGTATCGCTATACTCCTCTCTCGCACCCACAATCAGGTACTGCTATACTCCACTCTCACACCCACAATCAGGTACCGCTATACTCCACTCTCACACCCACCATCAGGTATCGCTATACTCCACTCTCACACCCACAATCAGGAATCGCTATACTCCACTCTCACACCAACAATCAGGTACCGCTCTACTCCACTCTCGCATCCACAATCAGGAATCGCTCTACTCCACTCTCACACCCACAATCAGGTATTGCTATACTCCACTCTCACACCCACAATCAGGTACCGCTCTACTCCACTCTCGCACCCACAATCAGGTACTGCTATACTCCACTCTCACACCCACAATCAGGTACCGCTCTACTCCACTCTCGCATCCACAATCAGGAATCGCTCTACTCCACTCTCACACCCACAATCAGGTATCGCTATACTCCACTCTCACACCAACAATCAGGTACCGCTCTACTCCACTCTCGCATCCACAATCAGGAATCGCTCTACTCCACTCTCACACCCACAATCAGGTATTGCTATACTCCACTCTCACACCCACAATCAGGTACCGCTCTACTCCACTCTCGCACCCACAATCAGGTACTGCTATACTCCACTCTCACACCCACAATCAGGTACTGCTATACTCCACTCTCGCACCCACAATCAGGTACTGCTCTAATCCACTCTCGCACCCACAATCAGGAATCGCTCTACTCCACTCTCACACCCACAATCAGGTATCGCTATACTCCACTCTCACACCCACAATCAGGTATCGCTATACACCACTCTCACACCCACAATCAGGTATCGCTATACTCCACTCTCACACCCACAATCAGATATCGCTCTATTCCACTCTCACACCCACAATCAGGTATCGCTCTACTCCACTCTCACACCCACAATCAGGTACCGCTATACTCCACTCTCACACCCACAATCAGGTACCGCTATACTCCACTCTCACACCCACAATCAGGTATCGCTCTACTCCACTCTCACACCCACAATCAGGTACCGCTATACTCCACTCTCACACCCACAATCAGGTACCGCTATACTCCACTCTCACACCCACAATCAGGTACTGCTATACTCCACTCTCGCACCCACAATCAGGTACTGCTATACTCCACTCTCACACCCACAATCAGGTACTGCTATACTCCACTCTCACACCCACAATCAGGTATCGCTATACTCCACTCTCACACCCACAATCAGGTATCGCTCTACTCCACTCTCACACCCACAATCAGGTATCGCTCTACTCCACTCTCACACCCACAATCAGGAATCGCTATACTCCCCTCTCACACCCACAATCAGGTATCGCTATACTCCACTCTCACACCCACAATCAGGTATCGCTATACTCCACTCTCACACCCACAATCAGGAATCGCTATACTCCACTCTCACACCCACAATCAGGTATCGCTATACTCCACTCTCACACCTACAATCAGGAACCGCTATACTCCACTCTCACACCCACAATCAGGTACCGCTATACTCCACTCTCACACCCACAATCAGGTACCGCTATACTCCACTCTCACACCCACAATCAGGTCCCGCTATACTCCACTCTCACACCCACAATCAGGTACTGCTATACTCCACTCTCACACCCACAATCAGGTACCGCTATACTCCACTCTCACACCCACAATCAGGTACCGCCAGACTCCACTCTCACACCCACAATTGGGTATCGCTATACTCCACTCTCGCACCCACAATCAGGTACCGCTATACTCCACTCTCGCACCCACAATCGGGTATCGCTATACTCCACTCTCGCACCCACAATCAGGTATCGCTCTACTCCACTCTCACACCCACAATCAGGTACTGCTATACTCCACTCTCACACCCACAATCAGGTACCGCTATACTCCACTCTCACACCCACAATCAGGTACCGCTATACTCCACTCTCACACCCACAATCGGGTATCGCTATACTCCACTCTCGCACCCACAATCAGGTACCGCTATACTCCACTCTCACACCCACAATCGGGTACCGCTCTACTCCACTCTCACACCTACAATCAGGTATCGCTATACTCCACTCTCACACCCACAATCAGGTATCGCTATACTCCACTCTCACACCCACAATCAGGTACTGCTCTACTCCACTCTCACACCTACAATCAGGTATCGCTATACTCCACTCTCACACCCACAATCAGGTATCGCTCTACTCCACTCTCACACCCACAATCAGGTACCGCTATACTCCACTCTCACACCCACAATCAGGTATCGCTATACTCCACTCTCACACCCACAATCAGGTACTGCTATACTCCACTCTCACACCCACAATCAGGTACCGCTCTACTCCACTCTCACACCCACAATCAGGTATCGCTATACTCCACTCTCACACCCACAATCAGGTACTGCTCTACTCCACTCTCACACCCACAATCAGGTATCGCTATACTCCACTCTCACACCCACAATCAGGTACTGCTCTACTCCACTCTCACACCCACAATCAGGTATCGCTATACTCCACTCTAACACCCACAATCAGGTATCGCTATACTCCACTCTCACACCCACAATCAGGTACTGCTATACTCCACTCTCGCACCCACAATCAGGTACCGCTCTACTCCACTCTCGCACCCATAATCAGGTATCGCTCTTCTCCACTCTCACACCCACAATCAGGTACTGCTATACTCCACTCTCACACCCACAATCAGGTACTGCTATACTCCACTCTCACACCCACAATCAGGCACCGCTCTACTCCACTCTCACACCCACAATCAGGTACTGCTCTACTCCACTCTCACACCCACAATCAGGTATCGCTATACTCCACTCTCACACCCACAATCAGGTACTGCTCTACTCCACTCTCACACCCACAATCAGGTATCGCTATACTCCACTATCACACCCACAATCAGGTATCGCTATACTCCACTCTCACACCCACAATCAGGTATCGCTCTTCTCCACTCTCACACCCACAATCAGGTATCGCTCTACTCCACTCTCACACCTACAATCAGGTACTGCTATACTCCACTCTCACACCCACAATTAGGTATCGCTATACTCCACTCTCACACCCACAATCAGGTATCGCTATACTCCACTCTCACACCCACAATCAGGTACTGCTATACTCCACTCTGACACCCACAATCAGGTACTGCTATACTCCACTCTCACACCCACAATCAGGTATCGCTATACTCCACTCTCACACCCACAATCATGTACTGCTATACTCCACTCTCGCACCCACAATCCGGTATCGCTATACTCCACTCTCACACCTACAATCAGGTATCGCTATACTCCACTCTCACACCCACAATCATGTACTGCTATACTCCACTCTCACACCCACAATCAGGTATCGCTATACTCCACTCTCACACCTACAATCAGGTATCGCTATACTCCACTCTCACACCCACAATCATGTACTGCTATACTCCACTCTCACACCCACAATCAGGTATCGCTCTACTCCACTCTCACACCCACAATCAGGTATCGCTCTACTCCTCTCTCACAGCCACAATCAGGTATCGCTATACTCCACTCTCACACCCACAATCAGGTATCGCTATTCTCCACTCTCGCACCCACAATCAGGTACTGCTCTACTCCACTCTCACACCCACAATCAGGTATCGCTATTCTCCACTCTCGCACCCACAATCAGGTATCGCTCTACTCCACTCTCGCACCCACAATCAGGTATCGCTCTACTCCACTCTCACACCCACAATCAGGTATCGCTCTACTCCACTCTCGCACCCACAATCAGGTATCGCTCTACTCCACTCTCACACCCACAATCAGGTATCGCTATACTCCACTCTCACACCCACAATCAGGTATCGCTATACTCTAGTCTCACACCCACAATCAGGTATCGCTATACTCCACTCTCACACCCACAATCAGGTACCGCTCTACTCCTCTCTCACACCCACAATCAGGTATCGCTATTCTCCACTCTCGCACCCACAATCAGGTACTGCTCTACTCCACTCTCACACCCACAATCAGGTATCGCTATTCTCCACTCTCGCACCTACAATCAGGTATCGCTCTACTCCTCTCTCACAGCCACAATCAGGTATCGCTCTACTCCTCTCTCACAGCCACAATCAGGTATCGCTATACTCCGCTCTCACACCCACAATCAGGTATCGCTATACTCCACTCTCACACCTACAATCAGGTATCGCTATACTCCGCTCTCACACCCACAATCAGGTATCGCTCTACTCCTCTCTCACAGCCACAATCAGGTATCGCTCTACTCCACTCTCACACCCACAATCAGGTATCGCTATACTCCACTCTCACACCCACAATCAGGTATCGCTATACTCCACTCTCACACCCACAATCAGGTACCGCTATACTCCACTCTCACACCCACAATCAGGTACCGCTATACTCCACTCTCACACCCACAATCAGTTACTGCTATACTCCACTCTCACACCCACAATCAGGTACCGCTATACTCCACTCTCACACCCACAATCAGGTACCGCTATACTCCACTCTCACACCCACAATCGGGTATCGCTATACTCCACTCTCGCACCCACAATCAGGTACCGCTATACTCCACTCTCGCACCCACAATCGGGTATCGCTATACTCCACTCTCGCACCCACAATCAGGTATCGCTCTACTCCACTCTCACACCCACAATCAGGTACTGCTATACTCCACTCTCACACCCACAATCAGGTACCGCTATACTCCACTCTCACACCCACAATCAGGTACCGCTATACTCCACTCTCACACCCACAATCGGGTATCGCTATACTCCACTCTCGCACCCACAATCAGGTACCGCTATACTCCACTCTCACACCCACAATCGGGTACCGCTCTACTCCACTCTCACACCTACAATCAGGTATCGCTATACTCCACTCTCACACCCACAATCAGGTATCGCTATACTCCACTCTCACACCCACAATCAGGTACTGCTCTACTCCACTCTCACACCTACAATCAGGTATCGCTATACTCCACTCTCACACCCACAATCAGGTATCGCTCTACTCCACTCTCACACCCACAATCAGGTACCGCTATACTCCACTCTCACACCCACAATCAGGTATCGCTATACTCCACTCTCACACCCACAATCAGGTACTGCTATACTCCACTCTCACACCCACAATCAGGTACCGCTCTACTCCACTCTCACACCCACAATCAGGTATCGCTATACTCCACTCTCACACCCACAATCAGGTACTGCTCTACTCCACTCTCACACCCACAATCAGGTATCGCTATACTCCACTCTCACACCCACAATCAGGTACTGCTCTACTCCACTCTCACACCCACAATCAGGTATCGCTGTACTCCACTCTCACACCCACAATCAGGTATCGCTATACTCCACTCTCACACCCACAATCAGGTACTGCTATACTCCACTCTCGCACCCACAATCAGGTACCGCTCTACTCCACTCTCGCACCCATAATCAGGTATCGCTCTTCTCCACTCTCACACCCACAATCAGGTACTGCTATACTCCACTCTCACACCCACAATCAGGTACTGCTATACTCCACTCTCGCACCCACAATCAGGTACCGCTCTACTCCACTCTCGCACCCATAATCAGGTATCGCTCTTCTCCACTCTCACACCCACAATCAGGTACCGCTATACTCCACTCTCACACCCACAATCAGGTACCGCTATACTCCACTCTCACACCCACAATCAGGTACCACTCTACTCCACGCTCGCACCCATAATCAGGTATCGCTCTTCTCCACTCTCACACCCACAATCAGGTACTGCTATACTCCACTCTCACACCCACAATCAGGTACCGCTCTACTCCACTCTCACACCCACAATCAGGTACTGCTCTACTCCACTCTCACACCCACAATCAGGTATCGCTATACTCCACTCTCACACCCACAATCAGGTACTGCTCTACTCCACTCTCACACCCACAATCAGGTATCGCTATACTCCACTATCACACCCACAATCAGGTATCGCTATACTCCACTCTCACACCCACAATCAGGTATCGCTCTTCTCCACTCTCACACCCACAATCAGGTATCGCTCTACTCCACTCTCACACCTACAATCAGGTACTGCTATACTCCACTCTCACACCCACAATTAGGTATCGCTATACTCCACTCTCACACCCACAATCAGGTATCGCTATACTCCACTCTCACACCCACAATCAGGTATCGCTATACTCCACTCTCACACCCACAATCAGGTACTGCTATACTCCACTCTGACACCCACAATCAGGTACTGCTATACTCCACTCTCACACCCACAATCAGGTATCGCTATACTCCACTCTCACACCCACAATCATGTACTGCTATACTCCACTCTCGCACCCACAATCCGGTATCGCTATACTCCACTCTCACACCTACAATCAGGTATCGCTATACTCCACTCTCACACCCACAATCATGTACTGCTATACTCCACTCTCACACCCACAATCAGGTATCGCTATACTCCACTCTCACACCTACAATCAGGTATCGCTATACTCCACTCTCACACCTACAATCAGGTATCGCTATACTCCACTCTCACACCCACAATCATGTACTGCTATACTCCACTCTCACACCCACAATCAGGTATCGCTCTACTCCACTCTCACACCGACAATCAGGTATCGCTCTACTCCTCTCTCACAGCCACAATCAGGTATCGCTATACTCCACTCTCACACCCACAATCAGGTATCGCTATTCTCCACTCTCGCACCCACAATCAGGTACTGCTCTACTCCACTCTCACACCCACAATCAGGTATCGCTATTCTCCACTCTCGCACCCACAATCAGGTATCGCTCTACTCCACTCTCGCACCCACAATCAGGTATCGCTCTACTCCACTCTCACACCCACAATCAGGTATCGCTCTACTCCACTCTCGCACCCACAATCAGGTATCGCTCTACTCCACTCTCACACCCACAATCAGGTATCGCTATACTCCACTCTCACACCCACAATCAGGTATCGCTATACTCCACTCTCACACCCACAATCAGGTATCGCTATACTCCACTCTCACACCCACAATCAGGTACCGCTCTACTCCTCTCTCACACCCACAATCAGGTATCGCTATTCTCCACTCTCGCACCCACAATCAGGTACTGCTCTACTCCACTCTCACACCCACAATCAGGTATCGCTATTCTCCACTCTCGCACCTACAATCAGGTATCGCTCTACTCCTCTCTCACAGCCACAATCAGGTATCGCTCTACTCCTCTCTCACAGCCACAATCAGGTATCGCTATACTCCGCTCTCACACCCACAATCAGGTATCGCTATACTCCACTCTCACACCTACAATCAGGTATCGCTATACTCCACTCTCACACCTACAATCAGGTATCGCTATACTCCGCTCTCACACCCACAATCAGGTATCGCTCTACTCCTCTCTCACAGCCACAATCAGGTATCGCTCTACTCCACTCTCACACCCACAATCAGGTATCGCTCTACTCCACTCTCACACCCACAATCAGGTACTGCTATACTCCACTCTCACACCCACAATCAGGTATCGCTCTACTCCACTCTCACACCCACAATCAGGTACTGCTATACTCCACTCATACACCCACAATCAGGTATCGCTATACTCCACTCTCACACCCACAATCAGGTATCGCTATACTCCACTCTCACACCCACAATCAGGTATCGCTATACTCCACTCTCGCACCCACAATCAGGTATCGCTCTACTCCACTCTCACACCCACAATCAGGTATCGCTATACTCCACTCTCACACCAACAATCAGGTATCGCTATACTCCACTCTCACACCCACAATCAGGTATCGCTATACTCCACTCTCACACCCACAATCAGGTACCGCTATACTCCACTCTCACACCCACAATCAGGTATCGCTATACTCCACTCTCACACCCACAATCAGGTATCGCTATACTCCACTCTCACACCCACAATCAGGTACCGCTATACTCCACTCTCACACCCACAATCAGGTATCGCTCTACTCAACTATCACACCAACAATCAGGTATCGCTCTACTCCACTCTCACACCCACAATCAGAGCCTTGCGCATGTAGCGGTCGCGTTCACCCTGCTCAGCGCCTCCGTCCATAGGCTGTCTTCCATCTCACCCCCCAGTTCCTCCTCCCACCTACGCTTCAGCTCTTCTATATGTGTCTCCTCCGCCTCCATTAATTCTTTGTAAATGTCCGAGACGCTCCCCTCCACCACCCATCCCCTAGACACTACCCTATCCTGGATCCCCCTTAGTGGCAGGAGTGGGAAGGATGATACCTGCCTGCGCAGAAAGTCCCGCACCTGTAGATATCTGAAATCATTCCCTGCTGCCAACCTGAACATCTCCTCCAGCGCCCTCAAGCTGGGGAAGCTCCCTTCCAGAAACAGGTCCCCCATCTTCTCAATTCCCGCCCTTTGCCAAACCCGAAATTCCCCATTTAGGCTCCCAGGAGCGAACCGATGGTTGGGGACCAAACCGATGCATCTACTGCACCAACACATTTCCTCCACTGACCCCAGATCCTCAGGGCCGCCACCACCACGGGACTGGTAGAATATCTCGCTGGCGGGAATGGCAATGGTGCCGTTATCAGCGCCCCCAAGCTGGTGCCCTGCATGAGGCTGCCACCATCCGCTCCCAAGCCGCCCCCGTCCCCACTACCCACTTCCTTATCATCGCAATATTGGCCGCCCAGTAATAATTACTAAAATTTGGCAGGGCCAGCCCCCCCTCCCCCAGATTCCTCTCGAGCATCACTTTTTCCACCCGTGGGGACTTACCCGTCCAAACAAAGCCCAAAATAATTTTGTTGATCCTCTTCAAAAAGGACCGCGGGATGAAAATCGGGAGGCATTAGAACACAAATAAAAATGTCGGCAATATCGTCATCTTAACCGACTGTACCCTCCCCGCCAGTGACAGCAGGAGCGCATCCCATCTCCGAAACTCGCCCCTCATCTGCTCAACCAGCCGGGACAGGTTCAACTTGTGTAACCGGCCCGTCGCGCACTACTTATATCCCCAGATATCTAAAATTGTCTCCCACTAACCTGAACGGTAACTCCCCCAGCTGGCCCTCCTGACCTCTTGCCTGGACTACAAACATCTCACGCTTCGTCATATTCAATTTGTATCCCAAAAACCGGCCGAATTCCCCCAGAATCGCCATAATCTCCCTCATCCCTGCTCCTGGATCTGCTACATATAGGAGTAAGTCATCTGCATACAGCAATACCCTACGCTCCACCCCTCCCTAACCAGCCCTCTCCATCCCCTAGAAGCTCTCAGAGCAATTGCCAGCGGCTCTATGGCTAACGCATAGAGCAGTGGGGAGAGGGGACATCCCTGTCTTGTCCCCCGGTGCAGCCTAAAATAGTCCGAGGTCGTCATATTTGTCCTTACACTGGCGTCCGGGGCCTGATACAACAGCCTGACCCAGTCGATAAAGCCACTACCTAACCCAAACCGTCCCAGCACCTCCCATAGATAGTCCCACTCTACCCAGTCAAACGCCTTCTCTGCGTCCATGGCCACAACTACCTCAATTTCCCTTCTCTCCGAGGGCATCATAATCACATTACGTAGCCTTCTTATATTGGCTACCAACTGCCTATCCTTGACAAATCCGGTTTGGTCCTCTATAATCACCTCCAGCACACAATCTTTAATCCTGGAGGCCAACACCTTGGCCAGCAACTTAGCGTCCACAACGATCTTAGCAACGAGATCGGCCTATAGGACCCACATACCTCCGGGTTCTTGTCCCGCTTCAATATTAACGAGATGATGGCCTGTGACATCGTCGGGGGCAGCACCCCTCTATCCCTCGCCTCGTTAAAAACCTTAACCAGCAACGGCCCCAATATCCCCGAAAATGTCATGTAAAATTCCACTGGGAACTCGTCTGGCCCCGGAGCTTTACCCGACTGCATCGCCTTCAAGCACCTCAGATATTTCTTCGGCCCTAATCGGAGCCCCCAACTTGCCCACCAGCTCCCTACCCACCCTTGGCAAAGTCAACCCGTCCAGAAAGCATTTCATCTCCTCGGGCCCGGTGGGGATTTCCAAGCGAGAGAATCCGCTATAAAAGTCCCTAAACTCCCTGTTTAGCCCAGCCGAGTCCCCTACCAGGTTCCCATCTCCGTCGACCACCTTATTAATTCCCCTGGCCGCCTCCCTCTTCCTCAACTGCTGTGCCAGTATTCTGCTGGCCTTCTCTCCATATTCATACAGCGTCCCCCTCGCCTTTCTAAGCTGCTCCACTGCCTTGACCATGGACAGTACCCCAAACTCAGCCTGCAGCCTCCAACGCTCCCTCAACAGTTCCACCCCTGGGGTCACCGCATACCTCCTGTCTACCTGTAGGATCTCCTTGATCAGTCGGTCCGTCTCTGCCCTGTCCGTCCTGTCCCTATGAGCACGGATGGAAATCAACTCCCCTCTCACCACTGCTTTCAGCGCCTCCCAGACCACCGCTGCTGAGACTTCCCCTGTGTCGTTGACCTGCAGGTAGTCCTGCATGCACTTCCGTACTCTCTCGCACACCGCTTCGTCCGCCAACAAGCCCACGTCCAATCGCCACTGCGGGCGTTGGAAGCTCTCCTCACTGGCCTGCAGTTCCACCCAGTGTGGGGCATGATCCGAAATAGTGATGGCCGAGCACCCAGTGTCCACCACCCCCGCCAGCAGATCCCTACTCAAAATGAATACACTGTGTACATGCGAGTAGAAAGAAAACTCCCTAGCCGTCGGCTGCCTGAACCTCCATGGGCCAATCCCTCCCATCTGCTCCATGAACCCTATCAGCTCCTTTGCAATCGCTGGCACCCTCCCCGTTTTCGAGCACAACCGGTCCAGGCCGGGGTCGATAATCGTATTGAAACCCCCTCCCATCACCAGCTTGTGCCAGTCCAGATCTGGTATCTTCCCCAGCACCCTCTTGATGAATTCAAGATTGTCCCAGTTCGGCGCATAGACATTAACCAATACCACCTTCCTCCCCTCCAGCTTACCGCTCACCATAACATAACGGCCCCCCCGTCCGAAACTATACTGTCCGCCTGGAATTGCACCCGCTTATTAATTAAGATCGCCACCCCTTTCGTCTTGGTATCCAGCCCCGAATGGAAGACCTGACTGCCACAGCCCTTCCTCAGCCTAACTTGATCCGCCACTCACCGGTGTGTCTCCTGCAACATCACCACATCTGCCTTCAGAGCCCTCAGGTGCGCGAACACACAGGCCCCCTTGACCGGCCTATTCAGCCCACTAACGTTACAGGTGATCAGCCTGGACGGGGGGCCCAGCGCCCCCCTCCCCCTCCCCACCCGATCAGCCATCCCCCTTTCTGGGCCCACCCCCCGCCATTGCACCGCACCGCCATCTGCCCACCTCCAGGTGGTCCCCACCCCCGACCTCCTCTCCGTCCCCGAACCCAGGTCCCTCCCTCGTCAGCAGAGTAACTCCCCACCCCCCCCCCCGCCCACCCTAGCAACATCACCCAATAACCTGACCCCTGCCCCATATTGAACCAATACATCCCCCCCCACCAACTGTGCTTCCATGGACTAGCTCACCCAGCTAGCCTGGTGACCTTCACCTCTGGTGCCACAAGGTCTCCCACCTGTTGTTCCCTACTCCCCTCCCCCCGCCCATCGAAACCGCTTCCCGCATCAAACCAAAACCGAACAATCTCCTAATTACCATAGGAGACAGCCCAAGAGAGACCGAGACCCCCACAAAAAAAAACCTGAATAATACAATTTAAATATAAAATTTAAAAAAACCACCAACCATCCCCATCAAAACACCGAAAAACCCAATAAAAACCGAATATCTTTTACTCCCCCATCTTCACCCAAACTTCAAAAACAAAAATAAAGGGCAACAATCAAGCCATATATACCACGTTCAAAAAAAAAGGAGAAAGATACCGCTGCTTACGTCCAAAAAGTTCTCAGTTCTGTGCCAGACCCTTCTTCTTGGCAAAATCCATCGCCTCTTTGGGCGACTCGAAGTAATGGTGCTGGTCGTCATGGGTGACCCAGAGGCGCGCCGGGTAGAGGAGACCGAACTTCACTTTCTTCTTGAACAGGATCTCCTTCTCTTGCCTGAAGCCTGCCCTCCTTCTGGCCACCTCCACACTCAGGTCCTGATAGATACGCAATATGATATTGTCCCACTTGCAGCTCCTGGTACGTTTGGCCCACTGGAGGACGCACTCTTTATCCAAAAATCTGTGGAACTGAACCACCATCGCCCTTGGGGGGTCCCCCGGCTGTGGCTTCCTCGCCATCGCCCTGTCCACCTCCAACGGTCGGGGAAAAGTCCCCTCCCCCAGAAGCTTCTGGAACATATTTACCACAAAAGCGGCAGCTTCAGCCCCCTCAGGGAGACCGACAATTCTTAAGCTCTGTCGGTGCGTGCTGTTTTCCAGCTCTTCCACCTTTTCTAAAAGCCTTTTGTGCTGATCCTTCAGCATCCCCACCTCCAGCTCCACCACCGTTTGGTGCTCCTCCTGGTCCGCCAGCGCTTTCTCCAACTTCTGGATCGTCCGATCCTGGGCATCCAGCCTACGCTCCATCCGATCAACCGACTCCTCTATTGGGTCGAGACAATCTCGTTTCTGTCTGGCGAAGCCCTCTTGGATGACTTGCATCAGCTCCTCCATCGAGGGCTGGGCCGTCGCAGCAAGGGACCAAACCTCGGCCATGTTAGCTTCAGCGGCCACTTCTACCCAGCCCTTGCTTATCCTTCTATTTCTTCCCTTACGATCCCTTGGGGTTCTCCATTCCATGCGCCACTGTGTGGATCCAGTGCTCAAATGCCCGCACTTTCAAAATCAGAACTCAAAGCCACGAGAAAGACGGGGAAAAGGTCCAAAAACCCGGCCAGAGCGGGAGCCACCAAGTATTTGACTTATTCCCTCATAGCCGCCACCGGAAGTACTGCATCTGAAATCTTGATGCTCACTCTCGGTGAAAGGTAGACTTCACAAGTAGCATGAATCCATACTAACTCCACTTTTGTATGCAATCCAAACAGTTCCTTCTGTTATTTCTAACCTTGAGCAGGTCACTGTTATGAAATTTTTGGAATGTGGACAAGTTGGGTCACTTTAGCTTTGAATTAGATCTACTGCATTGGGAAGATTTTAATGAATAGTGGCAAGGACCACAGGGCCCTCTGATGCACTGCCATTGGAGATCAGGCAGAAGTAGCAAAACATCTGTGCTGCTGCCCAGACTTGCTGAGTTCTAGCCGCCAATAGAAGTATCCATGGAATCTTGTTTCGATCAGAGTCTCATTCCCGAGAAACCTGTTTTCCCATTGCTCTAGTCTTCCCGTTGCTGAAGATATGGCATTGAGGGAAAGGGATTCCCGGAGCTGGACTTCCTTACGCACTGGCCTGGAATGCAGTGAACATAAGAATATAAGAACTAGGAGCAGGAGTAGGCCATCTGGCCCCTCGAGCCTGTTCCGCCAGCCAATGAGATCATAGCTGATCTTTTGTGGACTCAGCTCCACTTTGCAGCCCGAACACCATAACCTTTAATCCCTTTATTCTTCAAAAAACTATCTATCTTTATCTTAAAAACATTTAATGAAGGAGCCTCTACTGCTTCACTGGGTAAGGAATTCCATAGATTCACAACCCTTTGGGTGAAGAAGTTCCTCCTAAGCTCAGTCCTAAATCTACTTCCCCTTATTTTGAGGCTATGCCCCCTAGTTCTGCTTTCACCCGCCCGTGGAAACAACCTGCCCACATCTATCCTATCTATTCCCTTCATAATCTTATGTTTCTGTAAGATCCCCCCTCATCCTTCTAAATTCCAATGAGTACAGTCCCAATTATCTCAACCTCTCCACGTAATCCAACCCCTTCAGCTCTAGGATTAACCAAGTGAATCACCTCTGCACACCCTCCAGCGCCAGTATGTCCTTTCTCAGGTAAGGAGACCAAAACTGAACACAATACTCCAGGTGTGGCCTCACTAACACCTTAATCAATTGCAGCATAACCTCCCTAGTCTTAAACTCCATCCCTCTTGCAATGAAGGACAAAACTCCATTTGCCTTCTTAATTACCTGTTGCACCTGTAAACCAACTTTTTGTGACTCATGCACGAGCACACCCAAGTCTCTCTGCACAGCAGCATGTTTTAATATTTTATCATTTAAATAATAATCCCTCTGCACATTTTGCTTTACCACTCATCTTAGTTTCATCTGCAAACTTGGTCCCCAACTCCAAATCATCTATGCAAATTGTGAACAATTGTGAGCCCAACACTGATCCCTGAGGGATACCACTAGCTACTGATTGCCAACGAGAGAAACACCCAATAATCCTCAATCTTTGTTTCTATTAATTAACCAATCCTCTATCCATGCTACTACTTTACCTTTAATGCCATGCATCTTTATCTTATGCAGCAACCTTTTGTGTGGCACCTTGTCAAAAGCTTTCTGGAAATCCAGATATACCACATCCATTGGCTCCCCGTTATCTACCGCACTGGTAATGTTCTCAAAAAATTCCACTAAATTAGTTAGCCACGACCTGCCCTTTATGAACCCATGCTGCGTCTGCCCAATGGGACAATTTCCATCCAGATGCCTCGCTATTTCTTCCTTGATGATAGTTTCCAGCATCATCCCTACTACCGAAGTTAAGCTAACTGGCCTATAATTACCCACTTTCTGCCTACCTCCTTTTTTAAACAGTGGTGTCACGTTTGCTATTTTCCAATCCGCCGGGACCACCCCAGAGTCTAGTGAATTTTGGTAAATTATCACTAGCGCATTTTCAATTTCCCTAGCCATCTCTTTCAGCACTCTGGGATGCATTCCATCAGGGCCAGGAGACTTGTCTACCTTTAGCCCCATTAGTTTGCCCATCACTACCTCCTTAGTGATAACAATCATCTCAAGGTCCTCACCTGTCATAGCCTCATTTCCATCAGTCACTGGCATGTTATTTGTGTCTTCCACTGTGAAGACCGACCCAAAACTCCTGTTCAGTTCCTCAAACATTTCCTCATCTCCCTTTATTAAATCTCCCTTCTCATCCTCTAAAGGACCAATATTTACCTCAGCCACTCTTTTTTGTTTTATATATTTGTAGAAACTTACTATCTGTTTTTATATTCTGAGCAAGTTTACTCTCATGATCTATTTTACTCTTCTTTATAGCTTTGTTAGTAGCTTTCTGTTCCCCTCTAAAGATTTCCCAGTCCTCTAGTCCCCTATCTTTGCCACCTTGTATGCTTTTTCCTTCAATTTGATACTCTCCCTTATTTCCTTAGATATCTACAGTCAATTTTCCCTCTTTCTACCGTCCTTCCTTTTTGTTGGTATAAACCTTTGCTGAGCACTGTGAAAAATCGCTTGGAAGGTGCTCCAAAGTTCCTCAACTGTTTCACCATAAAGTCTTTGCTTCCAATATACCTTAGTTAGCTCTTCTCTCATCCCATTGTAATCTCCTTTGTTTAAGCACAAAACACTAGTGTTTGATTTTACCTTCTCACCCTCTGGTTTAGCACACTGGGCTAAATAGCTGGCTTTTAGAAGCAGACCAAGGCAGGCTAGCAGCACGGTTCAATTCCCGTACCAGCCTCCCTGAACAGGTGCCGGAATGTGGTGACTAGGGGTTTTTCACAGTAACTTCATTTGGAGCCTACTTGTGACAATAAGCGATTTTCATTTCCATCAGTATTTTAAATACCACCATATTGTGATCGCTCCTTCCAAGAGGATCCCTAACTATAAGATCATTAATCAAGCCTGTCTCATTACACAGGACCAGATCTAAGACCGCTTGTTCTCTTGTAGGTTCCCTCGAAGCATTCCTACACTGCATGAAAGTAGTCATATTGGTCTTCTAGCCGAGTGGAGTTCAACTGTACATCTGACTGGGGTTCAATCAGGAGATTCATTTGATCTAATTTTTAGTAGCAGTTGGGGCAAAAGTTTGGAAGTTTTATATATTTTTATCAGGCAAGAGCTGTTAACTTAGAGAAAGCACATTTGCACTTTTTGCATCTGAATTAGACTGGAAATCAGAATCCTAAAATGCTGTCTCGAAATTAGATTCGGGATTAGAAATGACTGATCTTTCCAGAAGGTAGAGATGTAAATTGCACTGCAGGGCATACATTTACAATGCTGTTTTGTAAATTACATTAGACAATCGCACCATTATTTGGCAAATCGAAAGGAGCCACAATTTATTTCTCTTTCCATCATCCTTTTACTTATTTAGCACCCAGTTCAATGAAATGGGAAATGAGTCCAAGTTTCCTTCCAGTGAAAGGAGCAGGGAATCTATCACTGTCTCCCAGCAATTTAGCAAGTAGGGAAAGTGCCACACTTGGAGAGTCAATGCATCAAAGTCAGGGAGGAAATGTGTTTCTTTTCCTCCTGGTCTAGTACGAATAGCACGGTAGCACAAGTGGATAGCACTGTGGCTTCACAGTGCGAGGGTCCCAGGTTTGATTCCCCCCTGGGTCACTGTCTGTGCAGAGTCTGCACGTTCTCCCCGTGTCTGCGTGGGTTTCTTCCGGGTGCTCCGGTTTCCTCCCACAGTCCAAAGACGTGCAGGTTTCGGTGGATTGGCCATGCTAAATTGCCCTTAGTGACCAAAATGGTTTGATGGGGTTATTGGGTTATAGGGATAGGGTGGAAGTGAGGGCTTAAGTGTGTTGGTGCAGACTTGATGGGCCGAATGGCCTCCTTCTGCACTGTATGTTCGATGTTCTATCAATGTATTATATTTCATGGTAGTTGAAGGAGCAAGGAATGTGTTGAGTTTCCCAGAAGTTTATTTGGTAAACCATTTTGTAATTTCCTGGAAATTTGTTACATTGAACATAGAACAGTACAGCACAGTACAGGCCCTTCAGCCCACGATGTGGTGCTGACCATTTGTCCTAATCTAAGATCAACCTAACCTACACCCCTTCAATTTACTGCTGTCCATGTGCCTGTCTAAGAGTCGCTTAAATGTCCCTAATGACTCTGACTCCACCACCTCTGCTGGCAGTGCATTCCACACACCCACCACTCTCTGTGTAAAGAACCTACCTCTGACATCTCCCCTATACCTTCCTCCAATCACCTTAAAATTATGTACCCTCGTGATGGCCATTTCCACCCTCGTGAAAAGTCACTGGCTATCCACTCTATCCATGCCTCTCATCACCCTGTACACCTCTATCAAGTCACCTCTCTGCCTTCTTTGCTCCAGTGAGAAAAGCCCTAGCTCCCTCAACCTTTCTTCATAAGACATGCCCTCCAGTCCAGGCAGCATCCTGGTAAATCTCCTCTGTACCCTCTCCAAAGCATCCACATCCTTCCTATAATGAGGCGACCAGAACTGGACACAGTATTCCAAGTGTGGTCTAACTAGGGTTTTATAAAGCTGCAGCAAAACCTCACGGCTCTTAAACTCAATGCCCCTGTTAATGAAAGCCAACACAGCATACGCCTTCTTAACAACCCTATCAACCTGGGTGGCAACTTTGAGGGATCTACGTACGTGGATCCCAAGATCCCTCTGTTCCTCCACACTTCCAAGAATCCTGCCTTTAACCCTGTATTCAGCATTCAAATTCGAACTTCCAAAATGAATCAATTCACATTTATCAAGGTTGAACTCCATCTGCCACTTCTCAGCCCAGCTCTGTATCCTGTCAATGTCCTGTTGTAACCTGCAACAACCCTCAACACTATCTACAACTCCACCAACCTTTGTGTCATCGGCAAACTTACTAACTCACCCTTCCACTTCTTCGTCCAAGTCATTTATAAAAACCACAAAGAGCAGAGGTCCCAGAACTGATCCTTACGGGACACCACTGGTCACCGACCTCCAGGCGGAATACTTTCCATCCACTACCACTCGCTGTTTTCTTTCAGCCAGCCAATTCTGTATCCAGACAGCCAAATTTCCCTGTATCCCATGCCCCCTAACTTTCTGAATGAGCCTACCATAAGGAACCTTATCAAATGCCTTACTGAAATCCATATACACCACATCCACTGCCCGACATTCATCAATGTGTCTCGTCACATCCTCAAATAATTCAATGAGGCTCGTGAGGCATGACCTGCCCCTCACATGACATGCTGACTATCTTTAATCAAACTATGTTTTTCTAAATAATCATAAATCCTATCTCTCAGAATCCTTTCCAATATTTTGCTCACCACAGACGTAAGACTGATGGGTCTGTAATTCCCAGAGATTTCCCAATTCCTTTTCTTGAATAGGGGAACAACATTCGCCTCCCACCAATCATCCGGTACTACTCCAGTGGAGAGTGAGGACGCAAAGACCATCGCCAACAGCGCAGCAATCTCCTTCCTCACTTCACATAGTAACCTTGGGTATATCCCATCAGGCCCAGGGGACTTAATCTATCCTGATGCTTTTCAAAATTTCGAGCACATCCTCCTTCTTAATATCAACCTGTTCGAGTCTATTAACCTGGTTCACACTGTTCTCATGGGCAACAAGGTCCCTCTCTCTAGTGAATACTGAAGCAAAGTATTCATTTAGGACCTCCCCCATCTCTTCAGACTCTAGGCACAAGATCCCTCCACTATCCCTTATCGGCCCTACTCTCACTCTGATCATCCTCTTATTTCTCACATAAGTGTAGAACACCTTGGGGTTTTCCCTAATCCTTCCTGCCAGGGCTTTTTCATACCCCTTTCTAGCTCTCCTCGGTACATTTTTGAGTTCCTTCCTGGCTGCCTTGTAACCCTCTAGAGCCAAGTCAGATCCTTGCTTCCTCAACCTTACATAAGCTTCCTTCTTCCTCTTGACTTGAAGCTCCACTTCTCTTGTCATCCAAGGCTCCTTCACCTTAGCATTCCTTCCTCGTCTCAGTGGGACAAAACAATTCGGCACTCGCAGCAAGAGCTCCTTAAACAATCCCCACATTACTGTTGTGCATTCCCCAAGAACAATTGTTCCCACTTTATGCTCCTCAGCTTCTGTCTAATAGCAGTATAATTTCCCCTCCCCCAATTAAATACCTTCCCATACTGTGTGTTCCTATCCCTCTCCATGACTATGGTTAAGGTCAAGGAGGTGTGGTCACTGTCACCAAAATGCTCTTCCACCGAGCCATCTGACACCTGGCCTGGTTCGTTGCCGAGCACCAAGTCCAATATGGCCTCCCCCCTAGTCGGCCTATCTACATATTAAGTCAGGAAAACTTCCTGTACATACCTGACAAAATCTGCTCCATCCAAACCATTTGCATTAAGGAGGTTCCAGTCACTATTAGGGAAGTTGAAGTCACCCATGACAACACCTCTGTTACTTCTGCACTTTTCCAAGATCTGCCGCCCAATCTGTTCCTCTATCTCTCTACTGCTATTGGGGGGTCTATAGAAAACTCCCAATAAAGTGACTGCTCCTTTCTTGTTTCTGACTTCCACCCATACTGACTCAGTAGACAAACCCTCCTCCACTACCTCCTTTTCTGCATCTGTGGTGCACTCCCTAATTAACGGTGCCACTCCCCCTCCTCTTTTACCTCCCTCCCTATTCTTCTTAAAACATCTAAACCCCGGAACATCTAAAAACCATTCCTGCCCCTGTGAAATCCATGTCTCCGTAATGGGCACAACATCATCGTTCCAAGTACTGATCCATGCTCTAATTCATCTCCCTTATTCCTGACACTCCATGCATTGAAACAGACACACTTTAACCCATTCCACTGAGTGTAACTTTGACCTATCAACTGTCTATCCTTCCTCACAGACTTGCTGCATACTATTTCTGCCTGTTCAACAGCTACCCTATCCTCTGATCCATAGCTCTGGTTCCCATCCCCCTGCCAAACTAGTTTAAACCCTCCCAAAGAGCTCTAGCAAACCTCCCACCCAGGATATTGGTGCCCCTCCAGTTTAGGTGCAATCTGCCCTTCATATACAGGTCCCACCTTCCCCAGAAGATATCCCAATGATCCACATATCTGAAGCCTTCCCTCCTGCACCAGCCCTGTAGCCACGTGTTCAGCTGCACTCGCTCTCTGTTCCTTGCTTCACTTGCACATGGTACTGGTAGCAATCCTGAGATCACTACTCTGCTTGTCCTGCTCTTTAGCTTCCAACCTAACTCCCGAAAATCACTTTTTAGATCCTCACCCCTTTTCTTAGCTATGTCGATGGTGCCGATGTGCACCACGTCTTCTGGTTGCTCCCCTTCCCCCTTAAGAATCCTGTAGACTCGATCCAAGACATCCCTGGCCCTGGCACTGGGAGGCACCATACCTTCCGGGAGTCTCGCTCGCGACCACAGAATCTCCTATCTATTCCCAAAACTATTAAGTCTCCTATGACTATTGCTTTTCTATTCTCCCCCCTTCCCTTCTGAGCCACAGAGCCAGACTCAGTGCCAGAGACCTGGCCGCTAGGACCTTCCCCCGGTAGGTCATATCCCCCAACAGCATCCAAAACGGTATATTTGTTTTGAAGGGGAACGGCCATGAGGGACCCCTGCACTGTCTGCCTGTTCATTTTCTTTCCCCTGATGGTAACCCAGCTACTCTTGCCCTGTACCTTGGGTGAGGCTACCTCCCTGTAACTCTTCTCTATCACCCCCTCTGCCTCCCGGATGATCCAAAGTTCATCCAGCTCCAGCTCCAGTTCCCTAACATGGTCTCTGAAGAGCTGGAGTTGGGTCTAATTCCCGCAGGTATAGTCAGCAGGGACACTGGTGGTATCCCTCACCACCCACATCCTACAGGAGGAGCATGCAACTGGCCTAGCCTCCATCCCCTCTTCCCTTACAGAATATAGCTGTCCTGTGGACCAACTGGAACTCCGCCCTCCGACCCTGCTCCCAGTCAGCTGCAGTCTCTGTAAACACCCGGCTCCCTTCACGCTCTATGAGGAAATGTAGGAAATGAAATGAAAGGAGCACCTTACTCCCTCCTCACCTAACTCCCTCAGTCACCAAGCTCTCACTATAGCACTCAAATGCACCCAAATTCAGAACTCAGTGCAAACATAAGGAGTGTATCTAGTACCCTGGTGGTCAATTAGGCAGGGAGCATTTCCTTAATGTTGTGGAGTTTGAAGACGTGGGTGCTTTATTGCCCCACCCCAATCAGCCTATTTGAAGGTGGTGGGGAAGGGAACATGTAAAATAAATCTGGTGGCCAGCCCACCAGCAACGCCATCCCCTCCCCCCACCCCGCCAGCCCCTTACCTGTTCCCTGTATTAAGGGAGGTTGCCGAAGGGGCATCAGCCAGCCTGCCCAACCTTAGGCCTAAGAGTCCCTTAATTGCCACTTGCAGGCCTCATTCCACCTCCACCATATTTCTTTGGCCTGTGAGGGAAAGTGGAAGGGAGGCAGCAGCCCAGCAGCTTTGGCAACATGGGGTAATGTTGGGCAAGAAAGGGAGGGGGGAGGGTATCCCCTTTGAGAAGCCCCTTGTGCCCATGGGAAATCCTCTCCTCCAAGATGAAATGTCATCACCTTTATGTTTCACCCCCCCCCCCCCCCCCCACACACACACACAAACACATACACATACACATACTCCAGCCTCTCGACCCATCCCATCCCTTAATTGGGTTTTGCAGCCATGAGTCCGCCACCCATTTTCACTTCTTCTTCAACAGCAATCAAATTAGCCAGCAGTTCTCAAGAGCCGGACTTGGCAGTCCCTGAGAGACCGCCCACAGCATAATACCACTGCAGGGCAGCTGGATTTTGTATTGGTGAAGTGACAACTGACTCTTAGTTGGGGGAGGGGTTGGGGTCAATTTACCCATGAGATCAGCTTTAGACTATCTATAATTGGTTAGTCTGAAACTGCCTGGATAGAGGTTGTAACGTTTTCAGGACCAACTCATGTCCCTGGAAAGAGGTACAACAAACATGACCATGATTGGATTTAAAATGGATAAATTCACTTGCCAACTGTCAAACAGCATGGCTGAATTAGGAACCTGGGAAGTAAACCTTTTCCTGCCGACAATTTTAGTGAAAAACATCAGCTTGAATACTTAAATGGGAAACCTGTTTTCCACTCATGCCAACCTTTTCATTAAAATGATGAAGAGAAAGAAAATTACCCTCAAGGTGAAATTTCATATAATTTATATTGACTCATTGACATCGTACATATATTCTAAATTCGAAAGCACGAAGACAAGCGATGGCGAGAACGGAGAATGAGAAGTGACCTAGACCAGGAATTTAAATTATTGATGGTTCTAAATAACGCAGATGTAACCAAGTTACTTAACTTAGACAATGATTGCGGTGCTAAAGTGCATGAATATAAATTGGGTAAGCTTCAAGCAGAATTCGAGGTTAGAAGGAATACTACAATTTCACTTAATTACCTCAGAGGTCAGGCAGAGGTTCTGTCGAGACCCTTCTTTAAAAGGTGCCTGTGGTTATTTGCCTCACTCAGGAAATTGATTGGTACAGGAGAATCTATGAAGATCTGTGCACAAGGTAGTGAAATAAATCAGCTGGATAATTTTTTTTCTCATTCCATATTTATATTTTGTTAAACTCTACAATCTCTCCGAATTCATATTGACATGAAAATACTTGGCAACCGTGACTGAAAGCTATTGCAAAAAACAGCGGGGAAATATAATGCAGCTCAGATTAATTTTGTGCAAATTTTCAAGTGGTACTGAGCACCGTGTTAGCTGCCAGTCATCCTCAATTATTCATGCAGCAAATAATTGAAGTAAATAATAAAAGTACATATATTACACAGTGCAGCGAGATAATGCTGCATATTATTAATAATAAATATATATCAGTAAGTGAACCGCTTGAAATTATTTAATAGAGGTGTTTGTTAGATGACACATGTTGGTGTCTTAACATGTAACAATAAGCAGTGATAACACTGGGAGCATGATGGGTGGATTCCCCCCCATAAGGTCTCTTATGTTAGCAGTTCCTGGTGTCAGCTGAGAATGCTTCAAGTGAAGGGCATTTGAGATCATTGCAAATCAGAAGGCAATTGATTCCACTGTTCCCAAATGACTCAAAGCTCCTGATTATCAACCCAATATCTTACCAACAAACATCTGCCCACTCCACCACTCAAGGAATGAAACGTGTTGAATCATAAAGGGGAGGGGCAGGGGTTTATGGATTTGTGAGAAATAGATATAAAAAATATATACATAAAGCAACAGGGACTAAAATAAAACATGAAATTCAAAATTAATGTGAATTCCAAAACAGGTACTGATCCAGTGGGGAATTGTGTGTGTGTGAACCTGGGAATACGCAGATTGCATTCTCCAACTCTGACTTGACTGAATCATTAACTTTTTCCTTCTGAGTTTTAGGTCTGCAAGTTGACAGTGGGCCATGTGTACATCCACACAGAAATAGAATTTACAGTGCAGAAGGAGGCCATTCGACCCATTGAGCCTGCACCGGCCTTTGGAAAGAGCACCCTACTTAAGCTCACACCTCCACTCTATCCCCGTAACCCAGTAATCCCACCTAACGTTTTTGGACACAGAGCAATTTAACATGTCCAATCCACATAACCTGCACACTTTTGGACTGTTGAAGGAAACCGGAGAGCCGGAGGAAATCCATGCAGACAGGGGGACAACGTGCAGACTCCACACAGACAGTGACCCAAGCCGGAATCAAACCTGGAACCCTGGAACTGTGAAGCAACTGTGCTAACCACTGTGCTACTGTTCAACCCAAATCACATGATGTGATTTCATGTCCATCATTTAAAGGGTGAGTTTTGAGGGGGAATTTGGACCAGCCAGGAGTTATATAGGGTGAATTCACAAAAAGGGCAGCATCCATGTTCAATGATGTTCCCCTTCAAATATTTGGCAGGTGCAGTAAGGAGAAGGAGAGACACTTAATTCACCATTTAATGAGAGGAAGAGGTCTGTTCCTCTCAACAAGGAAGTATGATTGGATGCTGGCTGAGGGGGTGAGCAGCACGAATATTGAGCCTGCTCTTGATATAGTGCAGGATGCTCTTTTAATGTACGAACCAGGTTAGATTTTAAAAAGTAATAAAAGCAAAATATTGCCGATGCTGGAAATCTGACAAAAAAATCAGAAAATGCTGGAAAATGAATATATTTGCTGATTCCATCCTGTGGTGCAAGCAACATTCCATCCCCCAACTCTCTCTTGGCAACACACACCATCATATTGCTCTTCACACCTATTTAATTGCACACCCACACCACCCATCCTTCACTTTCTATTAATTCCTCACACCCTCATGTTTCTATCCATTGTTTATGAAATGTGGTGCATCTGTCCGATTATCACCCTTACCAAACTCACCATGCCCATTGGAAGAAACTTTGAGGTCTGCTCTTTTGTCCCTTGTAGGAGAAGGGAACACAAAATAAAAAGGGCATGAAGAAGAGTGGAGGTGACTTGCCACGCATTCTAAATCTGAAAAGTGAAGAGTGGATCCCCAGGGTGCCCCCATAAAGACTGCTCCATCTACATCTGTGCAAGGGTGCATTCATATAGTAAAAGAGGGATAAATAGAGGTTCACGGAGCAAAGAGCATAGAATAAACAATTAACGTTTCACTCGGGTCCAGAGTCCTGGATCAAAGTTCAATGATATATTCTTGCACAGAGGTCAATAGGTTGAAGTCTGATGCTGGATAATTCACTTTTCCAGTAGAGATGCTGAACCAAAAACATCAACTAACTAACTTGTAGGGCAGTTCTAATTAACTTAGGATTAAGATAGTATGCATCACCACAGCAATAAGTCAGACATGGGCCAGGCTTTATTAGCACTGACAGACGTAAGTTTCAATAATTTCATTTTTTGTTCATTATGATTCCTGGAATAAAATTCTCCATGCACTGTTGTAATTGGAAATAAAAGTTTCACAAACATTCTTGCACGGCATACATACATGGCCTCCCTGTCATATTACACCAGAACATTATTCTGTGTAAATACATCGGTTACAGTACAACTGTAACACTCATGTACAAGAATGAATTTCTCTGACACAAACCAAGCCATTATCCATTAACAACAGTAAGCTCTATAGAATCATAGAATAGCAAAACAACACATATCACTGATCATTTCCAGGCACTGAAACAAATGCAATGCATAGTACTATTACAGAATTCACCCAATCCTTTTAATCGTCTCAGGAAAGATGCGGCAAAGTTCTTCCTTCCATGCAACAGCAGATGAGCTAAACTCTACTCCTGAATTATTCATGTTTTATCAGCAATGATGCTTTACTGGGCTCAGTTTAGATTGAAAATGCCCAGAGGAGGAGCAAAAAACTTAAGGCTATATCCATAAAATGTAGACAACAGATAGGTAGGTCCAACAAAATCTGTCTCCTTGGGGTGGTCAGTTTTAGAAGTTTATAATTCACAGGCTAACAATGAAAAACAAAATTCATAAAACCGCTCAACTTAGACAAAATAGGTATTGAATGGTATTCAGATATCAATGGAACCTTGGGAACTATTGACACCCGTTTACAAATCATTCCATTGTAGTCCGAACCCAGTGCTTGCACCTTAGTGAGCCAAAAACATTAATTGGAGTACTCGAAGCAGATTGAATTAACTTATACTATGCTGCATACTCTGAAGTTTAAAATCACTGTTCAGGGCCAAAAAGGTATTAACACTGGTGGATTTAATATAATAGACTATTTTTTTCATAATGATTTATAAACTCATGTACATATAGATTTGTATGGTGTGCATTATTTTCTTTTAACTGTTGCATATAAACCATTTTAAACTCCTTTAAATTTAAGGATGAGATAGACACTTTAAAAAAAAATTTTTTTTAATTGAAAACTTTTTCATTATAAACAGAACAACATAATAATATAAAACAGATGCTTCAAGTTACAATGTAAAAAGAGCACAATAAACAATCAAGAACACACCTAACATTAAACGAAAACCCCCTTAACAACCGACGGTGACTAACTCTTTGGAAAGGGGAATGAATGACTGTCATCTTAGTTGGAATCTTTCTACTGACCCCCACATGGTATACTTGACCTTCTCCAAATGTAGGAACGCCATGAGGTCACCCAACCATGCCGAGGCACTGGGCGGGGTAGGAGACCTCCACCCAAGCAAACCTCGCTTCTGGGTTTTAACGAGGAAAAGGCGAGGACATCCGCCTTAACCCCTGTCTGCAGCACAGATGAGACCGACAGCCCTAAAATGGCCACCAGCGGACATGGCATCTCTGACATGGTGGTGAAGAAAGAAACCCTAAAGCTTATTAACTTGGGACAAGAGCAGAATATATGAGCGTGGTTGGCCAGCCACCAAGAATAACGTTCACACCTGTCCTACACTCCGGAAGAAAAACACTCATCCTCATCTTGGTCGGATGAGCCCTGTACACCACCTTGAACAGGATCAAACTAAGCTGAGCGTAAGAGGACTTGGAGTTGACCCTGAGAAAAGCCCTGCTCCATATCTCGTTATCCAGAATAGAACCTAATTCTCCCTCCCATTTCATCTTTACCGCAGTCAATGGAGTCAACTCCGCTGATAGGATCTGGCTGTAAATACACAAAATACTCCCCCCACCAGATCCGGCCAAAGACAAAATCCTCTTCAACAGAGAGGACCGTTGTGCAAGGGTTTACGCAAAAAAAATCACAAATCTGGAAATATATAAACTATTTTGTCCCAGGGAGTTGGGATTTTTCCGACTGCTCCCCAAAATTGGCAAACCTTCCCTCCCCGAACAAACCCCCAAACCTCTTTAAGCCCTTCTCCCCCCATGACTTAAATGTTGAGTCTGCTGGAAGAGATGATTGCTCTCGATAGGAGCCAGCAAAGATATGGAGCTAAATTTAAAATGCTGTCTGAACTATCGGATGGACAGCACTACTGGATTCAAGGAAAATCTTGCATGAGAGAACGGCAGCGAGGCAGTTACTAAAGCACACAGGCCAGAGCCCCTACAAGAACTGACCACCATTTGTCCCTATATGGAATTTGGATCATTAAGCTACCCCGGTACTTTCTTAATATTGGCTGTCCAGTAACAAATTGGGTAAAGCTAGACCACCTGACTACCTATCTCTTTGGAGGAACGCCCTACAGATCCTTGGGGAATTATTCGTCCAGGATGAAAGAGAACACTAACTTTTAACTCTGACAAAGAAGGATTTTGGGAGAAAAGTGGGAAGACATTGAAAAAGAAAAGAAACCTCGGGAGGACATTAATTTAAATAGTCTGAACCCTGCCCGCCAAGGACAGGGGAAGGTTGTCCTAAATCTGCAAGTCAGACTTGACCCCATTCACCAGACTAGCGTAATTTAATATATGAAGCAAGACCCAGTCATGGGCCACCTCGGTTCCAAGATAACAAAAGTAAGATCGGTCAAGATGAAAAGACAACATCTCCAGACAGGCTGCCTTCCCTGAGGGGTTAACCAGAAAGTATTCACTCTTGTTCAAATTCAACTCATACGCAAAGAAGGAGCCAAAACTTCTAAAAAGCTCCATTATCTCATCCATAGTGGATACGGGGTCCAGAATATAAAGAAGTAGATAATTTGTGCATCAAAGACACCCTATGCTCCCTCCAACCCCACTTTATCTCCTTTCACTTACTGGAAGATCTTAACACTCTGGCCGGCAGTTCAATTGCCAAAGCAAATAGAAGCAGAGACAATGGACATACCTACCTTGAACCCCTATTCAGCTGAAAATACCCTGACTCAAGCTTGGGCGGGATTCACCCATTCGGCGGCAGAGTGTCCACGCCTTCGGAAACGCCATTGCGTTTCACGACGGCATGAACAGGCCGCTGGGAGTACCAATTCTGGCCCCTAAAGGGGGCCAGAACGGTGCTGGAGCAGTTCACGGCGCTCCAGCCTCCCGTCCCGTTGCGAATTGTGCGCCGCAGGATCTGCACATGCGCAGTGGCACCAGCGCCAACCCGCGCATGTGCGGTGGCCTCCCTCAACGCGCCGGCCCCGACGCAACATGGCAAGGGAGTTCAGGGGCCAGCGCGGAAGAAAATAGGCCCGGGGAGCACAAGGCTGGCCCGCCGATCGGTGGGCCCTGATCAGGCTCAATCAGAGGCACCCCCCCGGGGTCAGAGCCCACCTCTCCCCCCCCCCCCCCCCCCACAGGCCACCCCCCGACCCTGCGCGCAGAGTTCCTGCTGGCTGCGACCAGGTGTGGACAGCGCCGGCGGGACTCTCCTTTTTAAAGCGGCTGCTCGGCCCATCCGGACCGCAGAATCAGCGGCCCGGCAGCGTACAGCTGCCCACGGCCGCTGTCAAATGGCGCCGATTCTCCGCGGAGTGGAGAATCGCATGCCGGTGGTGTGGCTCGGTTGCAGGGATTCTCCGGCCCGGTCCTGGTCTGGGAGAATCCCGCCCAAGACATTTGTGCGAACACTAGTAGTGGGGGCCATGTACAATAACCAAATCCAGGATATGAACTTTTTCCCCAAACCAAACCTCCCAAGAATCTAAAAGAAACTTCCCCACTCCACCCCAGCAAACACTTTTTTGGTATGCATGAAAACAATCACCTCCGGTTCAGGCACTGGAGAGGGGAGAAGGACAATATTTACTAGCCAACATATATTGGCCGATAATTGCCTACCCTTGACGAAGCCTGTCTGGTCTTCCAAGATCACCTCGGGCAGGCAAGACTCCAACCACAGTGCCAGCACGTTTGCGAGTAATTTAGCGTCTGCATTCAAATGCGGAATGGGGCAAAAAAAACACATTCCATCAGGTCCTTATCCTTCTTAAGGATCAGGGGAATAGTGTAACAGGCAACAAACCCTGGAACAAGGAGTCATCAAACATATCTAATATATAAGGGATCAATTGACCTGCAAACCTGTTATACAACTCAATGGGGGAATCTGTCAGGGCCGGGAGCTTTACCCGTCTGCATTAACCCAACACATTTTGTAATTTCCTCAGGGCCCAACCGGGATTCCAGCTCACCCGCCTCTCCACCAATTTGAAAGATAACCTTTAATAAGGACATGGGTAGTTTACACTGTTATGACACCATGGGTGAGTCAGTTCCAGCCCTATAGACCCCTGAGTCCCAACGTAAGTGAATTACTGGAGCGAATTCTTCGAGACAGGATCTACTCCCATTTGGAAGCAAGTGGACGTATTAGCGAGAGGCAGCACAGTTTTGTGAAGGGGAGGTCGTGTCTCACTAACTTGACACAGTTTTTCGAGAAGGTCACAAAGATGATTGATGCAGGTAGGGCAGTGGATGTTGTCTATATGGACTGCAGTAAGGCCTTTGACAAGGTCCCTCATGGCAGACTGGTACAAAAGGTGAAGTAACACGGGATCAGAGGGGAGCTGGAAAGATGGATACAGAACTGGCTAGGTCATAGAAGGCAGAGAGTAGCATTGAAAGGGTGCTTTTCTGATTGGAGGGTTGTGACTAGTGGTGTTCCGCAGGGATCAGTGCTGGGACCTTTACTGTTTGTAGTATATATAAATGATTTGGAGGAAAATGTAACTGGTCTGATTAGTAAATTTGCGGGCGACACAAAGGTTGGTAGAATTGCGGATAGCGATGAGGACTGTCAGAGGATACAGCAGGATTTAGATTGTTTGGAGACTTGGGTGGTGAGATGGCAGATGGAGTTTACTCCGGACAAATGTGAGGTAATGCATTTGGGAAGGTCTAATGCAGGTAGGGAATATATAATGAATGGTAGAACCCTCAAGAGTATTGACAGTCAGAGAGATCTAGGTGTACAGGTCCACAGGTCACTGAAAGGGGCAGCACAGGTGGAGAAGGTAGTCAAGAAGGCATGCGGCATGCTTGCCTTCATTGGCCGGAGCATTGAGTATAAAAATTGGCAAGTCATGCTGCAGCTGTATAGAACCTTAGTTAGGCTACACTTGGAGTGTAGTGTTCAATTCTGGTCGCCACACTACCGGAAGGATGTGGAGGCTTTAGAGAGGGTGCAGGAGAGATTTACCAGGATATTGCCTGGTTTGGAGAGCATTAGCTTTGTGTAACTGACATCTTCCTTCAGAACTTACCATGTCACAAGGTGTCGTGGAGACATCCAAAATCAGGGCATTAACATCTGCTGGATCTGATCATCACCAGACGTGCCTCTCTGAACATTTGTCTCAACACAAAACTACCACAACTGCTGGCTGTGATTCAGGTCACTCCCATGTGTGCACCAGAGTTAGGATGCAACCCCATGAAATGTTATCATTGAAAGCAGAATTGCTACCCTCGTATCACTGTCAGCCATATTGCCTCTCCAGATTAAAACTGACAGGACCTCCCAAGTCTGCAACCTCTATCACCTAGAACGGCAAAGACAGCAAACACAAAGGAACACCACGACCTGCAACTTCCCCTCCAAAACACACACCATCCTGACTTGGAAATATATCACCTTTCCTTCATTGTTGCTGAGTCGGCGATCTGGAACACCCGGGCTAACAGTATTGTGAGAGTAACTTCATACAACTGACAGCAATGATTCAAGAGGTGGCTCAGCATCACCTTTTCAAGGGCAATTAGGGATGGTCAATAAATGCTGCCCTCCAGCAATGCCATGAATTAATTAAAAATAAAGGCCTTGCCAGGAAAAAAGAGGGTACATCTCAAATTTGGCAATTTTATCTGGAAACTCATTTGCATAAATATCCACCATAGGAAGACTTGTAACAGTTCCATGCTCAACCCAAAATCACACCTCAAGAAATTTTGTATGCAACAAATATGATCTGGAAGGTTTGAGGTCATAATTTCTGACCAGGGATATAAGACCATAAGACATAGGAGTAGAATTAGGCCACTGGGTCTGCTCCCTCATTCAATCCTGGCTGATATCTTCTCATCCCCATTACATAGATTACATAGAACATACAGTGCAGAAGGAGGCCATTCGGCCCATCGAGTCTGCACCGACCCACATTAATCCCTCACTTCCACCTTATCCCCGCAACCCAATAACCCCTCCCAACCCTTATGGACACTACGGGTAATTTAGCATGGCCAATCCACCTAACCTGCACGTCTTTGGACTGTGGGAGGAAACCGGAGCACCCGGAGGAAACCCACGCGGACACGGGGAGAACGTGCAAACTCCGCACAGACAGTGACCCAGCGGGGAATCGAACCTGGGACCCTGGCGCTGTGAAGCCACAGTGCTAATCACTTGTGATACCGTGCTGCCCCTACGTCCATTCTCCTGCCTTCTCCCCATAACCCCTGATCCCCTTATTAATCAAGAACCTATATGTCTCTGTCTCAAAGACACTCAGTGAATTGGCCTCCACAGCCTTCTGCGGCAAAGAGTTCCATAGATTCACCACCCTCTAGCTGAAGAAATTCCTCCTCATCTCAGTTTTAAAGGATCGTCTCTTTAATCTGAGATGGTATCCTCTGGTTCTAGTTTTTCCTACAAGTGGAAACATCCTCTCCACGTCCACTCTATCCAGGCCTCGCAGTATCTTGTAAGTTTCAATAAGATCCTCTTCTCATCCTTCTAAACTCCAACGAATACAGACCCAGAGTCCTTAAACGTTCCTCATACGACAAGTTCTTCATTCCAGGGATCATTCTTGTGACCTCCTCTGGAACCTTTCCAAGGCCAGCACATCCTTCATTAGGTACAGGGCCCAAAACTGCTCACAATACTCCCAATGGGGTCTGACCAGAGCCTTATACAGCCTCAGAAGTATATCCCTGGTCTTGTATTCTAGCCCTCTTGACATGAATGCTAACATTGCATTTGCCTTCTTAACTGCCGACTGAACCTGCACATTAACCTTAAGAGAATTGTGAATAAGGACTCCCAAGTCCCTTTGTGCTTCTGCTTTCTATAGCATTTCCCCATTTAGAAAATAGTCTATGCCTAAATTCCTCCTTCCAAAGTTCATAACCTCACACTTTTCCACATTGTATTTCATTTGCCACTTCATTGCCCACTCTCCTAGCTTGTCCAAGTCCTTCTGCAGCCCTCTTGCTTCCTCAATACTTCCTCTACAGATCTTTGTATCACCTGCAAATTCAGCAACAGTGCCTTCAGTACCTTCTTCCAGATCATTAATGTATCTTGTAAAAAGTTGTGGTCCCAGCACAGACCCCTGAGGCACACCACTAGTCATAGAACATAGAACATAGAAAATACAGCACAGAACAGGCCCTTCGGCCCACAATGTTGTGCTGAACCTTTGCCCTCGATTAATCATAGATTATCATAGAATTTACAGTGCAGAAGGAGGCCATTTGGCCCATCGAGTCTGCACCGGCTCTTGGAAAGAGCACCCTACCCAAGGTCAACACCTCCACCCTATCCCCATAACCCAGTAACCCCACCCAACACTAAGGGCAATTTTGGACACTAAGGGCAATTTATCATGGCCAATCCACCTAACCTGCACATCTTTGGACTGTGGGAGGAAATCGGAGCACCCGGAGGAAACCCACGCACACACGGGGAGGATGTGCAGACTCCGCACAGACAGTGACCCAAGCCGGAATAGAACCTGGGACCCTGGAGTTGTGAAGCAATTGTGCTATCCACAAAGCTACCGTGCTGCCCTCAAGAACAAATTAATCTACACTATTGCATTCTACCGCAATCCATGTACCTATCCAATAGCTGCTTGAAGGTCCCTAATGTTTCCGACTCAACTACTTCCACAGGCAGTGCATTCCATGCCCCCACTACTCTCTGGGTAAAGAACCTACCTCTGACACCCCCCCTATATCTTCCACCATTCACCTTAAATTTATGTCCCCTTGTAATGGTTTGTTCCACCCGGGGAAAAAGTCTCTGACTGTCTACTCTATCTATTCCCCGATCATCTTATAAACCTCTATCAAGTCGCCCCTCATCCTTCTCCGTTCTAATGAGAAAAGGCCTGGCACCCTCAACCTTTCCTCGTAAGACCTACTCTCCATTCCAGGCAACATCCTGGTAAATCTCCTTTGCACCTTTTCCAAAGCTTCCACATCCTTCCTAAAATGAGGCGACCAGAAATGTACACAGTACTCCAAATGTGGCCTTACCAAAGTTTTGTACAGCTGCATCATCACCTCTCGGCTCTTAAATTCAATCCCTCTGTTAATGATCTCTAGCACACCAAAGGCCTTCTTCACAGCTCTATCTACTTGAGTGGCAACTTTCAAAGATGTATGAACATAGACCCCAAGATCTCTCTGCTCCTCCACATTGCCAAGAACTCTACCGTTAACCCTGTATTCCGCATTCATATATGTCCTTCCAAAATAGACAACCTCACACTTTTCAGGGTTAAACTCCATCTGCCACTTCTCAGCCCAGCTCTGCATCCTATCTATGTCTCTTTGCAGCCGATAACAGCCCTCCTCACTTTCCACAACTCCATCAATCTTCGTATCGTCTGCAAATTTACTGACCCACCTTCAACTCCCTCATCCAAGTCATTAATGAAAATCACAAACAGCAGAGGACCCAGAACTGATCCCTGCGGTACGCCATTGGTAACTGGGATCCAGGCTGAATATTTCCCATCCACCACCACTCTCTGACTTCTATCGGTTAGCCAGTTTGTTATCCAACTGGCCAAATTTCCCACTATCCCATGCCTCCTTACTTTCTGCATAAGCCTACCATGGGGAACCTTATCAAATGCCTTACTACAATCCATGTACACTACATCCACAGCTTTGCCTTCATCCACATGCTTGGTCACCTCCTCAAAGAATTCAATAAGACTTGTAAGGCAAGACCTACCCCTCACAAATCCGTGCTGACTATCCCTAATCAAGCAGTGTCTTTCCAGATGCTCAGAAATCCTATCCTTCAGTCCCCTTTCCATTACTTTGCCTACCACCGAAGTAAGACTAACTGGCCTGTAATTCCCAGGGTTATCCCTAGTCCCTTTATTGAACAGGGGCACGACATTCGCCACTCTCCAATTCCCTGGTACCACCCCTGTTGACAGTGAGGACGAAAAGATCATTGCCAACGGCCCTGCAATTTCATCTCTTGCTTCCCATAGAATCCTTGGATATATCCCGTCAGGCCCTTGGGACTTGTCTTTCCTCAAGTTTTTCAAAATGCCCAACACATCTTCCTTCCTAACAAGTATTTCCTCGAACTTACCAGTCTGTTTCACACTGTCCTCTCCAACAATATGGCCCCTCTCATTTGTAAATACAGAAGAAAAGTACTCGTTCAAGACCTCTCCTATCTCTTCAGACTCAGTGCACAATTTCCTGCTACTGTCCTTGATCGGACCTACCCTTGCTCTAGTCATTCTCATATTTCTCACATATGTGTAAAAGGCCTTGGGGTTTTCCTTGATCCTACCCGCCAAAGAATGTTCATGCCCTCTCTTAGCTCTCCTAATCCCTTTCTTCAGTTCCCTCCTGGCTATCTTATATCCCTCCAGCGCCCTGTCTGAACCTTGTTTCCTCAGCCTTACATAAGTCTCCTTCTTCCTCTTAACAAGACATTCAACCTCTCTTGTCAACCATGGTTCCCTCACTCGACCATCTCTTCCCTGCCTGACAGGGACATACATATCAAGGACACGTAGTACCTGTTCCTTGAACAAGTTCCACATTTCACTTGTGTCCTTCCCTGACAGCCTATGTTCCCAACTTATGCACTTCAATTCTTGTCTGACAACATCGTATTTACCCTTCCCCCAATTGTAAACCTTGCTCTGTTGCACGCACCTATCCCTCTCCATTACTAAAGTGAAAGTCACAGAATTGTGGTCACTATCTCCAAAATGCTCCCCCACTAACAAATCTATCACTTGCCCTGGTTCATTACCAAGTACCAAATCCAGTATGGCCTCCCCTCTGGTCGGAAAATCTACATATTGTGTTGGAAAAGCTTCCTGGACACACTGCACAAACACCACCCCATCCAAACTATTTGATCTAAAGAGTTTCCACTCAATGTTTGGAAAGTTGAAGTCACCCATGACTACTACCCTGTGACTTCTGCACCTTTCCAAAATCTCTTTCCCAATCTGTTCCTCCACATCTCTGCTACTATTGGTGGGCCTATAGAAAACCCCTAACAAGGTGACTGCTCCTTTCCTATTTCTGACTTCAACCCATACTACCTCAGTAGGCAGATACTCCTCGAACTGCCTTTCTGCAGCTGTTATATTATCTCTAATTAACAATGCCACCCCCTCCCACATCTTTTACCACTCTCCCTAATCTTATTGAAACATCTGTAACCAGGGACCTCCAAAAACCATTTCTGCCCCTCTTCTATCCAAGATTCCGTGATGGCCACAACATCGTAGCCCCAAGTACCGATCCATGCCTTAAGTTCACCCACCTTATTCCTGATGCTCCTTGCATTGAAGTACACACACTTCAACCCATCTCCGTGCCTGCAAGTACTCTCCTTTGTCAGTGTTCCCTTCCTCACTGCCTCACTACACGCTTTGGCGTCCTGAATATCGGCTACCTTAGTTGCTGGACTACAAGTCCGGTTCCCATTCCCCTGCCAAATTAATTTAAACCCTCCCGAAGAGTACTAGAAAACCTCCCTCCCAGGACATTGGTGCCCCTCTGGTTCAGATGCAACACGTCCTGCTTCTACAGGTCCTACCTTCCCCAGAAATGTGCTCCAATTATCCAAATACCTGAAGCCCTCCCTTCTACACCATTCCTGCAGCCACGTGTTCAACTGCACTCTCTCCCTATTCCTAGCCTCGCTATCACGTGGCACCGGCAACAAACCAGAGATGACAACTCTGTCTGTCCTGGCTTTTAACTTCCAGCCTAACTCCCTAAACTCGTTTATTGCCTCCACACCCATTTTCCTACCTATGTCGTTGGTACCAATGTGCACCACGACTTCTGGCTGCTCCCCCTCCCCCTTAAGGATCCTGAAGACATGATCCAAGACATCCCTGGCCCTGGCACCCGGGAGGCAACATATCTTCCGGGAGTCTCGCACGCGACCACAGAATCTCCTATCTATTCCCCTAACCATTGAATCTCCTACTACTATTGCTTTTCTATTCTCCCCCTTCCCTTCTGAGCCCAGAGCCAGACTCAGTGCCAGAGACCTGGCCGCTAGGGCCTTCCCCTGGTAGGTCATCCCTCCAACAGCATCCAAAACGGTATACTTGTTTTGAAGGGGAACGGCCATGAGGGATCCCTGCACTGGCTGCCTGTTTGTTTCCTTTCCCCTGACTGTAACCCAGCTACTCTTGCCCTGTACCTTGGGTGAGGCTACCTCCCTGTAACTCTTCTCTATCACCCCGTCTGCCTCCCGGATGATCCGAAGTTCATCCAGCTCCAGCTCCAGTTCCCTAACACGGTTTTTGAGGAGTTGGAGTTGGATGCACTTCCCGCAGGTATAGTCAGCGGGGACACCGGTGGTATCCCTCACCACCCACATCCTACAGGAGGAGCATGCAACTGGCCTAGCCTCCATCCCCTCTTCCCTTACAGAATATAGCTGCCCTGTGGACCAACTGGAACTCCGCCCTTCGACTCTGCTCCCAGTCAGCTGCACTCTCTGTAAACTCCTGGCTCCCTTCACGCTCTTTGCATAAATGAAATGAAAGGAGCACCTTACTCCCTCCTCACCTAACTCCCTCAGTCACCAAACTCTCACTATGGCACTCAAATGCACCAAATTCAGCACTCTCTCAGTCACCAAACTCTCACTATAGCACTCAAATGCACCAAATTCAGCACTCCCTCAGTCACCAAACTCTCACTATTGCACTCAAATGCACCAAATTCAGCACTCAGTGCAAACAAAGTCTGCAGTATAGGGGGATCTCTTTTATACTGTGAATATAGCCTCTGAAAACTGGCCTAATCCAATTAACTAATTAACAAGCTCCAGCTGCAAGTACCTACAAGTAGAACCTTTGTTTAAAGCTGATTGAAAATTCACCTTCTTCTAAACCAAACAGCACCTTTTAAGTTAATTAACTGAATAAAAGAAAGACTGGACTTTAGATAAAAATGAAGCCTTTATATGCCCCAGTCACCAAACTCTCACTATAGCACTCAAATGCACCAAATTCAGCACTCAGTGCAAACAAAGTCTGCAGTGTAGGGGGATCTCTTTTATACTGTGAATATAGCCTCTGAAAACTGGCCTAATCCAATTAACTAATTAACAAGCTCCAGCTGCAAGTACCTACAAGTAGAACCTTTGTTTAAAGCTGATTGAAAATTCACCTTCTTCTAAACCAAACAGCACCTTTTAAGTTAATTAACTGAATAAAAGAAAGACTGGACTTTAGATAAAAATGAAGCCTTTATATGCCCCAGTCACCAAACTCTCACTATAGCACTCAAATGCACCAAATTCAGCA